>NC_136945.1:11351703-11636703 GCF_949987615.1 Pollachius pollachius | reverse complement strand
TGTAGTCTTAATACATCCAACAGTATCGTCTGTGTCTGTGTGTGTCTGTGTTTCGTGTATCTTGACACGAGTGTGCTGGTTGAGTTGTAAGCAGTGTAACACATGACCTTCCTCACACATATAAATACATGCAAACCCCTTAAGCCTATAAGCCTTATGACGACCATTTTTTAGCAACATATTTAACACGGCCCGTAAGACCAATGCATCGCCCACCTTAGGTCCTTCAGCGCTGGCCGGCTGCAGGGGGGGGCACTGGGGGCTGAGGTAGGGGATTACGTCATCGCCGTGCCATGTCATCTCCTTGTGTAATTACAAGTTGTTCAGCAACAGATTGTCAGCAGGCAATAAATAAACGGCGCTTAAGACAGAGATTACGAGGCGACAGGCGCAGGACAGTGGACCACGGTGACAGACGGGTGGGTGTGGGGGGGGTTCTCTCTGTCAAGGTGTCTGCCTTTCAGCACCCCCACGCGCCCTCCTCCGGCAGGACGGTGAAGCGGAGGGGTGCGGCGACAGGGACCGCCGCCGCCGCCGCCGCTGAGACTTGATGGAATGCTAATTAGCGTACCCGGCACTTGAATTATTCATGTCTCTTAATTAGCAGAGAGATTTCCCATCAGAGTTTTAGTTGTGACTGAAGAGTTTGGCTGGCACTTTGTTGTGCGCACGCATGCATGTGCACGCACACAGACACACACACACACACATACACACGCACAGTAGGTCAAAAATGTGTTTCAGTTAACACACCTTACTAATGCTTGCCTTTCACCTAATCCTGTTACTATTATCTAACCCTAATACTAACCCAACCCTATATTAACATACAACTGTGGAAGCCAACGCTAAAGGACCTTTATAATGAAACACATTAATAAGCAAAAAAAGCTACTTACTAAAATGCAGATTGAGCAAAAAAATGTTTCGGAAAAATACACGGAGGCTACAAAATGGCAGCTCACTTCTTGGTGCAGCAGCTTGTATAACACAACAACCTAGCAGAAAAGGTACTCTGACCTTGCTGTCAGGTTCGGCAATTGGCTAATGGGCTGTTAAGACATGGTACAAGTTCCGCCACTGTCCACACAGCCCCGCACCCATCAGCGCATGCTATTCCTCTACCTCGGCATTCTTCATCTACAGAAGGCTTTGTGGGGCGAGAGTCTGCGCTAATGAAACCACATCCATCTGCCACAGCTTAACAGGGAAATTAGGCGCCCAATGTAGCGTATTTGTTTAAGTAATTGGAAAGTAATTAATAACCTGAAACATTATGTGCAACCAGCTCAAGCAAACTGTCCCTTTTGCAATCCATTCAGAGCCCAACCATTGCGGTCAGGGTGTGTAAGTGTCTGTTGGGGCTAAGGGGTGTGTGCTTGTGTGTGTGTTTTCTTTTCTTCGGAAGATGTATTTCTTGAATATAAAAGTGTGTGTGTGCGTGTGTTAGTGGGTGTGGGTCGGCCGGTGTGTATGTGTTTTGTGCATGTGTTTGTGTGTAAGCCACTGTGTGTGTGTACGTGTCAGCCAGTGTGTATGTGTTTTGTGTGTGTGTGTGTGTGTGTAAGCATGTGTGTGTGAATGTCTGTGGTGTGTTTGTGTGAAAGCCTCTGTGAATATGATTCTGTGTGTGTGTTTGTGTGTGTGAGCCTGTGTCTGTGTTTGTCTTTGTTGTGTTTTTGTAACTCTGTGTGTGTGTGTGTGTGTGTGTGTGTGTGTGTGTGTGTTTGTGGGTACTTTTACTGCAGCGAGAGGAGCTAGTGGTCAGCAGATTCCAGTGGGTGTCCAACAGTGAGGCGACGGGAGTCCCACCAGGGAGGGACGCTGCTGAGAGACACCACAACCTCACCAGAACCGGGCTAACTACCAGTCAGACCATGGGACCCTGCCCCACACGGAGGGGTCCCATTGGCTGCTGCTGGACGGACAGACACCATTGCAGCACGGGCTTCTGTACTTCACACTGAGGGTGAGGGCGAAACGGGAGCCGGAGGAGGTGGACTACATTAAAACCCTGCCTCTAATTACGCTACACACAGATTTCCTTCTCCTTTTTGTATTAATATTTGATGAAATGCCATCCACTGCTGTGCAAACGCATCAGCGGCTGTGCTGTGCGTGTTTGTGTGTTGGCGGACAAGGTTCATAGCTGATTTCTTAACGACACACCAACACTTAAGATGAACCAGATCTGTTTATTTCTCTTTGCACATGATAATAAACACAGACCTAAGCCTGGCCGTGGTTCCAGATGAATGCATCAAAGGTTGATTCAAGGGATCAAAGGTTGATCCAGTGATCCTACAGAAGTGGGAGCTTATGAAGTGACATGACGTCAGCGAACCCGATGGCACCGTATCGTATAAGGAGCAGTAAGCAGGCCCACGCGCCCGATGCATAGCCTGTCTGCCAGACTCACGGCTGCATAAAGGTACCGTCTCGTTGATGCTAAACAAATGGAGCGTGGCTACACAGTGCTTCAGGTGTAAAGAAAAGTGAATGTGCAATGCATCTTTTAACACATCAGCATACGCATGCTGTTGTACTTCTACGATCACCTTTTTCGGAGAGCAGGGTTGCTGTCTTGTTTCCATCATAGAGCATTGATCAATAGCAAAAAAAACACAGATTCTTCAGTCGTTCACAGAAAGCACACAGCTCAGACCAGATGCTGGAGACGCTGCAGTCTTTACGGAAAGCGGAGGTGTAATGGTGGTGGTGGTACTAGGGGGGGGGGGCCGGGTACCCGAGTCCTTCCCCCTCCCCTGAAGTTGTGGCTGTCCCTGGGTGCGGCTGCCAAGGACGACGGCTCAAAGTGGAGGTGAGACAGGCGGGGTCTCCACACCCGGCCGCTGTTGTGTAGCTGCTCCGCCGCGACGGCAAACTGACATCTGTTTCCCCTTCCGCTCGAGGAGGCCAGCTCGATACCCCTCCCCGGCCCCACCTCTCTGTTCTCACTGATGAACAGCACTGGAGTGGTTGATGGAGAACAGGTGGTGGTGGGGTGGCCCACATCACCCCACAGCAGAGCTGAACAAATGGGGGAGAAAGGGATTGTAGTTTCTGGTGGTAAGGACCAAAGGCTATTGTTACAAATAAACGACACTAAGCTAGCAAAGTAATAGGATATGTTTTGGATTGAAAAGTGTATTTTGTTTTGTATTATCTATCTATCCATCCATCCATCCATCCATCCATCCATCCATCCATCTATCTATCTATCTATCTATCTATCTATCTATCTATCTATCTATCTATCTATCTATCTATCTATCTATCTATCTATCTGTCCTTCTTATTATATTTATTGCGAATCTTGCCATCTTCATCTGTCCATGTTCCTGATGACCTCTCACTCGGTCCTCTGCCTCCTCCCTCCTCTGCTCCAACGTACCCGCGGGTTGTGGCCTCTCTGCAGTCCTCGGGGTGTCACCCGATGCGCTAACGCTACGCTAATCCTCAGCCATCGATCCAGATAAGGCTGTGGACTGGGGACAGGCAGATAAGTATACACAGCATATTAAAAGAGCTCAAGGGACGATATGCCGATAGCTGGGGGGGGGGGAACTGCTGGTAGTGTGGGGCGCATGCAGCTCTGTTTACACTGACCTCCGCGACATGATGTTCCATTGTAAGAGACAGGCTCGACACACCACTCACCGCATACATTGAATATGTATATGCATAGAACAGTCACCAGGCACTGTGAAGTTAAAATACAAGAAATTTAATTTTAGTGCAACATTAGTGACACTGTTTCATACAGTCAATGAATCATTCAAAAATACATGACATTTACCAAGCATTTAGACAATTCAATTGAACGACTTGCTTGCATCCCTATGATTTCCGTCATTTGATCTAATTTTGTTTTTTTGCAGATGAAAAAATGAAATGCATTCACTTAAGCTAAGCCGGTGTCGGTCAAGTGAGCCTTCAAGCTTCTGTCATGCATCTGTGGAATCCATTGTAGCGGGCTACGGACTACAGGGCTCCAGGACCTCAAGGCTTCCTCCCATCTGGCAGCAGCCTGGAGGTCCTGGAGCCTGGCCGATGTAACACATCCCCCCCCCCCGTGTCCATTCCCTCACCCAGCATCGCCTCTCTATTTCCCCAAACACCAGCAGGGTTCAGGCTTGGTTGGAACCCGGTGTTGGGAGCCAAGGCTCTCTGCAGGCCTGCCAAGGTGTGTTTGCCTGCCTTGTGCTGTTATTCAAAAAGGTTCCCTCAGCAGGGTTTCTAAATACGTTTGATCCGGCATCACAGGGGCTGCTTGGTGGTTGAGGTGTTGTAGCCATGGCTCATTGCAGCCAGGTCCAACTGCATGAACCCCCCCCCCCCCTAACCGTTGTGCTCTCGGAGCTGTCCAGATCAGGTGTCCCTGAACTGACCCCCCTCTGGAACGAGCTGCAAGGAGAAGACTTGCACATTATGCAGAGTTTGATATCTGGTATTAAACCCAAGTGACGGTAACACATTTTTAGTACAACCAAGAGCCATAACAGAGAGATCTATGCCACTCCCGTTGACCGCAATGTGTCAGGACAAAGACTGCAGCTCCATGCTGGAGCACCTTGGGCCACAGTTTATGATGCATGGCGGTGAATAGAGCGAAACGCTATAAATTGAGCATAGCATCAGAATCTCTGTCTACTTTCGCTTCTACTGGGCAGATAACACAATCAACGGGTTATTGTGGGCACCCAGTAAGTTGCACATACACAAACAGGGATTTGAGCTTTTTAGAGCAGTCCCACTAGCATCGAGGCTAAAGGACATGGCCATGGCATTGTGCGAGTGGCAGCCTGTTACTGCAGTTCTGACCTCCTTTCTGCCTCTGCAATTATGTTTATATTTATACATTGCAACTATCCTTTGTTATTAAAGTAATAATGTGCAACTGTCCTATCCTAAGGCCTGCTTGTGTCCCGTGCCATCACAACTCTGTGGCATCATATCTCTGTGCCATCATCACATTTACTGGACAATATTTCATATTTGTATAGTTTTAAGATGATCCTACATACCATGTGTGTATTACAATTATGCATACAATAATCTAATCTAGGTATTAATCTAAGTGTTTACAATTTAATCAACCTTTTCCTCTCCTTTTGACTCTTGAGCTTCTGTAAACAAGCTCTGTGGTATGGGATTAATAAAGTGGATCTTATCTTATCTTATAAACGAGCTGTGGAAAAGCCCCCGGATCTATTCACAGTTTTTATAAACAGGGATCATTTGAGAAAAAGCAGACAGAAACTTTGCATTTAAGATATATATTTCTCGGCTTCAAAGCTATCAGATGAATTGGACAGCACCACTAAATAAGTATGAGTATCTTGGTCGACAGCGCGTGGGACAGTAGACAGCAGTGCTTTTAGATGGTGCATTCAAGGAAATGACCAAAATCTGACAAGGCGTTCACTATTCACTTCATGATATGATTGAGTATTGATCGGATGCAGTGATACAATCTCAGGATTACATATTTATTTCCATCCCATTTGAATTGCATATGTAAAAGTCTGTTTTATATAATGAAATGGAAATTGGAATGCAAAACTTAATGCCAATGAATAAATAACACAGTAGTCAGTGCCCTTTATTATGCACATCTTAATATAATTTTCCTTAATATTCTAATCACAATCAAACCCGTTCTGCTATATATGCTAAGCACTTAAACACACACAGACCATCATAAAACCGTTGGATTTTTACAGAGAGAAAGAGGTGCGACCTCACAGCTAGTACAAAGCCTGGATACAGAGAGACAAGATGGGGGGAATCTGTCACAATGAAAAGCAGACATGACCCTCAGACCGTTGATCCAACATGAAAGAGCTTCGGCTAGCAGCAGAAACTGTGCACAGTGAGGGGAGTTTGAACCGCACAAGCTTGCATAATTTAAGGTTAACGAGGAAACAAGTGCGGATCAAATAGTGCCCATTTGATTCCAGTTGACTCCGCTCTAGCGGGACCAGCCCTTGGTTTAAAGAGCTTCAGCTGCAGTCATGACTGCTGAAACATTGAGTACTGGTGGTTCATTTTAGATTTGATGGGGCGCTCTGTGTAAGGGACCGCAGGGAAGAGGGGTTCCTCTGGTGGTCTGCAGATCCCAGACCAATCGCCATGGTGAACTAGGTTTCAGCTACTGGTGAGACAGAGTGTGTTTATGTGCTATGAAGTTTCTGCGTAAATAACAACAATGTTTTCGCATCTACATGCATTGTTAGCTAAAAGACTGACATGTAGATTGTGTCAAAATAATAGGATTATATTTTGAGGCCAATGTGCGTGTATTTGTGTTCTGGGTTGAGATTTAAGCAAAGCACCCTTGATTCTTGAAACATAGTTTCACATGTTCTGCTCTCTCACTATTGTCCACTCTCTCTTTCTCTCTGTTCTTCTCAACCATCTCTCTCTCTTTCTCTCTCTCTCTCTCTCTCTCTCTCTCTCTCTCTCTCTCTCTCTCTCTCACTCTTCCTCTGTCTCATCCCCTCTCTCTCTCACTCTGTCTCTATGGTAATTTGATGCAGGGACGAGCGTCCTCTTCACTATCAGCCGCAACTCCTGAGCAACAACGCCCCTCTCTCCGACACACACACACACACACACACACTCATACACACGCACACACAAACACACACACTTCACCCTTCCCTCTAATCACGGCTCTCCATTTGCATGAAGAGCCCCAGAATCAGCTAGAATAACGCTGCGCTGCTTTGAACGATGAGTTTTTAATCTCGCTGAGGAGATGAGTTTCTGACCCGTGTGCATTTGTTGTTCGACCCCCCCCCCCCCCCCCCCATCCCTCCCCCCGATGTTCCTGTTGTACAGAAAATGGGGGGTGTGTGTGTGCGTGTGTGTGTGGGGGTAAATGTGTGGAGACAGGGTGTCTGCCTGGCTCCCTTTAACCACTGTGATTGTGAATTCATTAGGGTCTCCGTATCTGACACGGCTGCAAAATGGTTCCTGGTCAGAGGAAGAATAGGGGCTTCTTGTCACGGTGGAGCTGACTCGCTAACAGCAAATCAGACGACAGCCAAGGTGTGTGTATGCGTGTCATTTCTGTGGGTTCAGACTCATTTTTCTGTGTGCGTCTGTGTGTGTATGCGGTGTGTATGTGCTTGCGATTTGTGTGTGTGTGTGAAATTTGTGAGTGTGCCTGAATGTGTAGTGGTGTGTTTGTGTGTGTGTGTAGTAATGTGTGTGTATGGAATTTGTGGTTTTGTGTGTACTTGTATCTGCTCGTGTGTGTGTGTGTGTGTGTGTGTGTCTAAGCGATGCAGAGAGCCAGGGGGTCTCTGGAAGCGGTATGGGTACTTATTCTTCTCCATTGCCCTCTGTTGACCCATGTAATGGAGAATTTCACGAGAGGAAATGTTTGAAATATCCCATGGATGGAGGTAATGCGCTCCTGTGAAAGGGTAGGCCCTGCTTTGATCTCTGCACTGCACCACCCTCGCTCTCTCCCACACATACACGTGCACACACACACACACACACATGGGCACGCACACACACACACACGCTCGCCTCGCGCACACACACATGTGCACGCACACGTTTTTGATCTTGCGGTGGGTGTGTATTATCTTGTTACGAGCTGAGGGAGCTGCTTGTATGTTGTCTTTGTAGCTTAACAACTGTAGCAAAGGAGTAAAGAAATTGCATGCTTCAAAATTCCAATTAATTAGAGGATCGAAATTTTTCAGAAACACCTTCACTATGAGGAGAGAAAGATAGTTGGGAAGCTCTGAAACTCTGAAGAACGAGAGATCCTTAACCCTCTTATTAGCATTTTAATCAAGTAAATAAATTGGAAAAGGTTCTGTTTGATGGGGGGAAAATAATACAAAAAACATTAATTTGTTCTTCCAATTTTCTCAAGATGTGAGCAGAAAGGTTAGGCTTTCTGTTTGTTTATAAAAGACTAGAACAAAACGTAACCGCACAAAGTATGCTAAAATATATGATTGAAGATATCAGATAAACTATCTGATAAAGATGATAAGAAATATATTTTGTAAAAGATATAAGATAAAATAAAATAAAAATAAAATATATGATAAAATATACAATAAAATGAACCCTTAAACACGGTGATACTACATAGCTTTTTCTAGATTTGTGTACAAAGCAACCTAATAGCAAAGCAACCTAAAGACAAAGCTACCTAAAATCAAAGCTACCATCACCCACTGATCTTTCAAGGAAGCACTAAACAAAAGGTAAATTCCAATATATTCCACAGACGGCAGGAATGGGCTTTTAGGAGGAATTGTATCACTGAGAAAGCCTTCATTCTGCTACCATAGATAAACAAGGGTTTTAAAAAAGCATCATAAATATCTCCGCCCTGGCACAGACATGTGATTTTACCGCTCTTCAACAAGATGAATAAAGCCAAGATGACTTTGGAACACAAACAGCCATCAAGCTGGTCTTGCTACAAAGCCTCTCACGTCTTTCCGCACAGAACCAACAGGACCTGCGTCAACAAGGACAAACGCTTGATGACACCAAAGCCGTTTGGTCATCATGTGCCTCGTGAACACATGAAACACATACAGATACAAATGTCTCCTCCTAATACCCTGAGCTCATGCATCAGGTAAACGTGGAGCAGCGAGGGGGATCAGCTCGCTTACACACACGCTTACACACACACACACACACACACACACACACACACACACACACACACACACACACACGTCAAATCACATCACATTCCTCGGTCTGCCGATTTATATGTGTATGTGTGTTTAGATTTTTTGCAGGAATGCGGATCAGACTGCGGCCTGTAAGGCGCGGAGGTGCTTTGGCTACACTTCCATGAGATCATTGGTGACAGGCCACTTGGAGCGGGCCGCCCAGCCCCCATTCCCCCCCTCGCTGCACGTTCTACTCGCTTGACAGAGATGCTACCTGACAAGCACAGGTTTTCATAGATTAACCCTGCAGCTATTGCTATCAGTATCCCCTACTAAAGTCACCTTCAGAACAAAACGCATCGGCAAAACAAAAAGAAACAACGCAATAAACACACAGCGGACATGCACAACACACTACCCATTCAGCTGATTCCAAGGGGCTGGAAGTGGTTCCTGCGACTTGTTCTCTGTGGAGCACCTCTCTCTACACTACAAAGTACAACCTGCTGTTCCGCCAGGAAAAATGTGCATTCAAGCTGTCGCCAAAAAGTAAAAAGAACAAGGCAAATTGTACACCTCGGAGGGAATGACAATAAGACACAACAAACAACAAAGAGCATCTCGAAGGATTCCTGCAGAGTGTTGTCCCGGCCGTCGTCGTGGAGAGACACCTCCCTCCCCCCAAACCCCCCCCCCCCTCCCCAAGGATTGGTGTGCCACCTTTATCTTCTCACACGCGCCAGATGTCTCCGAGGCGCGGCGTTGCGGGTGCGTGTCACGGGGACACCTGCTGTGGCTCCGCCAGCGCCGCTTGGAAGCCTAATTATCAAGCGATCTGCAACCACATTCTGCTGTTTTAATCAGGGAGACGGGGGTCGGGCCAGGGAGGAGGGGAGGAGGACAACAGAGGTCACGGCAAACGAGCTTTAATTACTGTCGTCCTCGGAGTAGATCTAAAAAGATGAAGAAAGAAACTAGATGTTTTACCTCTAGTTTTAGTTATTTTATTTGGCAGGGGGGAGGTGATGTAAATTATTTTAGTTTATGCTGTTTCTGATGACATGTTTCAAGCTAACCACAGTTATTTGGTTAGTTGAATGGTTTCTTCACCACATAATGGACAACACCATATAAGGTTTTAATGATAAGTTAAAGACTACAAACATGGCCACTTTGCCATTTCCGTTTGGGCCAAGGCGGACCAAAGGTTCACCTGGGTAAATTCGAACATGTAGGCGTGGCCTATTTACCATTCCGCCTACTCCCAATATAACGTTTGTTTACCTGTGTTCGAGAGATGCTTCATGAACCACCTCCAGAACGCAAGCCCGTTTACCTTGTGTCTCTGTTAGAATAAACCACGTTGTTGAACATTTACCACTCTCCGAGTCATACCTAGCACGAGACCACCACACCACAAAGGATCGAATTAGTTTATTCCACTTCAGAGGGTGGTTGGTGTAGAGGATGGAGTGATCCATGATACCGATTTTCATTTGAATGCGGCTTAATGCATGTGTCCCGCATGAAAAGGGATTTAAGTTACAACTTTCCTGTTTTACTGACATACCTACTGTAGAGTTTGCAATTGTTGATGACTACCAAATGTGCAGGTTAAGTTTAAAGAGATCTATATGCATTATAAATAACTTGGAGCTCAACTTTACTGTGGTTTACTCAATAACCTTACTCCCCAGGCTCCCCAAACTATTAAAAATTCAGTATCATATTCACTCCTGTCAGATAGACGACATGTATTGGTTTGTGGGTGGAAGGAATAGCAATCATTGACTTCTGGGGTCGTTGTTCCTCAGCCCCTTTTATCTTTCTGCCATTTACTGGTGGGGAAGCAAATATTTAGGGAGCCACATAGAATTAAGCCCAGTTAAAAAAAGGGACACCTTCAAATGGTATCGCCTGGGAAGGAATACAGATAAAGAAGAGAAACTGATAAAACAAAAGAGGCACTTTTAATGGAAAGTGGATGATTCAGGTGGTGGGCCTGAACTTTTTAAATCTCAACCCTCGCTCAATTTCATGTTTAGAGATGTCCTGGGTATTTTAAATCGATTGCGAGTCCTTCAATTACAGACAGACGGGCCAACAGTTTGGGGGAAAATGGATTTTTAGTGCCCATCTATGACAAAGGCCGAGCGCGGTGGGGCCATTATCCCCCAGCTTGCACACAAAACACAGTGGCTGCCCCCCCCCCTCTCACTCTCCACAGTTATGACTGTGGTTGCCAGACTCCCCTCGCTCTCCTCCTGTTCTGCACAGAACGGTCAAAAGCAGTTCCCTGACGAGTTGATTCAATGCTGGAGGACAACGTCCGCGGCGACAATGAGACTCCCTGCCCCTTCTGCTTCCTATCGGTCCATCTGTTTAGTTCTCAACAGGAGAAGCTGTGAGAATCGGGGAACAAACAAACATCCCATTCCGGGATCCAACCATCCTTGGTGCTTCTGCCAGGGTGCTGCCGATAGCAGAGAGCGGCAGGCACGCTGAAACCACACACATACACACACGCGGCGTCTTTGAGATAGATGACCGGAGCTGGGTGGAATTTTGAGCAAACCTTGTCCATAGAAAATACAACCCGCAGACCATTTTATGAGCTAATGCGTACATAGTTGTTGCTTCCAAATGACTCAATAAATATCCAATACATCTGGAGAGATGGGCCTGACCTCGTTGTTTGGAGGGAGGAATTCCTTCCAGAGGAAGCGCCGGCGCTCATACACAGGTTTAACACGAGACAACTTTACAAAGTGGCAATTACCGTTCTGACATCCATTCTGAGGCACATAAAAGGGATGCACTTTGCTGAAGCAAAATGGACAATTACTACGCCAAATAAAATGGGCCACAGAGGGTCTCATACACTAATACTCATACGATGCTTACATAATATATCCCCTTTAATTAAAGGTGCAGTCCACCCAAAGGGCCCTTTTAAAAAACCCACAGCAACCCCACCTCCTCCAATCACCTTCTGCGGTGTTGGTGTTGGAGTTAAAAGCGCAGACTAAACGATCGTCGTGTTCGGGTTGACCTCCAAAACATTCTCTGCAGCTCATCTATATTTATATGAGGCAGCGGGACTAATTTTGCCCAGTAAATCAGTGTGCACATTTTGTCGTGACCTCCATCTCGACACTGAGTTAAACAATATCAGCGCTGGAAGAAGCCCACTTTAACAGGCCTTAAATTCCTCTATCCAATCCATCAGCGGGGATATTTCTGACACACCACGGGAAGAGCATGAAATAAGGCAATTATTGAAGCCTCAAGCCCATTGCTACGGCTGGAGCCCCAGGTCTGGCGAGGTGCTTGGCACAAGGAAAAAAAAAGAATGCAATAAGAAATAAAAAATAAAGGAAAGAAATACTTGCGGTGGTGTTTTGGATGACGGTGATAAGGATGCAGTGGTGATAAGAAGGGGTTGGAGGAAATCTATTTCTGTATTGACATAGGTTATTCCCAATTAAAGCCTACCAATCTTAATGCCGGCAGACTCCAAGCTCAGGCACTCCCTAGTTCCTAGCAAGTATGTAATATAATGTTATGCCAGTCAATCCTCGATTTGCACAGAACTCCCGGCTTCCTCGATGGTCAATATGTTTGTTTCCCCTATAACCTTGTCCTGCATGAAAGTAGATTGCAAAAAGTAAAACCCATATAAAAAAGTGTTGCACTCTGAGAGAGGTGGAAGTTAACCTTTACACATGCTATGACATCCACTCTGATCCCCCTGACAGATAATCTATCCGTCAGCCCAACAGAACGGTAAGGAACACGGCCTCTCCGACACTCACCCAGGGATCCGCCGAAGGAAGGCCGATTTGTGCTCAAGTGTCTCCGGGGGAAAGTGGGGGTACATTTGTACAAAACTGACAGTGGCTGAAGACCTGAATGTCACGGTACATGGAAATCTTGTAAAAGAAAAAAAAAGGACAAACTTTTGGAACTTTAAGAGAAGGCATATTATGCTTTAAGCTGTTTTGGCCTGTTTTCTGCATTTAAATTATAACAATATTTGAAACAATTCATTATAATATCTAGAGGAGACATGGAGCCGAAATTTGATTAGGTGCTACTGATTGGATTCTTTAATATTGTTTTTACACAATAGCAACAACAAGAGCGCTCTGAAATAACATAATAAATTATCATAGTTACATCTCCTGCATTCAGACACTTGTGTACATAAGTTAAAGGAGGTGGGGGTAAATGTATTGCTGCAGCAGAGAAGGGCATATCAAACCAACCATATCAGAAAATGGTTTTCCCATGGCTAGGTGTTTTGCCCATTATTATGTACTTCTGTGCTCATATGCTGACATCACATATTTCTCCAGAAGATTAACTCTGCAGAACGCCGCTCCACCACCGCCCCCCCCACACACACGGACCGGAAATATGATTACCTTTCGATTTTCTGCTTCTTCTCCATTGACTTATGCTTTGTGGCTTTATGTGTCACGACTAAACATCACACAGAGAACAGAACACTTCTGAGGTATTCACTTTTTATTCAACTGTCCGGTTAAGTACATAGTTTGGTCACTGCAACAATGATATCACAATTCACCCGATAGATTTAGGATTAAGACAAATAAACTATGGTAACGTTTTAAAGCTTGTCTCTGAGTGGAGCTGCAATACATTTCTCCTGTGACTTCATGAGTTGGCAAACCTACAATAACATAATTTACCTTAATCAAGAAGACAATAATAAGACAGTGTGCAACCACAAGAGGTATACCACCGACTGAAGCAGCCCTTTGCTAGCAAAACCCTGTATGTTTTTACAGAGGATACCAGTTGTTACACATTGCTTCGGAGACAATATAAAACACTAATTGTTGGCTTATTTTGGCATTGACTTGCTGTGGATCTTCCCTGGCAGATCAACGTTACTTTACAGCTCACACAAAGCAATACCCATCTCCACTCAAACTAAGCACGATGTGGCCCTGTGCTTATCCTTCTGCTTTGATTTAATTGGCACACAATGATAACACGTCTGTCTGGCAATTGGTATTTTACACATATTTTCTTTAGATGCACTAAAATCAAAACATCACAAAAAGTAAAATAAATGTTTGAACTTACTAATTACTACCCCTAAAGAATGAGCACTATGCTGCAAGAATGAGAGTGCTTATTAGCCTCGCCAGTAGGGCAGGTATTTGTCTGATCAATAGTGGTCCTGTTTGAATACAAAATTATATTTCAACTAGAATCAATGTGATTAATAAAATGGCTTTAATCATAGCAGAGACAAACAAACTTTTTTTCTGTCGGGCAGCTGCATCAAAATTCTCAGATAAGAACATCACCCTGAATGTTAAGTTAGGTTTGAGGCTGTGAAATGAGCCAGGGTTCTTGATTGGTTGAGGCCTTTGATACAAGGCTGCTGAACATGATTAAGCTGCTGGTTGAGGTGGAACACAGTTTTAAGGCAAAGGCAATGGCAGAGCCACCATTTTTGCCACGGTGGTCACTATTCATCAACAGTGGTCACTGTTTATCAATGGTGGCCACTTTTTCTCAATGGTGGCCACTGTTCTCAATGGCGGTCACTCTTCCCTAATGGTGGCACCATTTTCCCAATAATGGCCACTATTTCTTAATGGCGGCCACTGCCTTCTTGGCGGCATCGTCCAGGTTCTCGGCAGACGTGATGGGCAGGCCGCTCTCGGCCAGGATCCTCTTGGCTTCCTGAACGTTGGTCCCTGGAGGGAGGAAGGGTCAAACTGAATAAAGATCATCATACAAAAAAGGAGAGGCAACCAAAAGTAGAAAAACAAAGCTATTCTGTGGCCCATCTGTCACCGGTTGTGTTGCCGCTAGGAGGCTCCACATGAAAGGCGGCGTGCAACATTACTTAGATGGAATCAATGCACACCGAGTGACAGAAGGACGGAGTTATGGGTGAGTGGCGGAAAATTCAACCACTGATCCAAAGGCAGCGAATGGGCTTGTGGGGGATGAAAGAGAAAATAAAAGGGCAACGCGGGTGTGTTGTTGTGTGGGTGGCTGGGTGAATGTCAACATTTGCATCTGTGGCATGCAAATGTATCTGGGGGGGGACACAGTGTGTATATGTGGGTGTTTTAGGGGTGGGAGGGGGGTCAGAGCAGGCAGATGCTCAGCTGGGATCTCTGGTAGTACTCATGACCTCATGGAGTGGCGGTCTAGGAGGCGCACACACACACACACACACACACACACACACACACACACGGTTTCTCGACTATAGAAGAGAAGACACCTGTCTTCTCTTCTATAGTCGGGCCACCATGTTGGCCACAATGTTGGGGGAGACGATCAGGAAATTACATTAATGTGCACAGTAATAGAAGTGGGCAGTGGGCAGGGCAGTGGGTAGGGCAGGAGCAGTGGGTAGGGCAGGAGCAGTGGGTAGGGCAGGAGCAGTGGGCAGGAGCAGTGGGTAGGGCAGGAGCAGTGGGTAGGGCAGGAGCAGTGGGTAGGGCAGGAGCAGTGGGTAGGGCAGGAGCAGTGGGTAGGGCAGTGGGTAGGGCAGGAGCAGTGGGTAGGGCAGTGGGTAGGGCAGTGGGTAGGGCAGTGGGTAGGGCAGGAGCAGTGGGTAGGGCAGTGGGTAGGGCAGGAGCAGTGGGTAGGGCAGTGGGTAGGGCAGTGGGTAGGGCAGTGGGTAGGGCAGTGGGTAGGGCAGTGGGTAGGGCAGTGGGTAGGGCAGGAGCAGTGGGTAGGGCAGTGGGTAGGGCAGTGGGTAGGGCAGTGGGTAGGGCAGTGGGTAGGGCAGTGGGTAGGGCAGTGGGTAGGGCAGGAGCAGTGGGTAGATCAAGAAAGCCGAAAGAAAAGTTAAATGAGGCAAAACTCTTTGAAATGTGGGCCAGCTGCCGCGTTTCCCCCGGCTGGTTCCTGCACTCAACACGTTGGTTGCCGTGAGTGAAAAGCTGTTTGACGTTGGACAGATGTTGGTGCACCAGCCAATCATCTAGTCAGACTGCAGTTTATATAGGAGGCTGCGGAAATTGTGTTGCCATGGAATTCAGGAAATTATTAGATCCAAAACGGGACAGAAAAACAGAAGTATATAATTGAATTATCAGCCGTCCGCATCATTCTCCAAGCATACCACCCAACGAACAAACCTCATTGAATTAACAATTTGTACAGATTCAGATAAGCTAATATGATTTAGCTAGCCGTATACATCGCCTAACCAAAAATAAATTATTCCCAATTAGAATTTTCCAGGTTTTCTGTGTCCATCTGCACGCAATCGGGCCTGGCCTTGTCAGATGAGTGGCTCTGTTGCCTCTCCCTGTGCGAGCGTGTTTGTGCATGTGTTCACGTGCACGCTCGCTCATACACAGACACTTCCACAGTGACACGAGTCCTGGCTGCCGTGTAATTAAGACAGCATGATATGCGAGTCCTCCAGAGGTCTTTCCTTGCCTAATCAATGGGCCTTTCATGAGGAATTCTATTACCGCCCCCACTTAACGACTAATATTTCATCGCTTTTGTCCGGCCAGATAATAAGTCATTCCAAACACATTTCAGGAGCACCGCGCGGCAAACAATCAATTGTGCGATGTAATTAATTAAAGCCGGGCCAGGAAGAGACGGCGGTTGACGTATAAACAGGGGACAACGTGTCCACAGCAGTTTTCTAATTGACTGGCATCACATATTCAAGTCTCCTGTTTCCCTAACGCTCCCCAGCCTCACACAGATATATTATCCTCCGAAAGGGCAAAGCTTTCGCTCAACATTGATAATGGGAGGCTGGGTGGTGCTGGTGGTGTTGGTGGTGCGGATGATAATATGGGTGGCAGGCAGGTTGTTGTGGATAGCTGGGTGGTCTGTTGGGTGGTTTTGGTCGGTGGGTGCTAGGGCAGGTGTTGTGGTGGGTGTGGTTAAGTGGGTCGTAGGGTCGGTGGTGTTGGTGGTTGGTTCGTAGGGTAGGGCTTGGTAGTGGTGGGCCAGACTTTGCATGTCTCTGCAACTACATCCTTCATGAGGAAACCACACACAGACCTAAGGTTGAAAGAACATACAGCTGAGGAAAGATAGCGATTTTCTGTGTTTCCATAGGTGTTTACTGCAAATGCAAATTGAGGAAATGTACAAAAATACATAAATTGTAAAGATGAATCCTCCAACACCGGGAGAGACAAATAACACTTTCACACATTTTCATGAATATTCAAGACATTCCCAATTCTTTGTTAGTGCCTCTATTCATGTGTTACTGTTGCACCGTTCTTGTGTGTGTGTGTGTGTGTGCTGTAGAGTTGGCACAGCTGTAGGAGTGAGAAAGTGAGTGAATAAATGAATGCATCATCTTTGTTTCTGAACGACCTGTGCGTGTGTAGGTGTGTGGGTGTGCGTGTGTGTGTAGCCGAGAGCGGTAGAGGAGACGGATTGTTCCCTGCAGTGGTTGAAGTCAACGCATTCGATGCAGCCATTATGAATGTATGCGTTGGTTTACGGTGAGTGTGTTAGATGGCTGTGTGTGTGTGTGTGCGTGTTCACCTGCAGCCACTAGGTGCTGCCAAAGACCTACTAACTGTCAAGCTGCTGGAGCCATGAATAGTAACACAAGCAAATGCACTCGCACACTCGCACACACACACACACACACACACATACACACACACACAGCAGGGCTACTATGAGACACCGGAATTAAAGGAAGGTTAATATCGCCCCTCAATGTCAAAGTAAACTATAGAGAAAGAAGCTAGCGTAAAGGTATCGCAAGACTAATCAGGAAAACCAAGTGTGTAGAGCGCATGCCAAAAAGATACACTTTAAACTTATTTTTTGTCACCATGAAACCGGTTACAATGAAATCAGAAAAAGGGGGAAGAGTTCAAATGCACCGTAAATAGCTTGTCGAGGATTCAAATAATCTTTAGGAATCAGGGGTAGGGCTAAAGTTAGATTGAGAGACCGCGTGAGAGAGAGAAGGCAAGGTGGGGGTTAAACATAAGGTTAAGGCTACAGTAAACATAAGACAGCAGAGAGAGCCAGAGGGGGGAGCGTTTCTATTGGTCCATACCAATAAAAACATTTCACATGAAATATTTATGGTGAAAAATGTAATGACAGAGCCCCAGGGCGAGCAAGTTTACCGGCCTTTACATGGGGAGCAGGAGAGGCCTAGCAGCCATATTATGTTATTACAGCTATTTCAGCTGATGGCCTAGGTCTGGGTGGGTATTGTAACATCGTTTCTGTGCTCGTGTTCCACCGTGTTTACGTCTCATTCATGGCAATAAATAGAAAGAAAATACGTTCTTTAAGGAATACAAACTAGAAATATATTCATGCACACAGTGCTTGTTGGAAGTATATGAGCGCGTATGCGTGTGTCTGAGTGAATCACCAGTAGATTATTCTGTAAAGGTGTCGAAACCCCTTCTGACCCTACCTACACTCGTCTTTTAATTATCGAGCAACAGCAGTACAAAGAAAAAAAGAAAAGAGGAAAAAAAAGAAAAAAAGGCTCAATCTCCCTTTTAAGGCGAAAATTGCCTCCACTGCCTGACAGACAGCCGCTCGGCAAATCAATAAGCCATGGAAGAGAGTTAAGCGAATGCAGTCATCCTTCTCCCCCCCAGACCCCACTAGCGTAGCTTCAAGCATCTCTCTCTCTCTGCTCTGTAGAGGCAGCGGGTCGCTTCACAGGGCCACGTCCATGGGGTCTGCCATGGCCAAAGGGGGCAGCAGTTCATCACATATCTCTGGGATGTGTGCTTTTGAAATGCTTTTGATGTTAAAACACACTTTGTTGTTCAAAATGCTGTGCTGTAAAAAAAATCCCTGTTCTTAAGATAATCAAACGCTAGATAGATAAGATAATCAAAAATGCTACGTTCTTAAAATAATGTTTTCTTAAAATAACGTTCTTAAAATGTGCTGTTCTTTAAATGCTCTGTTCTTTAAAATACAAACAATGTTCTAAGTGCTGTGAACATCTGAATAAATTGTGTATTCTGCGGTGCATGTGCTCCATTGTGGATTGGGTTGCTTAAGGAAGATTGGATATTTCGCTGATTATTCCCGATAGGTAAAATGATGTGTTAAATAAATCAATGTGTGTGTTTATTTCAACACAAACACAATAACAAAATCCCTGCCCCCTCCCCCATTTTGCCCACCAACACTAGCGGCATGGGAAACCATGACTCCCTAAATGAAATCAAGTCGGTGCCGTGAAGAAGCTTCCCCCAATTAAAAGTTGGCCACTTAATCCGTTCTGATCCAGTTGCAGTGCGCCGGGCTGTTCCTTAGTGGCCCTTTGGTCAGCCTAACTAGCGAGCTGATTGATTGTCAACAAATCCCCACTCGTGTGTGTGTGAGACCCCGTGTTATGACCAGCAGCTAAAGCCCGGATTAACCCACGAGCCAGAAGAGAATGGTAAGACCAAAAGCGAGCCCTGACCTTCTGGGTGGAGGCCATTTGCAAGTCAGGATGAATTCCGGTTGGCTGTTAAGATGAAAATGCAGTGGGCAATTATGGGGCTATCTAAAGCAATGACAGAGCTAATCTCAGAGTCAACATACATGCGTTTTTTTGATTTTTTTTTTACCATAAGCAGTTGTTCGGAATAGTCTTTTCATTTTCCCAAGAAGGGAATTAATAATTTAAGATAATAAAACCGAGTTTGGAGGACACAAGTTGATTTAATTATTTTTTTTTATATTACTATGAAAGATATCTAGAGCCGTACAAAAACCCTGATTATTTAATAGAATACTTAATTGAAATATCTGAAAATGGGCTTATAATAACCCTACGCACATCAGAACAACTTCCAATTGTTGGATGAAAGTATAATGACCTTATATAGTAAGTAAGTAAATATAAAATTCATTGCCTGTGACTTGTTTGTAGTTTTGCAGACAAGGCTTGATTGTTATAATTTGCCATGATGCACTGTGCAATTTACCGCATTTCAAAGAAGGAAATGCTTCAGCAAAAACCACATGATAACAAATAAATGTGAAACGCTATTTAATGTTCTCGAGGCACTTTTTTTAATGGAATGAGAGTACTTTTATATCTGAGCATGGGATGATATAATGTCTGTTCTAATACGCTACCATTGGTGGTTCATACTGTATACGCTCAATTATATGTCCTTCTAACTGATATACTGTTTACATTTAGTAAAAATACACTGAAAACCCTGCTGTTTTTCGTGCCTACCACATCTCACAAATCCAACCAAAATTCCTATTATTAATTACTCATCAAAGGTCTACATTTTTAGTATTAGGTAGCCTCAAGCAGTTCTTATAAAACATTTCTAAAAGTCCAGTGAACTAATATGAGTGGGCCGTTAGAGAACAGAGTATAGAGCAGCATCGTGTATGCATGTATACAGTCGAGGTTGGAACAGCGTGGTGTTCTTACAGTTTGCTCAACAAGCCAGAAGCACTCAGCTTCAGGGCTTTTTTGTTAAGATTCTGGCAATCATGAACTCCCTCCGCGCTTTCTACTGAGTTGTTTAGTCGGATCTCATTCATCTTGTTAAATGATTGTCTACAAGTAGGCTATGCATCTCACGTTAACTGGCCGAATGTTTCCAGAGCGATTTTAGGCTATTCAATTAGTGGATGCGCCGAAGAAAGCCGAACAATGTCTTCAGCGAAAGACTGCACAAGATTCATTGTGGCACTGTTGGTATGAGTTATAATTTACAAACAAGTCTAACAAAAATCCATTTTCACGGTCTAGTAGAAAATAAAAAATCCAAGCGAGCGTCAACAACAGGCTGAAAAAGAGTGCAGCAAATGTGATCAGGCCAAAATCGTTTTAATTAAGGCATTCACATTTCTAGGCAATTCTCTTGTCCAAATGGGCCCTCTCTGACGGTAAAACATGCATTTTATTGTATAGATATGGAGAGAACATAATAAAATAACCTCCTTTTTTCTTGCTATTGTATATTAATGAGATTAAACATTAATGAGAAACACGGCTACAACTTGATGAAAAATGATATTGAATTAGCCAGGTCAATATAGCACTCCCTTCTGTCCTTGTCCTGCTTTTGGAACCAGCCCCTCTGCTCTGACCCACACAAACTGAGCTGGCTATGTGTGGGAATTGATAACTGAGGCACAGGCGGGCTAAATAAGGGCTAAAGAAAGACCGAAAGACACAAGAACCTCTGGAGCCTCGCTCATTAGCATACAGGGGGGGTTGAAAGGTGATCCAATCAGGGTGCGGTCTCCATTGTCTCGCTCGGCGCCCGACCACCGGTGCTTAGGATCATGACAAGGGTGAAAAATGCACGATTGGTTGCTACTGCAGGAGTTGCCCGAGCCCCTCAATGAGAATGGATGGGCCTATTGGTGACAATGCAATGATTCATGTCCTGCCACTAAAGTTTAAAACAAAGCAAATAAAACCTGCCCTCCCGCCAGCTTGTCCTTGTGACGAAAAATCAATGAAGGTCTGCATATTCCTTAAGGCTGGCTTCCTTGGTGATGAGGACTCATCAATAATGGCCCCTATTAAAGGTTCAGTGTTCGTGACGGCGCTCACCCAACGAAGAAAGTGTGACCGGCTAGAGAGGTCAGAGGTCAGACAGGTCGGAACTTTGAGGGCTTAGGGACATTTGGTGTGTGTGTGCCGTGCCGACTGACCCACCTTCGAGCCGAACCACCAGCGGCACCTTGAGTTCCAGCTCGCGGCAAGCCTTGGTGATGCCGTTAGCGATGATGGCACAGTTCACAATGCCCCCGAAGATGTTCACCAGGATGGCCTCCACCTAAAGGGCCAGAGGAACATAAGGGTGTGGTTAAAGATGAATGGAAACTTATATTTCATACTTCATTGTGTCATATCAAAGCATCAAGGGTTGAGGGATCACTGTTCTGAAAATGAAATTCCTTTTTTCTAATTAAACACAGCTATAACTGGCTGTTTGAAACATCTCCCCCAGCAATTGACACTTTGCAAATATAGCATGTGTAAAGAGTTCTGAAAGTTCCTCATCAAATTGAGAAGGAACCCTTGATGAAGTAGGGTGTCTGGGTGGTGTGTGCGTGCGTTTGGTCGTGTTTGCGTTGGTAGTGCTGCCAAGGTGATTACACTAACAACATGCTCCCTGTAATTACCTTGGCGGATTCAAAGGTAAACAGGGTAGGAGCACACAGAATTAATCCTCCATGTTTGTTTATAATCTCTCTTAATCTGTTCGCAGACTTGGAGGAGAATTGTGTGGAAGTGCACGTTGATCGTTTTGTTGGTGTGAGTTCAGTGGGTGCGATTGAAGAAAGGGTTGAGTCGGGGACCTGGATAGCTTTCAGAAATGAGATCCGTCACAGTGCCGACCGTCTCCTTTCCAAAACGTGCAGTTGAGAACATGGACGCAGCACATTTCAGACACAGGCAGCATAGCAAGCAATTGCCAGGACTTTTCGGTCAACATAGAACCATCGAGTGGAGGAAATTGTAGAACAAGCAAACCCGATGCAAACCGGTGCAAACTTTACACCATACAAAACAAAATGAATAAGGGTTGATCGCAAGGAAGTCCTTATAATTCATAGTTCATTTCGGTAGAAACCTTTCCTACCTGCCTTTATTTTTAGTGTGAGACTGTGTGAAAGCTATCAGGTTTAGAGGTGCCCATCTTTCATCCCTACTACGACCAGTCTGTAAGTGCACTTAAGGACATTCCTTCCCTGCCCCCAGGGGACCGCTGTTCCTCAATGTCGTAAAAAAACAGATCGCAAACCCTAGCAAAAAGTGAGCTTTACAACATGTGCTCGCTGAGAAAGCGGCGACATGCACGTGCAACCTGGCTGGTGCGTTCATATGTACAACTTCACAACACAGCTGCGTGAGTAGGACCCATTGAGCCATTCATTCTGAATTTATCTATGGCTCTTGACATAGAAATTTGGGGCGGGGCTTTGTGCGCTAGGCAAAGCAAAGCTTGCATCATAAAGGATGTATAGCAATGTGTTACATAGAGTCTTGGATACAAGGAACAAAGTGGTGTGAACCAGTTTATCATTCCTCAAATGCCAATCCTTCATGCGGCATGCAAGGTTGTGGCAAAAAGCTATCAGATGTCTTGTCTCCATGTGTGTCTGTGTGTCTGTGTGTGTGTTCCCATGACACTGGTCTAGTCATGGCTCAAGGCAGGATCACAAGGCCATTCCCTGCTTAGCGCCACATCGGTCTGCAGCCAATTAGAGACGTGTAAACAAAACCACAGCCAGGTAGAGGACTTGATTTCTGAGACAAGAAATAGCTTCCAAATCCCAGTCTTCTTACAAATAGTGGAGTTTAAATGTGGTATATTAATTAATTACAGTTAATTAGTGTTACAAAATGTTACAGTGCGCGCAGATGACTACAGGATATCTCCACCGAAAAACAGGCCAACATAATGATGTGATGTTCCTTCCAATTACACTTTTTTCACTGCCGCTTCCTTATGCAACTGGATGGAACACGCTGGCTCTATGGCAAGCACTGCTACTGCACAGCAAGTCGCTGGGTTCTGGCCGAATAAGGAAATACCTGTGGGCAGGTTCTTCACATACATAGACCGTAATGCATGAACGCTCATTTGATTCTCACCGGGCCAACGTTGCCAAAATCAAGCTCCCTGGAGATGATGAATACAGTTTTATGCTTCAGACACATTCCCTCCCTCACACAAGATTTTTCTTGTGTGTTACCTCTTATGACCTTTTGTTAGGAAGTTTTTTTCCTATCCTTCCTTGCCCATGTAGGTTTTAGTTTATATCTTCACTATCTGAATAATGCCCACTGACGCAAACTCATTTGTGAATGTGGTCACTAGGACCAAGTCTAGTTACTACAAACTGATACTATAGGGTGCCTGGTAGGAAATGAGTTTCAATTTAAGGGAAAGTTATTTGTATGCTTTAATTCATATCAGGTTAAAAATGCACTAAAAGTGGTCAGAATTGCCCATGTGAGACTGCCAGAACAATTAAACAAATGAGAACCGTTTTCACATTAACAAAGATCAGATTCTCAGTATTCAAGGGTTCTGTTGGCGTGTGCATATGATTAAATGTCCCATATGGACATAAACACACCGACACATGCAGCACACATTCACCAGATGCATTGTTTCCACTGGGGGGCAGCAGAGACCTAAATCCAGTCTCTAGCCCGCACAAGGGAGTCTGTTTCCCACTTTATCAGCAGCAACCTATTTTTCAACTGTCTCTATTGAGAAACGCCATATTTCATCCATTCAAGCACCTCCTATTGACACAGATGTATATTAATGATACACACACACACAAGATTTATGTCGTCCAGTAAAGTAGTACATGCAGTTTTATGGAAATACGAATGTGGTTCCACTCGGCTGTCTTCCATGTACTCTCTAAACGTCTCAGGTTTGGGTTAAAACAAACCAGTGCCTACAACAGAAAACACAACAGAACACATTACATTATTTGTTGTACAATCACAAAGTGCCAAAATATGTCAAATATAATAAAATAAATGTCTACGTTTTTAGGATCGAGGTACAAACTTTCCGAGGCCAATAAGTCATTTTGTGTTCATTGCCCTCCACACATTGGCCGTAAAATAAATACTGCCAGAGAATATATTGTACTTATCACAGAAAGCTGAATGGAACCAACCAGCAAGCACCTGGCTCTGTCTAGCTCCATGGTTTGACACTCTGCAAAATCTAAAGTCTCAAACTCTTCTTAAAACACGCCCCGAGTTGATCCAGACTTAAAAAGGCAGGGGAAATAGAAAATTGGAACAAAATAATATTAAACAATAGATCATGTCGGAGCGGTTTAATGTCACACCTCCCGTCGAAGGCGGACGAGCCACTTTGCTCTGAGGCCCATATAGGCAAGTGAACCATCGGCAGCGGAGTGGAAGTCTTTTATCGGAGCACGGAATAAAGGAGGGCGGGATAATGGGCAAGGTTCCACTCTTTCAGAGGCTCTCTGTGTGTACTTCCATGCCCCATTGTGGGCAGAGCAGGTGCCTTCTACCTGGACCCCGGTAAAAATGATTATAATTTCACAAAATGGGATCATAGCAGCCAGAACTCTGCCAGCCTGTCAAGGCTTTTTTCCTGTCCAACTCAAAGAGGGGCCTTCACAGTATAAATCAGCTTTTCTGCCTGCCATTATATAGCCAGCTAACTGCATTTAGGACAAGAAAGAAATGTAGCTCAGACGATTTGACATGCTCTCACAGCCCCATGGCTGCTTCCAGATCAGCATTGGCTCTCGGTGGCTTTCCCTTGGCTTCACTGGCCAAAGAACGTTTGAGGACGCCTTCGCCGGTACAGTTCTCATTATTAAACTAACCGACACAGTAATTGAGGTTTTGTTTGGACTGAAATAAAAATACATAGGCAAATCACCATCATCAGTGGCTCAGCAAATGATAATGCATGGGCAGACAATGAAATACAATCAAGTGGTGAAATATGACTTGAAATTCGCTGTATCTACTTAACAGCAAAAGATTACGCTTTTTTTCTCCCCCTTTAAGTTCCAACCCTGAGGGAATTTTAAAGAATTGTCTCTGGTTTTTCTGCCAGGATCCCTGTGGCAAAATGTGTTGAATAATCGCTAGCGCACACATTTCTTGCGTCCATAGCCGGCTAAAGCAGTGTTAATCTGTCTACAGGAAAGAAAAGGGGAAGGCATCTTGTTGTCTTTGTAAGCCGCTAGCAGGAAGGAGCGTACCGAAGGCCAGGCTGGAGCCGGGCGTCTCTCTGTGGCCTATTAGGGGACATTGTCTGGTCTTATCTGCTGGAGACAGCTGGAACAGTCAATGCCTGCTCTGCTGGCCCTTGTTTAAACCGTGCCGATCTGCCCGGGGGGGGGGGGGGGGGTTCTGATGGGGCCACAGGTTGAGATGCACAGCTTTCAAATCAACACAGACCCACTGGCTGTAATCACACATCATGGGGAGGACAAGAGAAGAGTCGGTTCCTCTCAACCCATTTCACTGATGGCTGAGGTGGGCTCAGTTTGCATCTCATTCTCATCGGCGAAAAACCTTTTTCCTAGAGTACGCATTGTTTGCGTGTTGTAGGGTAACTGCATCATATCTGCGTTTTACTAGCATTCTGAAAATATTTAAATTGAAAGATCAATGACATATTTACATCCTTTATATGATGATTTTAATATAGAGGAACCAGTGTCTATTTGTAGTTTTTCCATAGTTGTGACACACTGTACATATGGAAATGTATTTTTGTCAGCATGTAACATAATATATGAACAGAACAAAGTAAGAATGACATTTTTCTTGCTACAAAACAAAACAAAAATCACATTTCTTTGAAAATGCAAGACTTTTATGGCATAAACTGAAGTGCAATTAATGACGTTTTTACATAAATGCCATGTATGTCAAAGAAGTCTGATTAACACAAACACTAATTGGGTGAATACAAACACTCACGGTTGGTTATGACTTTCAGGATCAATTTAGTTCAATTCCATCAGCATGCTTGTCAACCCGTTCTTGGAGAAACTGACAAGACTACGAGGAAATCCACATAACAAAAGGAGGGTATAACAGTAAAACAGAGACAGAAAGGCTCTTGCAAGGAAAAGAGGGAAAGGAGGAGGCGATGGTGCTTGGTGGGGGTACCGAGAGGTACTTTCCACTGAAGGGTGAGACTGGGCCTGGCAAGGAAGGATAAGAGGGAAATAATTATCCGGCCTGGTGAAGCATGACAGCTCCTTCCAGGGCCTGTGCAGTGAGACAGACTCCGCTTTATGTCGGGGCCGCCACCATGTCACCACTGAAGACACCTCTTGACAGACAACATCTGAGGTTTGGCTCCATGTTAGAGAGCCACAGCGACTGACAGCTGCCGACCTGATTGAGGCAGTCAGGTGCAGACAGCGACTCCCGCGGAGAACAAAAGGGAACAGAGGACTTAGTTTTGATTTCTGCATATTTTGGCCGTAATTTATATTCCAGATTAAGCATTCATCTACGGGGATTACAGGGATTAAAGGAAAAACTGAAAAACAGCCTAGCCAATTCACACAATTCTACAAAGATACAGTTTTCAGATGCATTCAGGGTCCGAATTCTACTTTAAACGTTTAGCCTTTTTACCTGGCAGATTGGATAATCGACCCACCAAGCAAACCTACTAATATGCATCCCTGCCATTCTTTTTTTTAACTGACTAATTATCAAACCATCCGCCATTGGCCGATGGCCTATGTCAAATTTTTGAACCCTGGCTGCATTCCTATGGCCTGACTCATCATTGATGAATCATAACACCTTTGACTCTACATTGTCCTTCTGGCTGACAAGGCCGAAGACGATCAGCACCACCTCACATGACTACATCATCCCTTCACAGAATACTCAACCTCTTTCCTCCCCCTTTGACTTTTCTTCTTTCGGTATGAAAAAAAAGAAAAAAATGAAGAAACCAATCAAGGAGGAAATGGCTTGTCCCGGAGCCATGACATTGTGTGTGGGAAGTAGTAGAAGAGGACTTGGGGGAAGAAAGGAACAGGCCCATGTGAAGAGAGAATGGATTCTAGAAATGGTCATTACTGCCTCAAGGTCTGCCATCTTTTGTGTGTAACCAGCAGGGTCAGAGGCTGAGACAGCTGCCGCCCAATGTTGTCTCTGTTGCCACTGCCTCCAAACGTTTCACTGTCCAAACCTCCTTTGGCCAGGACAAATATGTCCACAAGCTCCATCCCCTAATGCTCTGACAATTGGTAATGAAATAGTCTACAGTCCAATGCCAGAGGTAAAACACCCAACTGTGATTTTTTTGATCAAATCTTGTCAGATATGTTTGAAAGATATATTTGATGTCAGAAAGTCACAATGTGTACCATTACAAAAAGCGCGGAGCATAAAATGACCATATCTGTATTCAATACTGATCGGTATTGATTTAAATAATGTTATCAATAAAATCACATCCTACAACCGATATATTCTACAAATAAAAATACTGGCCAGTACCTCTTTGTTTACAATAATCTATTAATCAAAACTCCCAAAATGCCTCGCACTGACGTCACCCAGCAAGCAGAGCCACCTTGTTCGCGCCACATTCGCACAGCCAGAGAGGATTATATACTCCCTAGCTAGTCCCCCATCTACTCACTGGGAGTTGCTCAAATCATACAAATTGGGACAATAAAGGCAAATTCAGATGCACCCATAATGCGGCTTGGTTACAAGCAGACAAAAAGATATTGAGAAAGCTTTCGGTGAAAAGTATGCATTTGCCTCGACTACACAACTCACAAGCAAGCTCAATCCAACGCAGCTGCAGAGAGAAACACACAAACAAGTACCATGGGGTCAAATAAAGAAAGGGTAAAGAAAAATGAAGCGCAAGGCAGTAGACTTTTAGATCCATCGTGTTAGTCCATAATGCAAACTGGTTCAAACCCAAAGAAACAAGATTATCCCAAATAGTATAAGCTTTGCCTTAGACATGCACACCTCCGGCTATTTACGAATGTTTGGTAGGACTAAAGAGAAGTGAGTAAACAAGGTTACCGTTAAAGCCTTCTAGTGCACTCAACCACTAGAGGAAAGACTTATGCAAGGATTTAATCTCTTCCCATTAATATACCATATGCACCATGGTTTAAATAAAGCAAGTTAAGTGAATAACAGGGAGGGCGTGCTAGCCAGGATGTTAACTCTGTGCTCAAAAACGGTCCACAGTGTTTTACACATATGTTGTGTGTGTAAAGAATATCGCACAATCATATGTTTGAAGAAATGTGTTGCTAAAAATATTTTGCTTTTGATCACACGTTCTTGCATAGGTATGCAACGATGTGTGAGCAACAGCAAAACATTTGTTAAATAATGCGGATAAACAATGCTAATGCTAGGTTCCAATTATATCAACAGCTTCGTAGAAATGCCAATGAAAACGGCAGGGTTACCCAAAAGTTACTCTTAAAGACTCACCTCCACGTTTCCATACATTGAATTCATTGAATCATTGTTTTTTGTAATTCATTGTCTTTTGTAATACTTGTCACTGTGTTTTCCCCACAGTGCTCACGCATGGTCCGCCTGTTTTTGTTTTTTTCAAACCTCCTTGGCCCCCTTTCCTGGCCAGAGTCCTGAGGGCCGTCGGGGTTTAGAAGCCATATCTGAAGTGTACTTTGTTGGACGCTGTGAAGTGCAATTCACCTTTTCCTTTGTCATGGATATCGGGGGGCCAGTGAGTGCACTATGTTGTCTCAGCGGTGGAAGTGCTTTGTTGTTGGCTGGTTTGAAGTTGCTATTAAAACACCGGGGCTGGATATCGGATATCAAGCACAGTTTCTCCGTGCTCCAGTTTGTGCTCGTACACGCACAGACACACAACCCTTTCCACACGCATGGTGCTCTCCGACTAACAATCACCTTCTAATCAAATGGAAGAGCAGGGACATGGTCCAATTTAGCAAGAATGCCAAGTTTTACCGCACAAACATACTTCAGTCTTTATGATCATGGACAAGGCCTACAAAAGGACAAAAACACAAAATTAGAGAGAGCACTCCAATGGTGGCCAGAGAGGGAGATGAAAGGCCAAATAAGCTGCTAGTCATAAGGACAAGGAAGTAAGAGACGCAGGGGAAGAGCAAGAGCACTATGGCAAAAAGGACAGTAGGGTCAGAGGAGTCAATTAAAGAGAGAGGGGGTGGCAAATGGAGGGAAACGCCACAGATGGAAAGGAAAGCATTCGGAAGCGAATCAAAGTCAGAAAACTTCTTGCTGGTGGTGCTTTGCTGAATGTCAGTCAGGGATGGGAACGGCGCCCCCTGCAGCTCACCTGAGGGCAATAGAACCGCATCTATATGTCCACAGAGACACGCTCGCACAGATAGCCACGTACACACTGGGCTGCGATATGCGTTAGACAGCACATGGGCAGACACCGTAGGCTGGCATATTACTCATCCCCAGAGGAAGTCCTGTCACCGGTGACAGGCGGACAGAAATGTTCCTCAACCTCTTCACTAAGGGTTAATGGCTGTCCATCAGCCAGAATGAGATGCACAGGACTGTCCTCAACACACATACACACACTATATTCTACCTAGCCATAAGCTATTTATCAAGCTTTTTTATACCAAGGAACAGAGGAACAGTTGGCTACATTCACAATGTTCAGATACTGGAAGATATTGTTTTTACAATTAAATAATATAATGAATAAAAATAAGCAGGAAAAACAAATGCATTGTGATGGTCATTAACAAGCATATGTCTGTTCAACAGACCGGCAAATACCAATTATTTTATTGCACAAACAAGTTCATAGGTTTGTTTAGGCCAGATTACATGTAGAAAAGCCCTTTGACTTCAGCGGAGAAACACTCCACCTCTTCTGAGTGTAACTATTTTTATGAAATTAAAGTAATGCATAATGGTTACCAAATGGTATAAGTAATCACCTTGGAGACTGGGTACAAAAAGACTGTCAGCCGAATATAAAAGAGCCAACATTTGCTGCTTTGTTCCTAATGCTACACAGCCAATCAAAATTAATTTATTCTAATGTATGCACACTGAAGGTCAATTATCCAAATGATTCCAGTTCAGATTGCACCTGATCTTGGGCGCCAATGAGCCATGGAAAGGGCAGCTGGATGTGCTTTGCAAGGCAAATCATCGCCCCAACCTCTGTTTCTCGCCCATCCCAACGGCGGCTTGCATACCTACATGTTTAAGCCCGCTGCATCTTAGGTAAAGTGCATGCATTTAACAATACATAAACAATAGTTAACCTACGCACCGGGATCGTTTTTACGATGAGCAACAGGAAAAACAATCCTGATTTCTAAAGCAACCTGAAACTTAACAGCTGTTCCCCGTTGGACATTCCCGAGAAACCAAAGAGATTTCGATTTATTATTAAGCACAGAGTTATCTTGGCTGGATACGATTTTTCAAACATAATTTGCATTGACATCCGTTTAAAATGCTAGTTCAGAAAAAACAGTGAGAAAAGAGCGAAGTGGGGTGAAGGCAGGAAAAAAGTAACTCCTTCCAACCCTATCCAGGGAGCCAATTCAGCTGGTGTAAAACCGTACCTGAAAGCAGTATTTCTGGTGAATGGGATGTTATTTTGATTCAGCATTCTCACCGTCCGCTACAAAGTGTCTGGCCTATATATAGAAGTCCCTATTTATGGAGCTTGTTCATTTGTTATTCATCCCAGTTAATGACCGAATCACAGTGGTTATTGAAAGGAGACGACAACCGTTGTCTATATTTAATGCTACTCCGCTCAAGCTAAGCAATTTATAAAATAGATAGAATTGACATAATGCTATCGCTTTCACAAGCTCCCCAACCCCTACCCCCCTGCTGGTCCTGTGGGGTCTGGGTAAGCGTGCGCTGGGTTGCCAGAAAACATTGCAAGCCCTGGTGAAAACAGATGGGCTCAATCAGGGTTTAATTTTCTGGAAAAAAGAAATAAACGCCAAACATGGATCCACGCTGAATGAGTGAGTTAGTGTGCGCCTCCCTCGTACTCGTCCGGTGGGAGATTGCGGTACGGCGTCTTCTCAGGCCCCGTGTTTCCCGCCCGTCAATGTTGACGAGAGCTCTGCCTCTGATATGCAGATGAGGAGGCTGTTTCCGGGGACTGTGGACCGCAGTCTTTCAGGGGGATGGGGCGGGGGGGAAGGGAGGATGACCAATAGCTCTTGAGCTGACATTCAGTCCTGCAGACCTTTGAAGGGGCTCTGGGGAAGTATGCAGCATATCAATTAGCCATTAAGGGTTTGCTTGGGTATTATAGGGATCAGAGAAGCCAATAAAAGGCCCAGGAGGGACAGTTGGAACCCTGATCAATACGAGGACTCATGTGGTCGGTTTGGGCCGGAGCCGGGAGGACTGCCGGGAGGAAGCCGTCATCTGACCTTTGACCCTCAGGGGGCATCGCAGAGGCAATTATCCTAATGAAGACGGTAACCTGCGGTGATTCAACCCTTCTGCACTTGTTGAAGATGGACACAGACCTCAGGTGGCTTTTTGTAACACTCACCATTTCCTCCACCTTAGAGTATTTCTTAATCACGATACAGAGGACGCAACATAGAACGGTTGCAAGCTTTAAATGAACAAAAACGATTTTACAGGGAATCCTCAGGGTCGACCTCATATTTTAGAAAGAAATTCAGATAAGAGCATTCAACTATAACTTTGTAAGGAATTTCTGCCGACGGTGAGGAAAAAGTATAATTAGAAATAAGTCGATAAGTAAGCATTTTCCCTATTTTAGAGCAGTCAGTACTGCTGATAACTAGACCATACAAGATCATAACATAAAAACACATAAGCAGCACTAGTAAGTTCATGTACAGAAAAACTCAGGTTCTCACTTTACTTATTTTTCTTGCACAGAATTTAGATGTCTTTTGCAGCCACCTTTCATAATAAATCATAAACCATTTAGAATTATATTTAACAACATGTGCACACTTCTTTAGATGTCCACCAGTCCTAAACTGGCCTTCCATCTAAGGTGAACCCCTATATAATCATTTCTATATCGACTTTCATTCAACAAAGTGTAGTAAACGAACAGCAGTAAAACTCGTCCCCTTATGCATTTCCAGTCCATAAACCTCCCACATATTGAAAATAATAAATAAAATGGTGTTTTCCCCTCCCGCTTTCAGAGACCCAGTGACTGAGAAGGCCCCACTCCCCCATCTCCTCAGATAAACCCTTTCAGTTCCATAAGAGTAAACATATACAACCCCACCACAGCACTCCATCAAGCCTATGTCCTATATACCACTCAACCATGGATGGCCCAGATGAGCCTGTGTGGGCATGTGCGCGTTAAACGGACATGTGTGTGCTGGCTGGCATGTGAGCTGTTGAGCGGATAGGAGTCCTCTCCAGCAAGATGAGCTCCAATGATTACCAGCCCGGACACTTTTTTAATTATTCTGTCAAACATCAATCCTTAGGGTTGATGCAGGCCTTCCCACAGCCTGATGGACAGTGTAATCACAGCCAGAGGACCCCCCCGCCCCCCAACACACACACACACACAAGCACACACACACACACACACACAAACACACACCCCATCTCGCCTTCTCTGCCCCTCTTCTTTTTTACCTGCTCCAAAACACCTCCCTCAACTCTCTTCACCCACAATGCACTGAAACTTCCTTCAGTTTGAATCCCTTCATTTCACTAAATATGTATTCCATCTCTCAGCTCTCTCGTTAATGGGTTAACATGAGGGCCAACAAGACAAGTTTCAAATAGGGGATAAAACAGATTTGATATTCAGGGTTTCAGCCGGTGTTGGAAGGCTGGGAATCGCACGGTCGGGATAATGGTGTAAAGCAGATATACCAACCAGGGCACTCGTGGTTACAATCAGAAGGTCATCCAGGACGAAGTGGTACAGTGAATGCAACAATAACCTTCAGAAGATTTTAGCTGGAATGGAGGAAATGAAGGTTGACGGTAATAATCCAAATTTACAATAAAGGTCACAAATTGCTGGGACGAGATTAGCCGTTGTCGGAGATGGAATTCAAATTCACTTCAAACCTAAGGTAGTTTGTAAGGTGGTGGGGTACCACATGTTACAAACTGCGGAACACACACTGGTCTACAGTCATATGGTTCCAGTAATCAGGGAACACCTCAGAATGGGGCCAGCAATAACCGACAATCCCACCCCATTGGAAGAAATAGGAGAGACTTGCAACCGAGCGATACAAGCAGGAAGCCAGACTTTTAGTTTAATCAAGACGGAAAGAAGTTCTTCACTTCTTAAAGTCTGAGGGGGGCAAACGGTGTCCACGGTGGATGGTTTCATGACTCCTTGCACTTCCATCTCATAAAAATCACCAGAATAGCAGATGCACGGACCAATGTGAAGTATGTGCATTACAATCTAAGGTGGCACAAAGTTGAAGGTGTAGCTGATGCAGCAAGACATATCAGTAGACATATGTTTCATTACACCATTAACTGCTGTTGAAGCTGCCAGCACACACCTGGTTGCATAAATTGAGCGATCAAACTAAACCAAAGAACCAAGGGATGAAACCTATGGCATTACATATAGCAATAGCTACATTCCAAACTTTCTGAAAGAAACTCACGAATAAGCCACAACTGCACAAAACAAAACACATTCTGCCGGTAACAATGCAGAAATAAACACTGCAAAAAAATAAAATACCTTTGTAAGTAAATGTTTAATTGTGAATTGTAAATTGTGTGGCTCAAATTAATCTCAGGGTTATAGTGTTTTTTTAATGACCCATAGAAACCATGGTAACCAAACACATAAGAAGCAAATATGCATCTCTCCTGAACTGCAACAGACATTATCAAATTAAATAGATAACATTTTTCACGGTTATGCTGGTCCAAGGCAACGGACCAGAATGAAGAGAAGCAGCTTTTACTTCATTCTGGTAAATGCATTACTTTTCCAAACCCCTGAGTGTCACAAGGAGCCGTCTGCAAGGCGGTCGTCGTTCATGAATGGTGTCCTGCTAGGAATAAATGTGCCTCCAGTCCTTACTTTACTGGGGGTTCTATTATGACTCTTGTCCAACTCAATGTTTGCAAATGTAAAATGCTGCCTGTGATAAAGGAAGAGCTGCATGTTGTGCTGGTTTTCCTCGTCTTGGCAGACAAGGCTGACTCCTGCAGCTCCAGATAAGCACATCAGGTGTTGTGAATAAAGTGTGTAACATTAACTCTTGTGCCATACTGTCTACTGTAGACCAATATGGGATTGTGGAATATAATCAATATGGGATGTGTGGGAAAAAAACGTGGCGATGATGAATGTGATTATCAAGCGAAATGGATATTAAGTTGCAGATAGATATTTTTATACATATGTATATATTTTAAATATATACGACACCAGGGGTGATTTCCCCGTGGACGTGACAAGGCATAGGTTCCATGTGAGCCTCATCGTCTTTCCATTTTGCTCGGTTAAGGAGGTGTGCTGATCAGACAAGAGACTCATATCAAATCAAGCCTGGAAAAGCCAATTACACTGACAATAATCTCTCACTCCCTCCAAGACTGCCGGTGCCTCCGCTGTATGCATTCAGTGCAGCAAAAAGCTCAAACAGGGAAAAATGTGGAAGCATTCACGGGGGACCTAAGAAATTCATACCAATAGAGGATTTATTTTTTTTGCTTGGGAGCAAAAGCTATTTTTTCACAGCGTGGGAAAAAAATGCATTAAGAAAATGAAACGGCAAATGAATACCCTGCCAATGAATAAATAAATTGAGAAATTAAAGAAATATAACAAAAAAATTCAAGTCTTTAGCCTGTGGTCAGGTTTTTGTGTGGCGGCAAATTTAGCCACCTTAACCTATGGCTCCATTAAACAACTCTCCTTGCAATTAACCCGAATGGCGTAGGCGACCTTGACGAGTCGTTTCTAAACATCCTCTCCCGTGGCAACAGCCATGGCGAGCTCCGGCATTGCACGCCACTGTGGTTCCAGACCTCGGCTTGCGGCGTGCGTGTATGTGGGAGGGAGGGGAGGGGAGGGGGGGGGGGGGGGGGTTGGTCTAACCGCCTGGGCCTTCCATTGGCCCCTCGCAAGCCCTGAGCACGTGTAGACATCAGTGCCAGGGGAGTGTGAACTGGGGAGGAGTTCAAACAGCCACACTCTAACCGCAGCGTTTCACAGCACCACCACCACCACCACAATCCCCTCCGGCAGGGGGTGGTGGTGGTGGTGCTGCTGCTGCTGCTGACAGGCAGCCTGGTCTTGCCAGCCCAGACAGATGGGAGAGGATAGAGGGATGGAGAGAGGGATGGAGTGATAGCGAAAGACGAGGCATGAACAGCAGATGGTCCAGTGGAGGGAATCTCCATTCGCTAAATTAAGCAGAGTGGAAATAAATAAATATATCGATAAAATAGTCATTCCTGCATGGTTATGGTTGGCCAGGGACTGGGAGATGCGACGGAACCAGGCCAGGGAGGACTGGTGCCACTGTGGCTTACTGAGCCCTAGCCATGTGTAATCCATGTTCACATGGGAAGCCCCATGAACCCAGCTCTCCTGCTGTGATAATCATAGCAACAGCGGTCATATAGGGAGTATATAGGTTAGACTAATGCAGTCCATAGCACCTGTATAATAGTCAAATGTAATTTATTCACTAATGCCATCTCTGTGACTTTCACAATTTGAAGACGGTATAAAATAAGGACATAAAAGGGGGAGGGCGGGTGCATTTGCTGTGTCCTCCTGTGCAGTCAAGGCAGGCAGCAGTGCCAGAGAGATGGAACCCCGGGAGATGGAAAGCTTGCCAGGCCCGATAGTGAACCAGCACGCTCCCCGCCCAGCAATCCCAGATCTCCCAGCATGCGGAACCACGGGACGAAACATCAGGCCCACAAGAGGGTGTACATGGGGGGGGGGGGGGGGGTTAAACTTTTTCATGCTGTGAAGTTTGTGCCTCTGTTCCTCTGCATTACACAAGGTTACTTTAACCCTTATGCCTGCACCCAGCCAGCCATCTCCATAGGCCTACCCCCCCACCCATCACCCAGCCAGCCAGCTGATCTCTGGCTGGCTGGCCTGCTCCTTTTGGCCCCCTCAGTGTGAACCAGGTGCTGCGATGACAAAAGACTGCTGGCAGAAAGAAGAGCAGAAAGTAGAGCTCAATTAGCCCCAGCTCCAATCCCAGATCCTCTATCGATTTCCCACGGATGAAGAATGGCAGACGGGGGGGGGCTTCTCCCTCGGCTGTGCACGCGGGACCACAGCTTGAGTGTGCAAGGGTGTATTCAGGAATCAGCGGGGGGGGGGGGGGGAGACAGGGGTTTAGGCGGCGCCGTGAATACATTAACCACACACGGTCTTCATGTCAGGGTTAAGTAATAGGGCTTTCGAATGCGCTGAAGAAAATGAGTCTTTATAGGCATGCGGTGGCCCCCTCCTACCGCCATCCTATGCAGACGCGTGTAGAGCGAGAGAGACAAGACATTATCTCCCTCAAGGGCAGATCAACCTGACAAGTCATCAGTTCCACGGCACCTCCCTGGACCATTCTTCACCTCCTCAAATTAACCTTCAGGAGAGGGGGAGGACACTGTACACCTCCCTCCCCATTTGTCCACAGAGTTGGTGGTTGTACAGTAGCTCCAGTACTTTCGGTGTCACCCACACACACCTGATAGTTAGGTTTGATTGGGGAGAAGAAGCAGGAAAAAAATAACCGTAGTAAGATGGACAAAAACCAAGAGACACAATATAAATAATCAACTGATGTGTAATAATCACTACTACACCCTATTATCCAAGCATATTACATTGGGACTATGGGGGTAAAATAGCAAGAGTTATCCTGGGGTTACTTTTTAAATTGCGCATATCTAACTGACTTGCATGTAACTTCGATTTTCTGTACAGCCTAAATTCAATAAGCGATTAATTTGGACTGAGAACCATGCTTACTCTAATACAACCAGGACTTGTCTTTGATTTCACAACACGTGCCATTTATTATCGATATGTCTATTTCATTTTGTTTGGGGGCTTAAAATATATCATACCTGTGCTGCATAACCCTTCGCTTGATTTATTCTGACTCCTTTGAATTAGAAATGACAAAAACATTTCGGGGCCTCATTCTCCATGAATACATTCCGACCTTTTAGCTTCCAGGCTGTTCGTGGGGTCGGCGACTGATGTTGTTTTTGCGCTGTGTCCTTTTCAAATGGAAGATGAGAGAACGCTAAGCCTCATCATCTCAACCAGAACATATGCATTATTTGCTGTTGGCCCGAAGGGGGGAACACACAGGCACAACAACCACTACACTACAGGTGAAACACTGTGCTATGATTAGATATTGTTGTGTTCAATTATCCCTTCACCCAAGAACATCCACTGTTAAACACATTGCTAGAAATAATAGATTTAACTGTTATTTCATTAATTTGAGCACGGTAACGAAGTTAGCAGTTATTGGGACGTGAGCGCACAAAGATGTCAACACATTTGAACATGACACAATATAGACACCCATTTCATGCGTGCAAATCTGGGTTTTAAACAACAACAAAAGTTTGCTAGGTGTCAAGATAGCAATGTCTACGCAAATATAGACGTATCAACACAACTATTAACATTCATAATTAATCGACAACAATCAATTATGTGTCCATCGGTCCATTTCATAGACTCAGAGTGTTCTCTTCTGATGGCCGATGTTGTACACGGAGATTGTAGACATGTGAATCTACTCCCTTGCTGGCAAGACTGACCTTGCGGACATGAAAAAAACTGGAGCCTGTCTGTCTCCATGGAGACAGGCATCAGTTTGGGTTCTTAAATGTAGTTCATGTTCAGACATTTGATTGAAAGGCAGATTGACCACATACACATCGTTGTTTCCATGGAGGCAATTATGGTGAGTGCTCATGTTTGTTTCTCGGCCGTTGTAACCATGTAATAAATATTTTTAATTGGAGAGGCGGTCAGGGAATTTAGTGAGCATGGTGCAATTGCCTAAAGACAGCTGTGGAAAACCCATGCTAATTACACAGGTTTGTGTGCTCACCGAACTGTGGACCCTTAATCGTACACTTCATTAGGATTACACGTGTTGTTACAGTATTTGTGTATATCTAACCAACGGAGCACTTCACAGAGATGCCCTTTAAAGCTATAAATATAGAGACATAAATATATAGATAATTTCTGTATTCTAATCCAACATAAAGCCTAGTGACAGATCGCTATATGAACAACTCTCCCGAGATCAATAGGATATTGAATCATTGATCTAGATCTCTGAAGCTTGGAGCAACAGAGGTTTTGAATTCTCATGAGTAACTGCTATGCCCCATTAACACATGGTAGAGAGGAGAAACAACAAGTTGCACCAAACACTTGAAACATGCGCACCCTTCACAATTGATTAGTCTCATGGAGCCAAGCTATGAACTAATGAGTCACAGAGAACTCAGAACAAAAGGTCTAGCTGAGGAGTGGCAGCCTCCACATTGGGAAGGGCCTGGGTTATCAAACCCTCAAGATCAGAAACTTATCTGATCAATTTCATAAGCTGCCCATCTGATCTTTCACCATCATGGGCTTCTTATGGGCTCTAAGAAAATCTGCAGCAAAGCCAGAATATAACTCATTTCCCCAATCCCCCTTAAATCTAGGTGCTCTGTACTGACGCAGGCAAACACAACCCATCGCAGGGTCTACATGCTCTGCCAATGTTCCACTTTGTCTTGAGCCCGGCCTTAGCGTGAGAGTCCCAATGCGACGCATGACTCTACTCTGACTGCCTCTATGGCCGGACCCCTCTTTAGTAGCAGCCTAATACTGTGCAATGGGGAATAAAGTCCATTACATTGTGAGCCGCCTTTCGGCTTTACCTTTGTTTCCATCTCACAGGCTGCTCTCATTGTTTGCTTTTATGGCACTGGGGACCCGTGGGCTCCCTGAGGCTTCCGTCTCCAGGTGGTGCGGCGATTCCTCTAGCTTGGAAAACAGTATTGCACTATGCTCCCACATCACAGCCGACATTCTGAAGACATGTTTTCTGGTATCCCTGGAGTGGGGGGTGGGGTGTGTGTGTGTGTGTGTGTGTGTGTGTGTGTGTGTGTGTGTGTGTGTGTGTGTGTGTGTGTGTGTGTGTGTGTGTGTGTGTGTGTGTGTGTGTGTGTGTGTGTGTGTGTGTCCGCCTCTAAAAGCGATGTGAGGTGAAAACATGAGTGTGTGTTATTGCCCCTCACTCGTGCGTGTCTTAAACACACCACCACAGAGGACATAGGCCAATAATATAGAGGTCGGCTTGCCTAGATAGCCCAACCGCCTCGCGTATATATCCACCTCTCAGTAACACTATCCATCCAGGATCTCACATTGGTTTTGAAACGTGGAGACTGTGGTGTTAACCCCACAGCTGAAGCCCACCAACCGGCCTCTATGAGGAGGGTTGGTCGCTACACCAGGGCTGGGTTTAGAAATCTGCATACAGGGCGAGAGGGCCAGGCTCTGAGCCCCGAGGTGCTCAGCTGACAGCCATAGAGGACTCCTAGCCAGTGGCCTTAACAGGATTTTCGTGGATCAAAGGCAGGAGGGACGAGAAGCGAGAGAAAAAGAGCGAAAAGCCAGAGAGACATAAAGGCAGCAGAAAAAGAGAAGGCAAAGAAAAATACTATACCAATCCATGACAGAAAGCATGGGGGGGAGTTTTAAAAGTATTTGCCATGTATGTGAAAAATATATATACATTTCAATGAATATATTGCCTGGAATGTTGACACTGCCAAAATATGATATGAAATGAAAGTAAAGGAAATAGCGTTAGTCTAATTCCCTCTGCAGTCCATATTAAGGGTTAGGGTTATTTTATTGATCAAAATGCACAGGAGAAATTATAAAACAAGCCCAACAATGCATCAAATAATGTGTTGCCTACGTGAAGTAAGAAATGAATACCATGCTGCTTGGAGGAGAGTTCCTGCAACTGAGCGATGTGCTCGGAGCAGGAGGGAGGGAGAAAGGGAGGGAGGAAGGGAGGGAGGGAGGGAGGGAGGGAGGGAGGGAGGGCAGGAGGGCAGGAGGGAGGGAGGGCAGGAGGGAGGGAGGGAGGGAGGGAGGGAAGGCAGGAGGGAGGGCAGGAGGGAGGGAGGTAACAGGTGAGTCAACTCAGAAGCAGTGAGCCAGGAAGGAAGGAAACAGCCTGTAGTTCTGCCCAGGGGTGATAGGATGCAGTTCATTTGAAAACACACACAATATGCTAAGATGATCATAGGAGAGCGTGATTAAGGAACCTACGTAACAACACACCCGCGTGGAGGACCCACCATGCTAGAGGCTGACCCACCATACTAGAGGCGGGACAGGTGAAGGAGAACACATTGGGCATTGCACGTCACCTAGGGGGGGTGGGGGGGGGGGGGGGTCCAACAAATGAGCAGTAGGACTGGAGGCATTGTTCTTCATGCCGTGTGAACAACCGACACACACAAACACACACGCACGCAAGCACGCACACACACTAGCACACACGCCCAAGGAGGGAAGGGGTTTAGTCAACTGAGCTAATGCTAACATGTTAATCTGTGCTTCTCCACCTCTCGGCGGAGGTGCAGGGTGTGTCTTTACTTTGCATTGCCTCCGCGCTTCTCACGCCTCCATCACCATCGGCAACACAGCACAGCGTGTGGAAACACTCAGCACGCCTGCAGGTGACAATTACTCCACCACACTGGAATTATTCCAAACACACACACATACATACGGCCAGCTTCAAATCGGCATACAGATGTATGAGCAGCGCATATTTGTCTTTGAAAATAACTATAATCCACTGAGTCAGAGCAAAGAAAAAACCCACAACAAACCAACAGCCGTAAGGCTTTGAACAAAAATGGTTGCCAAATAAGGCATAACATCCATCCACTTTGCTCACGCAAGGCGCAGGCACCAGGCAATAACAAGGTTATTTGGCTGTTGGTATTTGCTGCCCGCTACAACCGCATGCCTACAGGTGATGTGTGGAGGGAACATCAATACATGGAGCTGTTCTGTCAACACTCCACACGTGGAAATCCAGAAAGTGGAGTCATTTTTTTCACAATAGAAAATGCACAGCAGTCCCTGCATATAAAGTCCATGGACGAAAACAAAATAGGCTCATGTGCTAGATAGATGTGATTCAGCTGTATAGGTTATCCATAGTAATATACAAGTTAATATCTCAATGTACACAGTGTTCTGCAGCCTTCACTGCCACCATCATTTACATTTCAATTCAATTTTCTACAGCCAATGCTGATAACAGCCAATACATCATATCATATCATCATAAACGCCGTCTACAATGATCTCCAATGACACAATATGATTTGCTTCGGAACAAGGCGCCTAAACTGTTGCAAGAAGTGAGTCACCAATAAACGGGAGGCCCTCTGTCGCATGCCTCTTCATTTTCGCAAAAGGTTCAGTGCCTAGACTGTTCAAAACATGGACGTAGCGTCCGTGACGTCCAAACAGAGGCCAAGAGATCCATATTTGGCACATTGGGGGGGGGGGGGGTTGGAACTCAATGCCAGCCTTCCTGTGTCTGGCCAAAACTCAACAATATTAACTATAATACATGTTAAATAAAGCTCACAATATACACAATAAGGAGACGTCGAAGCCACTGGAATTTCTTCAACTTTCACGATGACCTTTAGGCAATACTCAGCGCTAGCCAATTAAGCTACAATCATATATTGCCGGGTTGGCTATTAGTGGCGTTTGATTGATTTATAATTCACAAATATGCCGCTATACTGTAACACCACTCTGAAAAACAAGTTGTCCATTTTTTTATTCATGTTTTTGTTTCAAAATATCTGCCCTAATTAACTTGCTATTGCGTTAGGTTGGCTCTGCCTGCCGTTCAGCTGGCCACAGTGCTGGTTCTGCCAAGCCTTTAACCCCAGCCTATCTCTGGGGCTGGCACACACACTTATCAAGGACATGGGGCTTTAGAGAAAAACAGAAAGAGCAAATAGAGAATAGAGAAGAAAGAGAAAACAACCAATATGACCTTTTAATGCTAAAATGGTTAGGTTATTATCATTGTTTAAGATATATTTTTACGCATTTGTTATATTCAATAGCAACTACACATGTAGCTGCACTCTTTAAAGAAAACAAGGCTTATTCAAAGGTTAGGATTACATTGAATCAAGCATTATAGCCATTGTGCAGTAATCTGTCCCACAACTACAGCCACATGCACTAGAGAGCATACACCAAGCTCCACTAAGTTTCAGTCAGGAACTTCTGTTCACGATCCCGCGCAAAAATAAGTTGACAAATGGAGACCTTCAAAGACAAAGACTCATGCTATCGTGTTGTACAGTCAGTTGTCAAAATCAGCTCACCAGAATGTTTGTATAATTTAATTCCTGCTTATGCAATGGCGATGGGGAGCAGAAAATGACTTGAGGAAGGTTAAAAAAAAAAATGCTAATTTGTTATCACAGGAGATAATTAACATTCCCTCCACAGATCAGTACAGGTCTCTCAGCTCCCCTGGTTGAAATGCTAATGCCGCTTCCAGCCATGCTCATTGTCGCCCCCGCTCTCCCTTCTCCTCCATTGGGGAGGAGCTACCTGTCACCGTCTCTGTGAGCAGCAGGCAAAGGGGAGGGGGGAGGGCAGCTGTTCCTCAGTGGGGATGAAGGAGAGGAGGATGAAGAGGAAGTGGGAGGAGACCTGGTGAGAGGAGTTTGGTCGGGTGGGGCTGGGCTGGCAGGGGACTCGTCATGAAGACTATTTGAAAGCCTCTGGAAACGTTCCTCGTTAGTTTTTAAACATGTTTGCCCTTGTACTGAAGGAGTTACCTGGCTGGATAGAGAGGAAAAGACTCCGGCAGTTTCACTGCTTCAACAAATGTTCATTTGACCCTTTCCCATTTGCCTAGCAGTGTATGTGCGTGCGTGCGTGCATATGTGTACACACACATGCACGAGTTTGAAACATTCATGCAAGACATTAAGCCAATGAATCGCCTGCTGGCCTGTTAGACTCTTCCTTCTAACATTAATCCCCTTATAGAAACACTATGCATCGCTGGTTTATTTACTCTGGTTTACACTGTGTTGCCCATGGAAACATTGCCTGTGTCCTGCTACTCAACGCTAGACCAGTGTAGAGACTATAAACATCGACAGGAGTTAACACAACACGACTTATTGTGGGAACAGAATCATATCATGCGTGCCATACCCATTCCTTATTATATTATAGATATGGGGCTGCGTAAGGTGAGTGAAATATGGTATAGAAAAATATTGCTGAAAATGTCATCACAATAAAATACAGCAAGCTGACACTTTTGTTAGGCACAGGAGTTTGTTGGGTTTTTACAGTTGGTTGTCTGACAACGTTGTATGCTTCTGGAAGTACATATGTGTGCTTTTGTTTGCGTGAGTGCACATAAGACTACCGGCGTTTAATCCCAAACTATTCTGGTGTGCAACAACAACAAGTGTTATTGTAAAAAAAAAAAAAAAACAGTAGACTACATTAAAAAATGACCATACTGGTCTGGGTCTCCCATCATAACCGTCTTTCCTGGTTTTCACTAAAACATCAGATATAAGCAGAATTGGTCAAAATCACTTAGAGCCTAGCATTCGCGCACCTAACACAGATGTAGACAAAAGTAATATTTGGTTTTGAGAGCACTGACCAACGCACATTGATTTGTCGTCCTTATACTTTATATATACACGTCCTTCATAAATATACGGTGGGTTCACCTTGTACAATGAACCAACACAACTGGACGTGGAAGTATGAAGCAGTTCCACAGCACCCACCGTTTCAGTTTGCCCACATTATTTATGCATTGAGAATGATATAATGTATCGGAGTCGTGTTCCCCATACACGAGTTTGAGGTCATCGTATGAACTCTACCTTTGGGTCGGCGGTGAGCAGCTTGAACGCTTCGTACACCTGTCTCTCCTGGACTCCGCCCCCCAGGTCCAGGAAGTTGGCAGGCTTTCCTCCATGCAGGTCGATGATGTCACAGGTTGCCATTGCCAGCCCGGCTCCGTTCACTGTCGGAATGCAGAGGTAATGACCATGCGTAAACATTTCAGAATAATGTGTCATCTGCAACAATGTGCATTGTCCAAGTGAGTCTGATTGACAGTGAGCATGATAATATCAGCCCAGTAAAATACAAATATAAATGTCAAACAGTGCCAAGTACATTGCACACACTTAAGACAAGAGAGAGATACTATTTAGAGCACTGGTTTCAAGGCGCAAACCATCAGCAAGTAAAGAGTGCTTCTTTATTCTGTTGATTTTGTTTTGTTTGCTTGATCATTCCGTAAACGATGTTTCCTTCAGCTACGGATTCAAAGCCGTGGTGCGCCGACGCAACGCCACATCTTCTAATCAGTGACATCCAACACTTTGCCATAGAGTGGATTATGGCTGGTCCTTTTTGTGCCCTTGACATTAGAGCAGCGCGCTTTGATTATGAGAGCTCTGGCTGCGCTTTTTTGCTGCCGACTGTGGCCGGTCAGCCTGGCGCCCGTGTGTGGCCCCCATGCTGAGCGGCCCGACAGCCAAGTGTTTCAGTGTGCGAACCGTCTCCCCTCATTTGGTTTAGCCAAGTCAGCCTGGGTCCGGTCAGACTCCCTGACAGAGGCCTCAACGAAAGGGAACTGTGCCTTAACAGCTGTCAGTAACAGTGGTGGTGGTTTATAGAGTTCTTAAGGAACCTGAAGGCCCCTAAAAACCAGCCGTTTTTGCTGTTCAAACGGGCCAGAGTTGCCATTGGCGGTGATGCCATCCACAGTAGTCCCAACAAGGAGGTGTTGAGTGGGGGTTACTTGGCTAACGGAACAGGTCTAATGTGTTTAAGGGGCTAGTGGGAGCAACTGTTAGAACCGCGGTACACCGTTAACACTTTGATTTATGAAGAGAGAGGGGGTGCTAAATGAGAATGCTAACAATCTGGCTCGCTGGAGACTTTCTGGGCGGATTACGGATAATTAGAATGCATTGGTTACGGCAGCACTCCTCCTTGAGTCCTCCGGAAGCTGTTTGTAATGCCAAGCCCGGGCAGCCTTTACTTTGACTCGAAGTTTCAGCCTAAAACCGCCTCACTTGTGTTACTGCAATCAGAGCGCTGCACTTATATTACCCAAAGGACCCTTCAGCTGTGGCTCAAGAAGGGGTTTAAACGGCCACCGATCACTTTTTATGGTGTGCAAGACCCCTGTGTGTTTGTGAGTGTGTATGTCTTCCTGTGACCGTACCGAAACAGGCGATGTTTCCATCCAGTCCGATATATTTAAGGTCCCACTTGGCCGCCTCCGACTCGGTGGGGTCGCTCTCCGACATGTCGTCCATGGCAAACACCGCCTTTTGACGGAACTCTGCGTTGTCATCAAAGTTGATTTTGGCGTCGAAGCAAACCACTAGGGGAGGGATTGGGAGTTGTTGGAAGGGAAGACACGACAGAGGGACACACGAAAACCAGATGGACAGAATTACAAAAAAGTAGAAACAGACACTGGAACTAACATTTCTAGAGAGGAAAAACGGATACAAAACATTAGAGCTTAAACCGAAGCTGCGGATGTCCCCTCAGTCTCATTAGGCTTAATTATTTCACGGGTTGGCACACTGAGGCTTATGTTGACAACCCCCGAAAGGATGAGGCTGTACTGCTAAACAGGCATTACATTTTTACACTTCCAAGCGATAATGCATTGCGAAGAGACCAAAGTAAGTGGTTGGTAAACATTCATCTGATATTAATTACAGAAAATAGATAATATTTGGTAGATGCAATGATTGGGAAGCACACATTGATGAATAGACACATACATCTCTTATCAGTAATACAAAGATATACTTGTTCAAGGCTAGAAGAAGCAAGCGGTAACTATCTGTATTTTTCCTCAAAAATCGGCAAATGGATTAGAATCAAGATTATAACTTTGTGTTGCAAAAACTATAGTCACAAAAAAGTTCCTTGCCATGTTGATCCAACTGAAAATTTCCTCGAAATGAAAGATGATCAGGCATCTGTTGATTTGAGGTCTACCAGGCACGCAGAGTATTTAGTGTTCTTTTGTGTGCTAGCCTTGGCGGCCTCGCAAAATTCATAAGGAATTATGAAACGTATCTCATCAAACTGTGATGGCAACCACTTGCACATCAGCAAGCCGTTTTTGAAAGAAATAAAAACATCAAAAACCTGAAACATTCCAGTGTTTTGTAGCCTATCTGGGAAGAAGTGTGCAGCGTAACCAGGTTTCAACACCGCAGACAAGACAACCGCAGGTACTAACTACGGGAGCATAACAGTTCAGGTGAAGTTCAGTGTTATTTTTCTAATGGGTGAAAACAGATGAAACCTTGCAGCAATTAATGAGGACGGAACATTCTTCTCATGGGCATTCATGCTTTGTTTATTTCCCCCAACTTGGTGAGGAGCAAAATAATTGTTTTGGCCAAGTTAAAACGAGCGGGACTGAAGTCTGGCAGGCTCACTCTCTATTGTCCTCTGTGATTTTTGTTTTCGTTTTTGGTAATTGCTCAAGTTGCTAAAGTTAGTAGAAATATATAAGTTGGGATTTGAACATAGGACATCGTTCCCACCATTTTCTATCACATAGAGACATCACCTATGACATAGGCAAAAAGCCATTTTAAGGTGTACGCTTACTTGGATTTTTTTAATCTCGACCATATATGGAAGCTCTCACCTGGTACCCAGGCGTCATCATCTCATGACCGCACGCCTGGAATGCATTGCTTCAAATAAGCGCTAATGGAGAGAGAAGGCGGGACCTTCAGTGTCAGGAGTTTAGCAGCGAGAAGCAAGGGGGAGCGAGAGACTTTGTTTGTTTGTTTCTGTTACATGTTTTGGGTATTGCTCTGTCAAGTTATTCGTCCAAACGTATCTATGTTTATTACATATTTATTCTCTGTGTCATTGATATTCTTGTCATGTTTTTATCCTCCCCACTCCAGGGACTGTTACAGCACACAGGATGTAAGAAACTGAAGATTGTGTGGTAGTAGACCGGGATTATATCACAATTCAGGAGCCTCTCTGAATGGATATTAGGATTTTGTATGAATACAGTCCATCAGGGACATTGGACAATCTCAAGCTATTTGTAGTGTCTCATTCAGTTAGTGAAAGAAGTTTGCCCGTGTTCCATTATTTAATGACCAACATGATATGAAAAGGAGAAGTAATTCCACGTTAGGTCCAATTGAAAACCAAATGACTGCTTCTAATTCAGTCACATGAGCTTTCGTGCATTTAAAGCTTTGTGAGCCTATATACTCAATCTGAATTGTAACTGGATTGCATTTGCATGTACGAATAAGCAAGCAAAAAAAATGAAAAGAAAGTAGCATTTTATTCTAAAAGGATAAGGAAATATCACAGAGCCTAATTTGAGACTATCAATGGTTCTACTTAAAAAAATTTGAACAAGTCTACTTATTCACAGTCAAAGAATGTATTCAGCTGCACATATTAAGCAGCACCAACGCACACCCACACTCGTATCAACCCTGAGCAGTGTACAACGTACCTTGTCCTTCGGGAGTCTCTCCCAGAGGATTCACTTCGACTTGAGTGGCGTCGACTTTCAGGAAGAGATCATAGAGCTTCTTAATCTGATCTGCCGCCTGCGAAAAGCCACACAGGACAGTAATTACCCAGAAGTTCGTCTCGCTGCCACCCGGCCCACCTCGCACAGGCAATAAAACACCGCAAACCACTTTCACCATGAATTAAGAGTGAGCTTGAGAACGGATTTCTCCTCACTTTGAATGTTGTGCATGAGCACGCACGCACGCACGCACGCATACGTTGTTCAGGAGCTCAATTAATCATCCAACCAAAAAATGAAACTGTCGGTTTATAACGCAGCTCTCAGAATGTTCAGAAAGCACCGTCTAGAACACTGCAGTGCTTGCTGAATATCATGAAAGCACCAAATAGTTATCTAAACTCACTTAGCCTGGCATGGGCAAATACGGCCAAACACCCCTCTGCCAGATATGACAATAGACCATCTGGTAGGGGGACTAGTAAAATGACAGTCTGCAACGGGCATCCAAATGTGAAGCGCCGTGATCCACGGCGGAGCCTTTTGTGTGAATGTCTGCTGTGTTCCAACATGCGTGTGTCGGTTCCTCAGCACCGGAGCTGTGGAAGCTTCCAGCAGAGCGCATTACCTGTCTCTCCAGATGTCCTTTGAAACCCAAATTGGATGCCATGCGTAGTGCTTGATCGTCTCTAACTCCCTCGAAAATATCGATGACTTCCTGCAAGAGAAGAGAAAACACAGGAATCTTAACACGGTGTGTGGGACAAAGACGTTGGTAGCCACTAGAACCGAAGGACCAACAGGTTTGAACATTTAACCTGGAATGAAAAAGACAGTGAATGTTAACAGAGAGTACATGGCAGATTGGAGACAACACAACGTCTGTGTTTTAAATATGAGACTTTCACAGCATTAACTCTTAGAGAGATCCTCTGGGACTTAATTTCATGGGTGAAAGAAGTCGTTAAATCAGTGGGGTGTGCCATTTATTTCTGTCTTTATTTGCAGTTACTTATGTTCAGCTCCATGTCGGATCCACGGCGGCTGTTCAGAGGGTTGTAAATTTCATTATGGCAAAAGGTTTCGCTCAATTCCTCTTTGATGAGCTTGCACAGGTAACCTTGGTGCGACAGAATTTTTCCTCAGCGCGGGATCTGGCTTCTCGGATCAACTAAATGAACAGCTAGGCCTCACTGTTGGGCTGATGGTAAATCGCAGTTTAGTTTAAGTATTTTAGTATTTTACGAGACGTTTTCATCACAAGCTGCTCACTGTGAATGCAGACTCATGTCATTACGGAGCAGGTAGAGGTTTGGAGATACTGCGGTAAAGATGCCTGAGGCAGCTCGCGTAGATAGAGGGATGGAACCAAGAAGCTGTCAACGGGGGGCAGTGTTGGAACTACATGTACATCTCGCCCAGTGGAACCACTGACGCAGTACAACCACTGTCCCAGTATAACCACTGTCCCAGTAGAATCAATGGCCTAGTAGAACTACTGGCCCAGCAGTACCACTGGACCAACAGAGCGACGCTCACATGCTTTCCAAAACAGGTCTCAGTTCTTGACTCACTATTTAACCCTTTGACAAAAATGTGGGTCGGCTTTACATTTCATTGTGCCAAAAAGTATAAATTCAAAAAGGTATTCCTGCCTCCCATGCAGGTACACACAACAAAACAAATGGCAGTGTCTTTGCGGTGGCCATTAGGCAGCTTTGCAATAAGAACGAATGGCTACTGTCTATCTTGAGGCCTTTGCTGATTGCATCTCTATGCCCTAAACCAATTTAAAATTGTAATGCGACGGTATGAACTCACCTTGAAGATGAGCTCCGGGGTGCTGGCGGCCACCTCCTCGATATCCATGCCTCCCTGGGGGCTGCCCACCATGACCGGCCCGTTGCACGAGCGGTCCATCAGTATGGCGAAGTAGGTCTCGCGGGTGATGTCCAGAGCCTCGGCCACCATCACCTGGACATGGTCATGGGTCAGAAGACCATAAGGATCAACGTTGAGTGAATTGCCGAGACTGCAGATAGACGAAGGGAAGTGGGAGGATGTCGGTGTACTTGGGATCAAGGGGACCTGAATGATTGACGAACCATGAGTTTATTCAACAAAAGTCGAATAAAAGTAAAGTTTGAGGCAGAGTCAGACAGGGAGTGCAATGAGGGAGCTGAATATGGAGCATGGCAGACACACAGCAGTGTGGAGGCAGTGTTGTTCCTATTAGTCAGGGCGGTTTGATGAGACGTTTGACAAGGCCAGCCCTCCAGCTGTGTTGCTCTGCCCCACCGAGTAGGCGTCGACAATCCTCTCCGGCCAAAAGCAGAATGTACAGCCTTTTCTGTCCGTAAAACAACAACAACCTCATCTGCAACCATCGCTCTATCCGTGGCAGAGAATTGCTTCCCATATTGTCTGGGTTCGTCTCTCTCTTCAGACTGAACATGTCCACATCCAGACTGATCTCCACCTCAGTAGCCTCCATCAACACCTGTGCTGCCTCCACTCCCCGTGTCCTCTTTATTTATCCATCTTGTCTCCTGGTTCCTTCTGTGCCCTCTGACAGCGGAGCCATGTAACCGAGCCAGGAGCCACGAGGGCTGCTGCCCTTGTTCTCAGTCATAGTGTTGGAGCACTTTGCCCTGCTCTGTGGTGCAGTGGGATAGACAGGGGTTTCACTGGCAGGTTGACAGCGGACTACTGGTTGTTATCCCACAGGCCGGTTGTAACAGCGTCGGAGCCCGGAGTACTACGTCTCGGTGGTCGATCATCGACCCAGCGGTTTAGTTATTTAGAAACTCTGCCCATGTGCCTTTGCATTGATCTAGTGGCTGGGAATTTCCTCTGTGAAGTGACACTCGTGAGCGTGTTCCCAAACATAGCAGTTAGGGCAGGAGCGGAGTGGGAGGGAGCTATGCGGCTGGCTGGCGAGAATGAAAGCAACTCTTAATGGAGAGCTCTAGGACATATTTCTGCTAAGAGGAGCGACAGGAGAGGAAAAGACTGAGGGAAAAGAGCAGGGGTAGGAAGAGATGGAGCGCCGTGGGGAGGGGGAGTGGGGGGCAGACAAGCCACAGGGCAGGGGGACTTCATTACCTGAAATGCGTGTTTTCAGGGTTTGCCGAGGCCCTTGCCGCCCGCACGGTGCGTATGTGGAAGCTAATAATTCTGCTTGTTAGAGGCACATAGAAATAGCTCTTAACTAAACACTTAGAATTCACAGTGGACATGGTTTCATGTTTTATTTATGGCAGTGGACCATAAAACTAAATAGGAAAAACCTACAGTCGTCTACCACAGAGGAAAAATAATAAACCACAACAAGAGAAGCATGTTGCTTTCCGTGCCATCAACAGGACGGCGGTATTACCCTGAAAAGCACCTTGAAATGGAGGTGCAACACCACCGAATAAAACAAAGAACGGTGTGAGAGTTGTGTGTGTGACTCACCACAGGAACTCACCGTTTTGACTTTGACTCCCTCCTTGGGTGTCTGCTTGGTGCTCAGGTTGAAGCCCAGCATCTTCTTCGCTAGGTCCCCCACCACCGTGGGACTGTGAGTGAAGGGTGAGACGTTATGAAGTCATCTCATCAACACAATGGATTTATAGTCAAGAAAGACAGATAAGCAGAGACATACATTGATTATTGCCTCCACATTTTCAGAGCACCTCTCATGCCAAGCAGAAACTTGCAGCGGTTTGCTGAGGATTAACCCAACATATATTCGGACAAAGCGTTGTATTTAAAGACTGTTCTGTGACTGCAGATTTCTCTTTTTCTTTCGGTTGTTCACAGCCTGACTTTTGCTATTTAGGATCATTAGCCATGGAGGATGTCTCGAGTCACATCTGGTTTTATACATCATGATATAGAGAAGTTGTTCTATCCTTTGATGGATGAGCAGAAGGTAAACCGCTGGTCGCAAACCTCCCCCAAAAGTACATAAACTGCTACAAATACAGAAAGATAACAAACAGCGATGATGCACATCCAGTGCATCTGTCATGAATCCCTATTTCTTTTCCCCAGATAGCGTGTTGTTAGCCTGACATTTTCAGAAACTGAACGCAAGCTGAGCCGTGTTGAGCTGTTTGGACTTTTTCAAAAGGAGAGAAAGGCAGAGAAATATTCCAGTGTGTTTACGGTGGAATACATCTGTCGCATCCTGTAATGCCAGGCTAGGACAACATAAGCCTCAGCAATGGCCTAGAACTCCATCATCCATCGAGAGGGAAAAACTCAGCAGGGGATGCATAAACATGTCTGCCAACACTAAAAACCCACTCTCACTTTTCTGTTTTTTCTTCAAAGTTTAATTGAGGGAAGATGTAGCAAAACAAGGACTTTGAGAACGGAGGAAATCTGTTTGTTGACAGCATAAGTAGTCCAGACTGTGTCTTTTAGTCGGGGGAGTATCCTTTAGACAGCTCTTTGAGTCATCCCACTCTAAAAGCTGCAGGGGCATGAGATACAGGATTGGGGGAGATGAAGTAGGTGTGTTTGGTGAAGGACTGAAGGATCCACCTTCTAAATAGCACTCTTGTGATAGGATAGCAGGCACACCGTCCAAAATTCATACTCACTCTTTGGTTAAGTGCACTCCACCTTTAAGGCCGCTATCGAACACGCCCTTCCCTCTGCCACCGGCTAGGATCTGGGCCTTCAGCACAATCTCCTTCGCATCTGAGGACAAGAGAAGACAAGATACGAGTTGTGATGAGCTAGATGAGCGTGTAAGGTGCAGAGAGACAGAAGCTGGGCCAATCATCCGTCATTTGTGAAACATGGCCCTCTCTTCTGCATCAATGGATAGCGTTGGCCAACTCATCACCTTGGCTTCCCATTGGTTCTCCTGTCATCATGAAGCAGGGGAGAGGAGACGGCGGGGAAGAGTGATGACAGCCTGGAGCCACCAAATGGTCTACAGTGCAGCGCATGTCGCCAAGAACGCCTCCTATAGTGTGTATGTCTGTGTGTGTATATATATATATATATATATATATATATATATATAAAAACCTTATTCTAAATTATAAAACAAAAAGGAATACTGAAAAGCTACAATGATGACAAATGCCTGTTTCTGTAAATACCAAATATAAACATCCATCCTTCCTCAAGGCGAGATTCCTTTTGTAGATTTGTTTTTAATTTAATTAATTAAAAAAGACTCTGGCAAATGCCTTCAAGTGGCTTACATCTGTGAGGTCTTGAATTAGCTTTCTTTATGTGACAAGCAACCAATTCAAACTCAAGTATTTATTTTATAGTGATCCACAGACAAAATATTTTTTGAGCATCAAGCAGCAACATGATGTTATCTGTACTTGTGAAAAATTATCTGAAAGATTATTGATAAGTCGATGGATATTGATTTTTATCCATCGACTAATTGATGAATCAACTAATCGTTGATTACGATGTAGGCACTGGCAGTACAACACATTCATAGATCTTACATGATAACCTTGGTTACGCATGCACCTTGCATCAACTCTTACCAAAAGCCCTCAAACCCGCACCCGCCCAGGGAAAAGTAGTCCTTAAAAGGACTACTTTCCAGCTTCCTGACCACAGCCCCGCTATTCAAATGGAGCAATAAGTACACTTGATGGGAGCTTGGTTCTGCTACAGCTATCATTATCTAGGTGGGGGGAAAACTGTTCTCCTGACAGGTGCTTGGCATCAGGCTGGGAGGTGGAGACGGATTGAGTGCTCTCGCCGCACCACGCCGAGCCCCGTGAAGACACCTTGACCTTGGGCTGGAGAGCCCCCTCGGCCGCCCCCGACGTGGTTACCGCCTGGCTGGCGTGGGGCCGGAGGAGCGCAAGGCGTCCAGAGACATTAACATAAAGATGGCTTTTAAAAGCCCACACAGACTCCGTATTGTTATTAGCGAGGACAAGAACCAGGGAAAATGGCCTCTGACAGAGCCACTAAGATTAAACTAACACTCCATTAGTGAGGCATTTGTGAGCTTAGCGGCACGGAGAACAGTGGAAATGGACAGAGAAAAAAAGGGGACTGGAGCCAGACAGAAAGGGAGAAAACGAGGTGTGCAGATATGCAGGGGACTCGGGGAGAAATTATAAATTAATAAATATGTTAATAAAAAAAAAACTGCTGCCGCGCAAAATTAAAAATGAGTTCAAAGCGAGATGAATAAGAGTCCTGCAGGCATGTGCACCAGAGGGGGACGGCAACAAGGAAATGGCTTTTTGTAAAAAAAATAAAAAAAGGACACTGAATACAAGATTGGATAGCTTGATAGACCTTAAAAAAATGTATAAAAAGAATAGGTTGATATATATATAAAGAGCATGTTATTGTAAAAAATGTAGCTCAAGAGCTATGCTTTGTGCAAAGAGGTGCAATGGGGTGTGAGAGGCAAATATTAATGCCTTTGACTGAATTTTATGATTAATCTCACAGCAAGGTCAACCAGCAACGACCCATAAATGGACAAAGAAAACATGATCATGCTGTAAAATAAAATAAATAAATAAAACAATACCTATCATTCCAATTAAATCTTCAATGGGACAAGGAACAAAAAAAAAAAAAAAAAAAAAAAAAAAATAAAAAAAAAAAAAAAAAAAAAATAAAAAAAAAAAAAAAATATATATATATATATATATATATATATATATATATATATATATATATATATATATATATATATATATATATATATATATATATATATATATATATATATATATACACTCCTACTTTAAGACAGTTCCATTGGGAGACATTATGCAATCATCACGGTATGGGGAAGGCAATGAAATGCTCAGAGATCAGAGGGGGCACTTTGCCTGGTACAGAGCAGCATGGCACACGGGAAAAGGCCTCAACCATCAAAATGAGTTCAGTGCCTAATTACAGTGGAGGAGTAGTGGCGATGGAGCTTAGCATAAAAGAAAATAAAAAAATAAATCCCTGTAACGCTCAAGCCAAACACTGCTGTGATGCAATGACAATTAAGGTCACACGTCTGGAACTAAATAAATGAAGAAACCTTTGAGCAGTGGGTTCCCTGTGTCAAAGTTCGCACTGCTCAAATGATACAGTATTAAATCTGAATGCTAAAGGCGAAAGTCAGGCAACCTTAAAGCAACCGAATGGGTTCAGACGGCAGACTATTGTGAACACAGAAAGCGTTTTAAACACTGTCTGCAGGGATTGGAGACATGAACATGTTAAATTCAGTGCGGCTTAGTCACTTTATTTTAGGAGCTCAGCACTGCAGCTCGAATATTTGTTAGAACAAAAAAGCCAAAAGGACGGAAAATATCCTTGTTAGGTCGATGGGAGGTAAAGGGCTGCACGTGCATTTCTTTTTGCACCACCACTGTGAGGGGACGGCGATTTTCCTCTCCATTTAAGTTTCCATTTCATGGGGACACGCAAGCACCCGGGGGGAATTAACAGCATGCAGCCACTCCCATCTCATCAGCGTAACAGGGTCATCCACACACTCTACTCACTTTCTAGTAATGGGTGCAAATCAACTCCCAATTTCCTGGCCAAACGACAGCGGCTATAGCTTAAGTAGATCGCACTTCTGCCACAGCATGTCTCCCTATCACTTCTGTGTTGCGACTTTATTTGCATTTTTCCAAGGTCCTTACTCCTGTTCCACGCAGCCTCGGGGACGCTGGAGACTCCACAGGTCTGCTCTGTAATTGAGCCTGAGAGGCTGTGCAATAAGGAGGATGCTGAGCACCAAGAGACAGAGAGACAGGCTGTGCTCCAATCTTCAGAGGCGAAGATGTGAATACTGTTGGCATATAGAGAGAGAAACGGAGGGAGAGAGGGAGGGAGGGGAGACGGGGCCGTGGCTTTCCCAGTATGCATGCTTGCTGCAATTAAAGTAATGTGGCGGCTAAAAGGAGCAGACTAATCAAACTCTTTGGGAGGGTGCCGAAACAAACAAACAAAGAAAGTATTAGCAGTGGAACGAGTCAACAAATAACCAGGGGGATACTGAATAGGACTTTCAAGCACCTAATTATTATGCTTTTAATTGAAAATACCATTAGCTTTAATGAATGGCAAAAGGATGCAAAGCATCTGAACATTTAATTGTCTAAAAATACATATTTTGTGTTACAAGATTAAATCTGTTCAGAGGGATTCCAATCCGTATTCTGAATATAAAGGACAATACCATTGTTTTCATTGCAAAATATCAAAAAGGCCTTAATACAAGCAGTATTTTAATCACTCAAAGAATAAAGTTCTTGCAACAATTCTATATTCACTCCATTATCTATAGGAAACAAAGTATATCCTGGATGCAGGTTATATGGACAGAAGAGTTATATGGACAGAAGATCTCAAATGAAAGTATTTTTATGATTGAATAATATTTATGCTTCAAACCATAAACTCAAGCTGTAATATCCACCCGGTAGGTAAATAAAAAATAAAAAGTGTATCATTTGTCAGCTGAAATGAATATCAAAAAACGTATTGGATTTAAAATGATAGGACACTTGTTTAACAACCTTCCTCAAATCGCCAAGAAATGTACCATTAATAAGCCCATCATAAACTTTTAACATTTTATACTCCAGAACTTAGTAAAGGTCAAAGAAAGAATAAAATAAAAATTCAAGCAGCGATAGAACATGATGAATAAAATATGGATATGTATTTTACTTCCCGCACAGCAGATAATGGCTACAGGGCATGTTGTCGAGTCAGGAAAGGTTGTTAAATCTACAGCCTCCATGATTCCCTCATGCCATAGGGATATATCTATATATAAGGCTAAATGCAGTTCTTTAAAAACTATACTAGAAAAGAAGCAACAAGTTGACTGAATTGCCAAACAGACATCTTGACATTTCTGATCCCTTGGCCCAACTTGTCTAACAATCTCCCTCCCAAGGCAACCTTCTCACCTCAAACGTACCTGCTTAAATCCCCTTCTTCACTTTCTCTATAATGATGGCAGCGCTATGGCATAAAGTATCCGTGTCCTAAAGCCGTGCCAGCGACCTCGGTGCATGACACCTCTGCCGGTCATAGTCGGTTTAATGGCCGAATCCAAGCTCACGGAAGTATAGCGCCCACCTGGGGTCAAACGTACCAGGCACTTTTAATGACACCCTAGGATAGACCCGAGAGTGGACTGGTTGACTTGTCTTGGGAGCAGCTATTTATTTATTTTCAATTCCAGTTCCGCCGTTCAAACATGATGATTATAAATGTTATCAATACCATTTGGAAATTAGTTCTCTGCATTCAACCCATCCAATGCCCAGTGTGATGCCTGCCACACAGGGTAGCGCCAGGGAATCAATTCCAGATGTTGTGCTCCTACCTTGGTTAAAGGACATGCAGGAGTGCTTACTGGCATGTTTAGTGGTGTGGGGGGGCACCCAGAGGATACTCACTTGAATAAAGGGAGAACGTACAAACTCAACACAAATAGCTCCCCCTGCCTCCGAGGTTTGAACCAAGAACCTTCTTGCTGTGAGGCAGCAGAGCCAACCACTGTGCCACCACACAAGACATTACTTCCAAATGGTTGGGTTCTTGTTGGAGACACCACGATTGCTCCAAGGCACCATTTGAAAGGAATATAATGAAATCGTGCTTCCCTTTCCCTTAAGTGTTTCCATTTAAACTATATTATGCAACAAACCAAACCCTACTCCATTTTGAAGGCCATCAGCATGCGTTGGTGGTTGATAATGTTAACCAATGGGCAAGGCTGTTCCAAGGTGATTGTTTCATTCGCCAGTAATAAAGTTTTGAATTCTTGCACGTATGCACTTGAACAGCCTGTGTTTATGCAAAGTGTGGTCATTACAAATAATAGGCTACATGTGCATTTCTTCTGCCATATTAGTATCATCGTAATATGACGGAAAGGATGGGTAAGGAATAATTCCATGTCCTACCCAACCCACATGAATAGGTTAGGGTGCGTAATGAGGAGGTGGAAACACTAAGCCGCTTATAGAAATTAGCTCTCTGAAAGACAGGCCTCTACCCTCCAAAGCCTATTTACAGCCGTTAAGAAAATTTCAGATGCAGAGGCTTTTCAAGTGAGGAAAGAACTTGAGTGAGCTAATGCATACAATGACTTAAAGGCCCTGCAAAAAAGAAGCCTATTAATTTGCCTGATTGTTTTAAGTGTGCACCTGACTGCATGTTGATTAAGGATCAAATGGTTTTTGCTTATTCACGGGCATGCAGGCGCGTACCTACGTTTGTCTTGACGCGACCGCAAGCGCATATAAATCTTGGGATACTAAAAAGGCAAATATGCCATTGTGCATGCGCACCTTCCTGCCCATGTTAACGACCTTGCACTTCCACGAGGCCCTCCATGCATTCCCCCCACCCCCCACCTTCACACTTTTGGACAGCGTGGTGGCACCTCTGCAGTTCGGAACCTCAAGATGAAAAACAAACAAAACAAATGTAAAAGCCCTGCATGCTCACATTAGCTCAGTTAGCACCTTCAGAGGTACCAGGGCTGTCAGCTGGAGCCCCGCTGGGACAGGGGGGTGGTAGGTTGACTTTTCCCCCCAACCAGCCCCTGCCAACTGAGTGCCCTCAGTTTTTCCCCTTCACAGTCTGATCAAAGTGGCAAACGGGGGTTCCCATTGTGCTCCCGTGGCACTGTTTGCTAAAGAGATGGGTCTGGAGAAAGGCAAGAGGGTGTGGATCATAAAATTGAAAGGCAGATGGCTTTTTTTGTGAGCGATGCAACACACTACAAAAAGAAAGTGCTCTCGAAAATTGGAAGCCTAATATAGGGAAAGTTAAAAGGAAATTAACCAAAAAGGTCAGACTTTGATGGTAAAAGGCAGGAAAAGCGTGTAGATGCTACTCATGTAGCAAGCTAACAGCGATACTTTATTCTAGGCTCTGGAGTTGAATTGGAAACGTTAATATTCGTGCACTTCTTTGAGCGGAGAAAAGTCAGTTCCGTAATAGGAACTGGCATCAGACTTCGGGTCACATTATGGACTGTTGGTAAATACTTTTTATGGAAACGCAAAACAACAGCACAACAGAACAGCTCAGGTCCTGTAACCACCTTGTCATTGAAAAGGCAGCTTGCCTTGGTGAACATCCACACCACACGGGTAAAATGTGTAAATGCTTCTGTACCCACTTAGATATGGTTTTCAACCTCCAAAAAACTAACTTTAAATCTGAAAATACTCTTGTGTTTCAATGTGGACGGCAAAAACTACGGAAAACAAGGAATGATTATCAGGTTATCCAGATCCCGGCACAGGGCAGACATTACCTGCTCATTAAAAAAGGTGGGCATGTGATTGTTTTTTGGGAATGGACAGCTTTACATAGTAAGCTAGAGCCAAGACATCAGTGTAATGACAATACAATTTAAGTTCCATACCTTAAGGTACGGTCACACTGAAAGCATTACACGCGTTAAAGGCGAAGAAAATTGGCATTTTTGCATAGGGAACCATTGGTTAAGGCGCGTAGATGCGTTACACGCGCTAAAGCAGCGTGTTAGACGCGTTTTACGCAACAAACGCACACCTACTCGCGGAGTTCAAAAAATTGAATTTTTTACGCTCCTCCGCGTGATGCTTAGCCGCGATAGCCAATCAGCGTTGAGCTTGACCCAACGTCACTGGCAGAGAGACGGAGAACAGGCGCTCCGCAGGTCCGCAGCGCTCCGCAGCTGATGCGGAGCGCCTGTAGTTGGTGTCCTGACGGGCGATCATGGCCCCAAATGCTACAATACCGCTGGAACCGGCCGTCATCCAGGCGGAGTTCCTGGAGGAGGTGGTGAAACGCACCCAGCTGTGAGCGCCTACGGAGGATGTCATGCACCCAAACAGGACGGCGTTTGGGTTTCCTACTCTCCTCGAACTCCCACAACAAATACAGCGCAGCGATGGTGGTGATCTTAGCCATGTTTGTGGAGCAAAAGTAAAGTAGGAAAATAAGTTTTGGGCGGGCACATCTAGCTGCGTAGGCGCGTATAACCATTTTTGTGACGGCAGGTTAGGCCGTACCTTTAGACCAGGGGTCGGCAACCCTAGGTACGCATGCCACCACTGGCACGGGGCAGCATAATCATTGGCACACTTCAAAAAAAAACAATAAAAAAAAAAAACTTATTTTTAATTTTTATTTAATTATTATTAAAAAAAAAGACAGCACAATGCGGAAGCATAATCATTACTACCGATTTTTAAGATGGGACATATGTAATTATAATTTTCAAGCCCATGTTGCAAATATAACAACCAAAAAAACATTTAAAATGTTGATGCATGATTGTGGACCATATGGAAATAGTACAATTCCAGGTCTTCTGGAAATCTTTTTGGTCGCTGTGTCATAATTCAGCTTAATTTTTAATAGATTGTTGTTTAAGGCACACTGATTAACGAGAAAATGTAAAACTGGCACTGCAAGTTGAAAAGGTTGCTGACCACTCCTTTAGACCCTCCATAGAGTTCCTAATCCATCATTTGTATTTTATCGTCTTCCTTTGGTTGGAGGACCCGTCACACTACGTAAACCTGAAGCCTTAAGAATCAGCAGTGAGAAGGGCTGCAGTGGCTCAACTGACCTTGAATATGGGTAGGACAGACTGCTGTAACGGTCTTTGTGTGACAAACCACTTAAAACATATTTATAAATTAAAAACGAAAGCTTCTGTATGATCAAGGAAAAATTCAACCAAACAGATTAAATTCCATTTAAAAAACAATATATGTGTTTTAGGAGGAGAAAAGGTCAATGTATACAGTCAAATTTAGGATGCAAAGTCCATTGTAAAATATGTCTCTTTCACTTAAATTGTATCATTGCTGCGCACAGAAAGTCCATTGAATTGAAGGAGAGGACCATATATGACCATTAAGAAAAAAAACTGGAATGAATGCTGTGCAAAAGCGAAGAGGCATAAAGCAATAGGGAGAAAAAAATGAATTGTATTCCTTCTTACAAATTTACTGCTCAATGGAGCATGGAATAGCCCTAATAAAACATGCAATTTAGGGCCAACATTATCCAAATAATGGCTCCATCACAAAGCAAGAGTTCGCGTATTGCATTCTGCCGAAACAGTGGGTGCCAAAAGCATGAATAATTGTAATGTGCCGCCCTGCCATATTGATACTCATCCGGCGCCAGGAATCCAAAATTACATTTTGATTTGTGGGGTCCCAAAGCATTGTGCCTCTTGCACAAAGCACTGCCTTGACAAAATAAATAAGAAAACACTCTACTGTGGTTTGATATTGAGAAAGAGTAGAACAAAATAAATAAAAGCTAATTACCAATAATTTGCAGAACATCGAGTTGCTCATTTCGTTGGTTCAAGAACTTTCTTTATGCACCCGACTTCAAAATCACAAAACATTCATAATGCTGTTTTTCGTTTATACATGCATGACAGCATTTGCATATAAGGTTTTTCCAACCCTTTGGACTAGCGGGGTGCTTTACATAGGTCTGTGGGCGTTTAACATGCACACGGACACACAAATTGGCACTCAGGGAATTGGAATTGGGGGAATAACTATAATATCTGCTGGCGTAGGCATACAAACAAAGACTAATGAAACTAGGAATGATGTTATAGTTAAGCCAGTGGCTCTTCTTTCAATAAACCTCAGCCATCCAATCAACATTGGGGAGATAAAGTAAATACATCAGCCATGCTAAACATGTCGATTAACGATCCGATCATTTGAAGACGAAGCCTTTGGGTGTGGCTGGGAAAATGGAAATATCTGAGAACAAAGAGCTTTACCCCCACTCAAGTTCAACACTCAGATGGAAGGTCTGACCTGCCTACTAAACAAAAGTTGTGGTGGAGTAATTTGACAATTTTCTTTCTCTATCCGGATATCATGATTGTTCAAATTTGATAAATGAGTTCCAAATTAAGACACGTTTTATTTTTAATCAGTTGGCTTGTCAGTCTTAACAGAAAGATTCAGAGAACAAAAGGAAAACAAAAACAAGGGATTCCCGGTACAAAAGTTATATGTAGGTTTAAAGCCAGATAGCATCTGCAACAGAACCATGAACCGTGGCCCTTTTATGACCATAGCGTTCCAACTTGAAATAGCCCGCCGGCTTCCCACCAGCAAGTACAAACACACAGCACAGCCCAACAATTACCGGATTAAAAGGCTCCAATAACTAGCAAGTACCTACAGAACCGACTGTTCTCCCACAAACGTGGCACTCATCAACTCACAACATGCTGCGTTGCGTGTCGTACCGAGCCAAACGCCTGAATCAACACGACAACATGGCTCCGCGTGGACACCCAGTGAGCCACGCAGAAGACCCACCGCATCATACATGTATGAGGAAGTCCTTTGTGCTGTGCGTGGTGGTGCCTGCAGTCGTGTTGAGTAGTGCTTCCAGGACAGATGGAACTGGCTAGGTGGCGTATGTGGCAGCGAGAGAAGCATATGGTTCCCTCTAGATGATTTTGCACACCAGTGCCATGCCAAGTCAGAAGTGTAAACGCTTCTATTTTTTCCCCCCTATTGCCAGAGAAAACGGTGATGCTGAATCACTGGCGACATAGTGTGATTTTGACCATGGTACAACAGCGGCATCAACATAATGTTGCTCAGCTTTGGGAGATAATTACAACAACATTACTTGCAACTGCGACAAGAGGAGGAAAAAAAAAAACTGTTCAAAGATCGACATCTGTGAAATAAGAGCTGCGAAAAAGGTCAACTCCTATCTTGTAATATCAGAAAGCATCCAGAAAGAAAATGTAAATGGCTACTGATGAACAGGGAATCTTCAAGCAAGATAATGAAACGCTAATCACAATCAAATAACACCGCTCACGACATCAGGTGACATTTAAGGAATAAGTGGAGAGTGCAGAAATTCACAACCTACCAAAATGAAGACGGATGTTCTGTTTCTCGATTAGTTCGTAGTCACTGCAGCTAGAAGGAACATTTTCCCAGTCGCTGACCAACAGCACTGTATTGATGTTTTTTATTACGCTTGATCAAAATCATTCAGAATTTTTAAGTTGTAAGCAAACTGTAACAAAAGCGATACATTTACCCAGACAAGAAAAGGTCAAACACTATATAAAAAAGCATGTCTGGCTTTAATAACGAATACTAATAAGTAACCATATAAAGAATAACTCAATTTCTAGGAATTGTCTGAAGCCCTGACAGACGGAAAAACATTGATGATAAACAATGTATTGTAAGACACTTCTAGAGAGACACACACACACACACACACACACACGTTTCATCAAAGACTTGGTTAATGTCAGGGCATCGTCATATTATGCGGTGAGCGGGCATATCAAACCAACCATCTTTCTAATAAGCTCACATGAGATTTGATAGTGGTGTTTAAAAAAAACGCTCTGTTTACACTGAATATTCATAACCCGCTGAAATGATTTCTACCTCTGTTAATTGTGATTCTGGCAGTCAGCCTTTGCTGAATAAGTAGCATCGGGGCTAAGAGACACAGGTAGACTGTGGGGGGGAGGGGGGGGGGTGAAAGAGCAACAAGGATTATGAGTATACATGGAAATTAGAAACAAGAGCTAGAGACAGATAAGAACAAACTTTGAGGTGATGTGAAACGCCTGGGTCCTGAACGCCTCCCAACATCGCACAAAGATAAATAGAGATGTATTCCTAGCTTATCCGTGTCCCTTTTTGGTTTGTGTTGACGCCAAGCGAGAAGACCCTCAGATGACAAAATAACCAGCAAACTTCTTCCCCCTTTTCCTTCCATGCACAGACAAATTGCCTCAGTCAGAATAACACATTCTATTTCTGACAGGGCTAGTCGGCTCATCCCCACCGCCACAACCACCACCACCACCACCCCAGCATCACAAAACGTGGGCAGAACGTAAAAGAAAAAAATAATGAATTGAACTGAAAGCGAAGCAAAAAAAAATAGAGACATTGTCATTTTCTGTGGCGAGCAGGTAATATATTTTACAAATTTGGAAAATAACCAAATAAATAAATAAAAAAGACGTTACACCCATTCATCAAACAATTGTCAACATGTGGTGGCGATAAGAATCTGATGCAACACGCTCGCCATCTCCGTCTCGTCAATCACCGGGAGCAGACAGCCGACACAAAGCGAGGAGGGGAGAGGCAAAATATGGTTTTGATTTGGAATTCACACTGAGAATCCATCAAGATTTGCGTAACAGATGCATCTGTCAAGCGGATGGCGACACACAAAGTAGAGCATATAATCACACTCTCATTGGCGGTGGCTCGGCACAGGTGGCGCATGTGCGTCCCGACGTGCACGTCTGCACAGCAGTGCACGTCTGCTTCAAGAGAAAACAAACCTATATTGATCACTGGGTTATTTCCTTCCTCTTCTTGCAGATATATATGTACACCTTGAGTTAGCCGATAGGTGTACATAAAAAAAAAAAAACGGGTCTAAAGAGAACTCAGTCTTGCAAAGACTTATGCTGCATGTCATTTTTAATAAGGAGTCTATATATTATTAAGAGGCTTCATCCAAAAAAGGTGCAGATTCTACTCTTCCGTACAAATAAAGATACACATAGCTATCAAGATCCATATGCATGACTCATGAAATATTCAAATGAGGACCATTGAATCAAGGTGCCGTGAGGCAACGAGTCGGCACGGAAGTGCGCACATCGCCTACGATTTGCTTGAGAAATGCTTAAATTAATTGCAAGACGGAACATTTCTGCTCTCATCTCTCTGCCAGTGCTACGGCACCCTTTTGTGCACCGCAAGCTGTGAGTATTCAGGCGGAAAAAATAAATGAAGATTCCTTCGCTACTACAACCACTTCTATCGAGTGGCCCGACGCATGCACTCGTCCCAGTCAGACTAACCTGGTGAGAGGACACAGATGTAATATACACGCATATTTAGATCTAGTAGAGCCCCTGAATGAGACTGTTCACTTTAGCAAGAGGTGCCCTCCTTCAAATCCATGAATGCACTTGCATGCGTTAGCACAAGAAAAAGCACAGAAAGCCTGGGTTCATGAAAAGCCCAAGTGGGTCATTAGCTCGGAGAGACAGCAGGGGCACAGTGTCGCTCACTGTTTCCCTCCATCGGGGAACAGAGAGAAACAAACAGGCTTATCAGACCCTGCCCCCGCTTAGCTCACTCAGTGTGGGCCCAGTGAAATCGACTGCACTTTCCATGAGCCATTAGCATGCTATGAGGAACCCATCTGCTCCCAATGCCTACTCCTAACTAGCACTCGTCAACCGTGGCTCAGGCCAGCGATGATACGTATCAGAACCCTGTGTTAAAAAAATGAATTATACTTTCCAGATTTTTCCGAGAGACATGACATTTGAAAGTGAAAGAGATCTTTTGAGTCACCTCTGGCATCAGAATAATCAAGACCAAGCTGACTTTGGGGAGGGTTGAGAAATAAATTGAGGGAAAGTTTGTGTTTTGTTTTTACTGCTGTTCGATGCAAAGCAGCAAGTTCAGCACTCACTCACGTGATGTGAGTAGTTTGAAGAATTACGACGGCATAACAGTTCCGCACATACATCAATTGGACAGCTCACACAACCACCCACACATACACACCCACACACCTGACCAGTGTGAAGCACCCCCACATCGCCCATGTCTGCACGGACGGCCAGATGAACCAAGTGGCTGAAATCTAAGGGGGAAAACCTCTCCATCATCCTGAGCTCACCAAAAATACAAATACAAACCTCTCACAGCAGGTGACCTGGCAAAACCACCACATTGGTGTTACCAGATGTTTGTTTGTTTTAACTCACTCTTTTCTCTCCACCACTCTTACCAGTATGAACAATGTATTAAACTTGAGAGCGGATGTTACACTCACAGTTCCGCTGTGTTAATGCACCTTGTGTTTTTGGCCGTAAAAGAGCGATTGTCGTATCACTGCCTCGCTGGCAAAGGCCTTTCTTAGAGGAGAGGAATATTAATGTGATCAATGAAACAGGCTTTGTGTGCGGTTGAGGTTAGCCTGCCTTAATTTAGGGAAACAGAGAATTAAAGAGGAATGATGTTAAATGCAGGATAAAATATTAACGTGTCAGTGACGGAACAATAAGACGGCGTGTCTTCTGCACCATCGTTTTTGAGTCACGATCAGCTTCTGCAATCAGAAAATGTTAAGTCGATTGGCCGATCATGCTTTTAGGACGTATATCAGCCAATAATGATCTTTGGCCGATGGATCCGTGCATCAGTAGAGTATAGGCACATGGGGGAAGCCTGTGTGTACATGCTTGCTGTCAAAGATACTGGCTGAAACCCATCATGTGTGAGAGCAGATAAGCAGATGATTACAGACCCAGAGGCACTGGCCATGGATTCACTTTCTCCCTCTCTCTTCCCCCCCATGTTTGCTTATGGACTTTATCTTAGCCCACGAAGTGACCAGGGATCTCCGCATTGCCATGGATTCATGTGCTTTACTTACTGAAACCAGGCCAGTGTTTGTTTGTGTTTTGGCCCTTCTATATTTATAGCCACCAAATATAATTCAAGAAGGAGGTTTAAATCAGTAAACATTGGTGGTGATTGCACAGAATGTGTTCCCATTAATGTTAATATATGACTTGAAGACGTCATCTTTTAACGTGTGGAAGTGTGTGAAGGCGGGATTTACTAATCAAATTATAAGATCAGACACTGAACACAACATTAAATGTGTGAAAAACAACATGCGAGGATGTGAAATAAATTAGTGTGATTGAAAAAGGATAAATTAACACTGGCCACTGAGCACAAGAAACACTGGACTGTTTGCACCCAAAGGCATTGAGACACGATTAAACTGAATACCATTTCAAGTGGGATTAGCCACAGCCATGTGCACGTTATATATCCAGCAGTTCCAGTTCATTTATTTTGCCAAAAGTAACATGACATAGAACAAGGGAAAGAGTCATGGAAAGGGCAATAACACCAGTACGTGATCGTAATCAAAGTTTACAAAGTGATTAACTGAAGGGATGGATTTGAAGTCTCTAAAATAAATCTGCAGGCGATCTTGTTCCAAGCCCCATCGAGAGAGGACACCCTTGTGTCCACATAAGTACAACGCATGACCACGTTACAAGTGTGCGTGCATGTGTGTGTGTGTGCGTGCGTGTCCTCTCCACCCACTCAGTCTCTTGGCCGCCTCCAGAGCCTCGGAGGCCGTGTCGGCCACGTAGAAGCGTTGGACGGCCACGCCACTCTGCTCCATCAGCTTCTTGCTCTGGTACTCCTGCAGGTTCAGCCATCGCCTGGAGCTCAGCCGGGAACCCTGGGAGACGAAGGAGAAGAGGAAGAATGAGGAGGAGGAGGAGGGAAGGACTGGCGGAAAAGGATAGGGGTTAGGGAGTCGGCAAGTCAAATTTGTGACTTGTACACAGGTTGTCAGTAGCAGACACTTGCTGTGGCACTGAACCTCCCAATAACTCTGGGGCACATGCACTTGGCAGAGACAAGGGCGGGAAAATGGGAGAGGAGGGGTTGGAAGAAGTCTCATCCTCTTCAAGAGGAGAACTTTTTTCACATTATTCCAACAAACACCTGCTCAACCCCCCCACAACCTCCACCCTCTGCCCCTTGAGAAACACCCACCGCTTTTGCTATTCTTTTCCCCTGCTTCCTCCGCTCACAGGATGTGGCGCAGCTTCTGGAGCTGCTTGTGCCGTCAGCAGACACGAGCCCAGTCAACTCCAGCTGTTACCGCTATTAAAAAGGCATTGGCTTTTTATATAACGCTGCAGAGCCACACAGGCCCTATCCTCAGGAGTGCAGTCACACATCACCGTGACTGCAGGTGCGTGCAGTCACGTCACCTGGGCAGCGATCGTGCGCCGTGCCACGCCCGTTGCACAGGGCATGAGACAAGCGTGGCCTTTTCTCACCGGGAAAAGGGTGTTGTTGAAGAGAAGAGGATTGAGCAGCAGAAGATGTTAAGTTGCAAAGGGGTGAATAACATGTTTTGAGTATCGTGCTCGGGGCTATAAACGGTATAATAAAGCACTAGGCTTTTGGCGTCATGGAATCCGTTGACCTCGGCCAACAAGAGGACACCAGAGTTATAGTGGGTGGTGCACCGCCGCCATGAAGCAGTTACTCTGAGCATTTTAAAAAGGACGTCAGAGGGGAAAAGGGGGGCTTGCTTACATGGCTAGCGTTCCGCAGTCTCACAACGCCATCTGGATACTTTGCCATGTTGCAAGCCAATAAACATGCTCTGGTCCTAAAGCAGAATTTTATAAACAATTTAATATTTCAACTGTTGTCATAGTCACAAGGGCAGACCTAGAGAATCGTTTTCCGAGTCATGTGGCAAGCTAAAAGACTAAAACTAAAAGAAGGGCTGAATATAACTGAAGGGATAGCAAAGTGAGTACAGAGTCGGTGCATGGGTGTGCGTTTCCAAGATAGCACAGGACTGTTGCTGTGGATCGTGTTTATATAACAATAGGGCTACATTAAAAAAAAAAGTTATTATAAATGTTATGTTAACAAAATGATTTGAACAAAAAACTGCATTCACCATATCAATATGGCTAGCATTGATGTTTAATTCGCTGATATTATAAACGCAAAGCTTTTTTTTATTTTAGAAGCGGGAATATTTGATGGCACATGAGCAAGTTCAAGTTCCCTTGTTTCGGATGTTAGTCTCATCCAACCCAACGCAGTATCAATGCATGAATAATGTAAGAATTCGTCTTCAAAAGCAAACCAAGACCAAGGAACTGATCATACAAGTTACAACTCTGCGAAGGCCTTTAATAAAAACTCAACAAAGTGAAAATTCTAAGATAAACGTGAGCTGTGGCTGCATTTGCATTCGTCAAGTGTGTGTTTTTTGTGCCAGCTGCCATCTGACTCAGTGGTGCGAATAGCTTGGCAAGGCCGCTCTTTTGAAGTCCTTTCCCTCTCCATCATTCATGAGGTGGAAAAACAATGGAAGAAAATGGAGATGGGCACACACTTATTCACCACTACTGCTGCTGTTATTCAACAAATATTGAGCGAGGGGATTCTAAAATTCTTCTTACAAGACTTGACAAGTGGCTTTGTAAAAAGGGGACAAGCACGAATCGTGATAATATGATAGCGAGACAAAAGTAGATGAAATGTTAGTTTTTACTCGCAGCACAGCATTGCAGGTGGACAATCTGTGCAACAAAATGGAGCCCGTTTGTGCTGCAGCAGGATTGCATTGTTCTGCCTCCTGTTCAGGACAAGCCTTCACTAGGAACCTGGCAGGAGAAATATAGAGAAACAAAATGGTCCTTATTCGACTCTTCACTACCATAACTGAATGCACTAACGATGGCCATGCTCTGGTCATTATTCATACAGTTTGGGTGTGCGGGTTCGCATGTGTCATTATGTATCCTGTTACATTTGGTTGTATGAACAAGGTACATGACATCATCCGCCCTTACTGCATCAGTCAAGCAGTGTTCAACACTGGGCAGAAGCATTGTGATGCAGACTTCGCAAAGAGGAGAGAGGCGTTTAAATGATAATGCCTGTATCTGAACAACATCCACTCCGCCCCGAAAGCCGTCTGGTGTCCTACTTTGAACGCCGTTACGCGTGTGAACGTAAGCTCAAACAAACACTCCCAATTGACCTCGCTTTAGAGCCTGGCGCTGTCGGCTTGTAAGGAAAAACAAAAAGCAACAAACGGATATAAAAAGCATAACCTACCTCAACCATTGTCACACATTGCGAGGTGTTCTTTTTGTGAAAACAAATGGCAGTGTGACAGTGTCTCGGTAGAGGTGTGTGGGTGTGTACGTCCTTGTTCAGCTCTTCCACACAGTGCTGTGCTCATCCCCTCTCCTCTTCCTTCATGTCCACTTTGCCCCAGCTGAACAACCATCAACGGCAGCATGGAGGAATGCATGCACAATAGTTGCCTTTCAGTAGTGTATACAAAAGACACATCTTCTGCTCGTGTCTCCCAACTCCACACGATTATCAATTGAATGAAAATGAGCAAGGCAGGCATGTGTTTACCTCCTCTGCTCAGAGTACCTGGACTGCTTTGTCAAATAGCTGGAATCAGCTTGACTAATATGTTTTATTGATTTCAAAGATTATCAAAAGGGAAAGCTTGTCGTCATCGTTGTCTGCATTTGAATAACCGTACTGCTTCCAATTCTGTGCATGTTGTTGTTGCTGCTTTTGCCATTCCGTTGTGTGCTAACCTCTTGGCCAGGGCCGAGGTCACCATAACTTTGTGGCAAAAGTTGTATTTTTAACCAGCATGCAGCTGAGTCACCACCAGGGTCCCTTGATGCTCATATCTCGTCGAATCACGTGCTTTGATGGCCAATCCCGTGTCATGTAGGCGACTATAAAGAGCGGTTCTAGCCTAAATAAGTATTTATCACGTCTGTGCAGCATGGTGAACCCAAGAGATGAGGAACAAAAATATAATTAATTTGTTGTGGGAAAAGTGACAGAAGACACAGACTATCACATTTTCTAAAGTTAAGTGGACCGCCAATTACAGCTTTGTTCTACCCACAAGCTTATGTCTCCGTCTTCAATATGCTCAAACTACATTTACTCATCACAGGCTCCCCAGTCACAATCCTTTTTTCTCCATCCACATGAATCCACACATTATCCAGCTATAGACATTCATATTCATATATCCAAAGTGGCAATTGGAATACATTCCTCACCTGCTGACCCCGGTCAGCCATGGGTTCAAAGAAGAAGCAACGGTAACAAGGAGCTTAAAGACCATGCGGATGCTTCCTTAAATAGGAACAGGGGCTGCTGAGGGAGGGAGTGAAGCTCAGCCTGCGGGGTCCCCCACAGGCAGCCACAGACACCTTGGGCCGAACAACACTGGAGTAGGAGGCACCCAGGGCACTTTTACACAGCTTTGCACCACCATCCATAGACTAATGATGCTCTGCAGAGGAGGTCTTATGGGGCTTCAAACACAATGCTTCTGCCGATAACTGCCACTCTCCAAGCCGTAATTGTACCGTTTCAGCCTATACTTTTTGAATCATTTTTTTATTGTTTTGTTACGTTGGAATGGCTTACTTCTTGTCGGTATGCAGCCAATTTTCTTCCATTTAAAAAAGTAATAAAGAACTTACAACTTGCCGTTAAACATTTCAAAAGGAGCAGTTGTGCAAGCTTATATAGGGGATCACAGTCTGAGCCGCATGTGGCAAACCCAACATCGTCTTGGTTTGGCCAGAAAATGGAACAAAAATAATATCACACACAAAATGAAGCTATTTGTTTGCACACTCAGGTGACACCGTAAACAGGCTTAATGGAAGCCAACTCAAAGCTACTGCTGTCGCGTGAAAACACTCCACTGCCTATCGAGTATAAAGTGTAACCTGAGGAATGCCCTGCTAATGGTTGCTCTCACACGCCTATCGTCGCTCTGGGTTGTTTCAGGCACAGAGGACCGGCCATGCGGTGGCGGGTCCTCGACAGCAGCGGAACCAGGCAAGCGCTCGCTGTCTGCGCTCCGTGAAAGAGCTGTAAGTGGCGGATGCCAGCGCGTCTGCCAGGCAGCCGGGGTGGCGTTCCGGCATCCAGACAGAGCTCCCCTCCCAGGAGATCATCTCTCTACAGTAATTATCTTCATCAGTGCTCTGGAGACTACCCTGCCCAGTGCAATCTAACTACTGCTCCAGTTAAGCCCCCCCCACACACACACACACACACACACAGACACACACACACACAATGGGGGGGGGGGGGGGGGGGGAGGGAAATCCTTAAATGAAACCTTTTTCCACTACTAAAAAGAAGTTATGGGCAGGTGAGGGCAGACCTCATATCCTGTAAACCGTAAAAACCAAAACCACCTCAGTGGATTATCATGAACAACAAAAGGCAAGAAGTGAAGTCAGCGGCAATTAAAGATGGATCATCTAAGTCAGACATATGCATCATCAAGCATCTATATATTAATTCATAAATTGTCTCATTTGCATCTGCAAATGAGACATTCAGGAATGTGAACAGCTTGATTTTCAAACATTTTAATGTGAAGAATGTAGCTAGGTCATTGAAGGCAAATACGACTGTGTATTTTGCAGTGTCTTTGGTTTGCCGTTTTCTCATCCTGATTGCAATTGGACACTGTATACTTGTCCGGGATGCAGACCACTGTGCAGATAAATTCCCCCTTGCCAATTATAATGAGGTTGTTTCAACCTAGCCTGGGGGTTCCGATACTGCAGGCAAAATTTGAATCATTCTCTAATATAGACAGAATTATGTGTAACTGCATGTAAACTTGATAGAAATTTAAATTACTTTCTTGTTGTTTGCCATAGAACCTCAGTGCCAAATATTTTTGCCATTTTTTTCTTAACGTAAACAGATAAATAAATGCCATTGCAGTTCATTGCTATCAATCAATCTGCTCTTAATATAAATCTTAACATCTCCCCGCCATCATTTTGAAGCAGTACTCAGTCTTGTCAACATTACCATAAAATCAACAACACCCACCAGGACAGGCTGAAGGTTTATTTTGCCTCAAGTCTTTGATAGTTAAGGACATGGAAGTTTCAGATGCTATTGAATATTAAAGGATCCTTTAGGGCAGGGCTTGGAGTGTCATTGATGTGCTCTATTGTCTTGATTGTGAGCTAGAAACTCTGAAAGTCCTTTGATCGTCCTTTTCCAAGCATTCTACTTCTCCGTAGTATCGGGTTCTCTCGCTTAATCTGTCCAATAGCAAGCGTTTAAACTGAAGGTCAATACTGACTGAAGCGATTGCAAAAGGACCTGAGGACCATCAGTGCATACCAAAGCCTGACCTACACATCAGTAAAGAAGCGTCATCAGCAGATATCGTCTTGGAAAATAAACAAAACATGGTCATTACAACATCTTCAACAATTTTTAGAGGATTACAAAGCCCAACAGAGAAAAAGTACAACGTAAGGGCACAAGCAATGGCATTGGCATAAAGATGATGAAACACAAGACAATAATACATAGGACAACAAAGTGCATAGCCAATATGGCATACGATTCCACATTGGGAAAATGAAGTGGCCTACACCACCAACAGCCTATAGAACGGCTGATTTGACGAGTGTAGGGATAACAACAGGCCATAATGGGACTACTCGTGTATGAACTGACTTGCATATAAATTAATGTGTTATGTGTTCAGAAGCGACGTCATACGATGCCCTACATTTATATTGTAGGCAAATATGGCATATTATAAACTTTTGCACTGAAAAGACCAAACTTAAAATTAACGACCCTTACCAGAGAACAATGCATCAGATGGCGGGAACATTTGCTTAAAACAAAATGGCCTGAAAGGGTTTCGATATAAACAATGAAACAGAAGGGTGCACTCGATTGTATGGAGCAAATTGCATTGCTATGTTGCGTAAAATCAAAGCACTCCCTTCTCTTTGCTGGGCTCTACACCTTAGGCCTGGCAGCAAACATCACCTTGATATTATTTATTACAAGAACCACATGACTGGGATCTCCAGCATTTTGAGTTTCTTTGTTGACAGAAGGAAGGAGCCCGACATAATAAAATGAACATAACACCAAATTAAATATCTTGTCAAGGTGAAGGAAATAGTGTTTATTGTAATATAATCATCAATAAAAATAAATGTATTACAAACACAAAATTATAAATAACATTTATTTTAATTGATGAGGATAATTATATAATGTAAACACAGCAACCGGAAGTTGTAGATAATATACCTAATACAATAGTTATACGTTTGTAACCCTCAGCACACTGGTTAAAGCGGGTCGGGGCAGGTCCTCCCAGAGCTCTCCCAGTAAACCGTCCTTCTAACACAAAGGCACGCGGAGGGCAGACGGTGCTGTGGCAGCAGCTGCATCAGGTTGCCAAGTCCTCGTCACAGATGCAGTGATGGAGGGGACGCGGAACGCCAGTGCTCCCCAGGCGTCTCTCTGACCGGTCCATATGGTACCCAGCAAGGCAGCATTCCCCCATTGGGACCAGAGAAGCACAAAAAATTGTGCAGACTCATTTGGGAGCTGAACCCCACAATGTCACCCAAGGCGGGGAGGTCTTCTGAGGGAGTTTATGTTCAACCCTAGCGCTTTGCAAAGTTAAGCTATAAGGCTGACCAAAAAAACATAGCTTTTGCCGTTTGCCCTTTAGTTAACCGAGAGACGGAATCGATATACCGCGGGTAATTTAAAGCAGTTGTCTTTTTCTACTATGAGAACGTGGAACAATGTCAGGTGGAACAGTCACCAGAGGACACGGTAGTAGTAGTGGCTGCAGGGGAAATTTATTAGGGTCGTAAGCCTTCACTAAGAGGGAAAAGGTTGCAAAGCAGGCAATCACCTTTAATCAGGCCCATAAACGACAGCTAGTCGATGCCAAGATGCTTGTCAATGTATCGCTCAAACACAAGGAAGCGCTGATAACAAGGGTCCAAAGATTCACCCGTTTCTTTTGTAAAAGGGGAGCCAGACAGGCCATCATTAACAGAAGGAAAGTTACAACATTGCTTTTTTGGCATGGGCCGGCATGAAGGTATTATCATCTCTATCCATAGCTGGCTTTATCAGCCTTATAACCAAGCCATAAAATATATGTTATTCAAAGGGGGTTTATAGTCAGCCAATAGCGATGCTGCCAACACACCAGTGGTGTGCTGGCAGAGGGAGGAGCAGTAGAGGGAGGAGTTGGTGAGCCTTCAGCCTCTACTTCTGCTGTATGACCAAATCAATATACTACAGGTCATATCAAGAAGAATCAATGTCATTTGCACAAAAAACAGGGTGTCATAATTTCATGAAGTGCTTGGGTACAGTATTTTATGATTATACAGATGCCGTCACCCATGTAATGAAAGGCTGTGTTGAAGATGTACAGGCCAGAATGCACAGGCTCCTATAGGGGTCAGCAATGTTAGCCGATTATTAGTAGAGTCATTCCATAAGCAAAACAAAATCTCAATGAGTTGATTTCGATAAATTCTTTAAAGGATTATAGTAAATCTGAAAAAAATATTGTTGGTTGTTTGAACTGAAATATTGATTATATTATACTGTGGATTTATTATCATTTACTGCCACTCATTCTGGGTTATTTTTTGCTCTTGCTTTTTGACTCCAAACAAGACTCAATGAGGTAGTCACAACTCCAGGGCCAGTGGATAACGAGTTCTCTCTTTAAAGTTTTTTTCTGTTTAATGAATGAACGAATGGACTATACTAAACAGCTATAATCATGTGCTAGTGGGTCTAAAATCCTCATTACTAGTCAATGGCGAGAACCTTTTTCCTGTGAGATGACACTATACAATTAGTGACGACAAATGGCTCCAGAGTTAATTACCCAGAATGCTCCTTGAGGGGAATTATCAAATATTAAAGAAATTAGTTGTATCGCCAGTTCACCAATTGCAAGTAATTGATTTTTTCCTCTTTCAGGACCACAACTTACCATCTGCATGCGGCCCTTAAATGGGGATTTAAAGCCGTGTCACTTGCATGAGCAGAGCGTAGAGCATGAGGCACTCCTGCATCTAAGAGCCACTTTAAAAATCATTGCCATCTGATTGGAATTGGAAGGTTTTTCATCCAATTCGGTTGCAGTTTGCTACTTAGCGTGAACTCATTAAGAAAGTGTTGTTCATTTGGATGCGTGCGCTGTATCGTTAACTATGTTAGAGGTGACACATGGTGAAGGGAAGGCAAAGAGGCATAGTTAATGTGGCTGTTACGTAAAAAAAACAGGCCAGTATGAATCACAACCAAGCTAAGCCATGTAGAGGCATCACACGCTGTGAAGCAGAAATAGGCTAATTCCAATAACCATCAGGGCAGAATAAAAACCAGACTGATAGTCTTCTTTAATTAATGAACTAATTTAGTGTTGACAAGAGAACATCTCTCCTCTGTCCTTAGCCTCTGCATTGCCCAAATGGCTCTCAAAATGAAGAGAAACGATAATGATACAGTGCACGTCCCCCGTTGCAAATTCTTACTGAACCATTTATAAGTGATGGGTTAAAAGAGCATGACGACTATTTTGCCAGAGCATAGCATAGCACTAGACTAACCGGCTGCATTTGAAGTCAGCTCTACCTCGAAAGGCATCAAGATTAATTATACTTTCTGATGTAGCACTTTGGCAAAGTCCCAGAAGGTAAACATTGTGGCAAAGGTATAAAATAAAGTCAATCTCGTGTGAAAGTGAAATAAAAGCCATCAATCATTTACCAGATGACTGATAAATCCAGTGGCATTGAAGCTAAATGTAGAAATGCTGCTATGACTTGCCAGTACAATTCAAAGTTATGCTGCTTAACTCATTTCAAGGAGGATGGGCGTAGGACACTCCAGCATGAAACCTTTACTAGACAAGGTGAGAGGAGCGGCATACCTGTCTCTAATAGCCTGGGCTCAAGTGAGGAGCAGTGGAGCATGGCTCCAGGATTTAGATTGGCAAGATTTGCATCCTTGGCAAGCCTAATCCACCCCCAGACTGCAGAGAGAGGGAAAACAGCAACTGTTGGGTCTCCACAGATAGGGGCTTTATTAATTAGCATACTTAATAAGACAGAGTCTTATTTGAAGGTGTCAGGGCAAAACGCGAGATAACGCCACAGAGCTGCAACAGAAGCAGCAGCATACTGCATACTCTGACAACATTCACATACACATGTCAGGCATTTTATATCTAATTATATACAATTTAAAATAAGACCTATACTGGCCTATGATCCAACGTGTGCCGATTAGTTGAAGGTCAAATATTTTGCGAGATAAACGCTTATGATTATTTTTAATCAAGTCTTTTTTTATTGTATGCAGATTTTATACTGCATGCTGAAGACCATAAGATTGTTGAAAATTATAGAATACATATGCTTAACTCCTCTCCCCCCCCTCCCCAACGCTTTGCTCTTCTCTTCCAATTGATCAACGCATCATTGCTTGTTCGTTATTCGTGTCGGAGGTCTCTTCCACCACCACTGTAAACATATATAATATGTTGTTATACATATATGTATAAAAACAACGGTATACGTAATGCAAAGACATCAAAATGAAAGTTGTTACAAAAGATGCTAGCAAGAAGAAAAAAGGCATTGACTATGGCATCTTTTCAAACTGGAACAATAAGAATATACCTACTGAAATAACATGATCATTTATTCGCTGTGCCGCAATTCAGCATGACTAGATTTTCTTCCTTATGAAGATGAACAACAACAGTGCAGGAAGGTGCTAGGAGGTTGTACACTCATTCCACTTTATAGACTTTGCCAAGTCTTGCTAATGACTGCAGCTCTTTTAAATGATTGAAAAAGTCTAAACACCCCTCACCAGCTACATAAACGGCCATTAACCTTAGTGAAAAGATATTCAAATCCGGTTAGAGCTAACTCGGTCCCCAGTGTCCCTTGCAGGGGTTGGGGATGTAAATGTGTTCACGGGGAGACAGATGGGGGTGCCGCCCGGCGGTTGAAGTTCCAGCTAAAGAACCCCCCACCCTGTCCTGTAAAATATTCAGTTAGTCTGACAGAGCCGCTGTTTGTCCTCCCCCCACTGTTCTCCCCTGCGTGACACGCTGGGCCGTGGCAGTGGCTGCCGGCCCACTACTGTGCACCTCACTTTTGCAGTCGACTGAAAAAAAATGAAAGAAAGTAGAAGTTTGCAAATGTTTACAGATTTAGCACGATGCAGTGACAGTGAAAAACAGCCCTAGGATTATCTCACTGAGCAGACAAGAGTGAAAGAGATTTGATTTATGAAGGGGAGGTGGGAGGGGGGGGAAGAACAAGAAAAAAAAATAGAAACTCCGTCTCACGCTCTGGCCCTGAAGAGCTTCCCTGTAGCAGGGCCGTATGAAATAGCATGATGCACGCCCCCTCTCCCCCCTCCCCCCATTGTTATTGATAAATCTGTGCAAATTGAATTCCCAGCAGAGTTGTGATGACGCCAGAGCCGATGTGAATCTTTTGTGGAGATACCTGCCTGTCAATCAGCAAAGGGCTCTGATACTGTGCCACAGACCAGAGAGAATCCCCAATCATTACTCTTATCACCTGGGAAACAGACCCCCAAAAATAGAGAGCTATGGAGGGGAAAAAAGAAGGGCAACAGAAAGTCTTTAAACGCCTAAGTGTGTGTATGTTGTTTGTGTGTCTCAGAGAAAAATAACACGCGAAATTGGAAGTTGTGCATGAGTTTACCAACTGAAGACAGGTAGGGTGTGTGCGCGCGTGTTTGCGTGCGTGCATTGCATGCAACACTGAGTAAAACGATCAATTGTTGAGAGCGCTGGCAGACAGCCAGGCGGCTGCAGAATGCGCCGAGCCCCACATGTTGATGAAGGGTGAACAGTAGTTCAGGAGACTGACGACTACCGGAATAAATGGACATCTGGCTGGAGAGCCAGTTCTACAACCAAGCTCATTTCTCTTACAAGTCATCGTTGAAGAGTAAAACGTCCAAGCTAATTTAACAAATCAATAAGGCAGAGATCAATTGGCCGATGGAAACACATTTGTATGGTGCGACCGCGGCAGTAAGGGGCCGTCACAATCTTTACTCGGAAAGAACGTTCCGTCAGGAAGATCGTGAACATGTGATCCAATATTCGAACAGTGTTCCTGAAGGATGCACGACAAATAAAACCAATAAGTGCGTACATCACAGCCTCTGAGTAAAGAATAAAACCACAGCAAACATTACAAAGTTTCTGCAAATCATTTAAACTGAGTCAACTTTTGACTCAGACAATCGGGAGTTATATAATCAATAATATAAAGGATGTCAGCCGTTCAATATTCAGAAATTTTCCTTTATAGCCCAAGGACATTCAAATAAGTTAAAATAAGAAATATTACCAGTATTACACATTTAATCATGGCTGGCCGGACTCGGCGCTACAGGCTTGAAGCACTATACAACATGCTATTGTATAGTGATTAACTCTGATGACAGTATAACTGTGACACATATGTAAAGATGCAAAGGCCTACTCGGCATTAGCACTGGACCATCAACAACAGGCTTTTACACGGCTTCAAGCTAAATGGAATTGTGTGAAACAAAAGAAAGAACAAAACTAAATGGCAGTTGTTCTATGGATAATTTGTCAATTGAGAAAATAGATTCATGAGTGCGTTCACAGTAGCCAAAAATACAATGCTGAAGCTGCACAGCTAATAAGTATATATTACATCCTGCTCCAAAAATCTAATGTAATCTAATGTAGGTCTCACTTAAAACTGTGAGAAATTACTCAATGGACAATGTAGAATAATGCAGCCGAATATTATTTATAATCTTAGACAATAAAAAACATGACAATTTCTGCTTACATAGTCAACTAGCAAGATATTGCACTTTAATCCAGATTATGTTGTCATATACATAGTCAGCCATTGCTTTGCTCATCAATTGTTGGATTGGTTCCACAACACTTCCACGAAAAATGACCATGAAAAATACCTTTATATTATTTCCATCCATCCATCCATCCATCCATCCATCCATCCATCTCTCTCTCTCTTTATTTGAGATCCTTAAGAGATATGCTGTGGTTTTCACCTCTCCAGCTCTTGGAGTATGTAGGCAAGTAGGCTAGAGCTAGACAACCATTAGCAAAGAGTTTTGACAATGTGAACTAATGAAATGTACAATTATACTGCATCTCTTAACAACTACAGCAAATTAATGATGGATGACAAGAGGGGGAAAATGCAAACAAAAATGAAGCAAAACAGCAGTTCCCTGTGAATCACTATACGCACACATGACCCTTGAACTATAAAGTACAGCTCTAATGACCTATAAGCCTTTGTGTTTTCGATAGATAACCTAATAATCAATGCTGCCGTGTTATCTATTGTGAATGATGTAGCTGATGTGATTTCAGTTTAATGTTAGCCAGTTTGATGTTAGACATCTGCCTTGCTTCCTAGAAAGCCACTTTTTTGGCATCTCAAAACTCAATCCCTACTTGAAATCAATCTTAATTTGAGACACGCAAATATCAAACTGAAATCACTGCGATTACAAAATACATTTTGCATTAGGTCTAATTAATCGACTCTCATGTTGAATAGGTTAAGAGAGATAATGTGAAGTTAATTGTTTTGAGTTTGTTTATTAGGTTTTGAATTAGGCTAAGTGTACTGATGAGGGGTAGACTATCGGGGGCAGGTTTAATTATAATTCTGTATATTAATTCAACACGCTCAATTTACAACACACACAGCTGCATCAGCAGGATTCCTTATATTTGTAGAATATCGTTTTAAACAGAGCAAAGCACACAGTGCAAATCAAGGCAGTTCTGTTTGCTCGCTTCAGGTTACTAAAGTCTATTTTGAAAATAATTTAAATTATTGTCTGTCCAGAGAAGGCTATGTGCTTTGGACTTAAGCCTACATCTATGTAAAGTATTAACTAAACAAAGTCTTATGAAAAATAAAAGTCACCCCAAGGTCAAACAGTGGCCGACCCCTGCTCTAGTAGCTTGACTTACTTGTAGCTACAGTTATATCTTTGTCATTTTCAGAAGCCAGTTGTTGTCTGAGATTTTCCCATGAGGAGGAAAAAAAGTGGACCACAACAAAACTATTAGAGAAAAATACCCTGTATGGATCGATAAATGGACGCTTTGTATTCTTGAGAAAAGTTTTAGTTCAGATATGTTTTCTATGGCATGAATAATATCTTCAGTACAAAAGTTACATAGTAAAGGTTTAAATGAGACCTAACAAACTAACCCGAAGGCACAGGAGGTGATGAGGTAAAGGACATGGGAGAAACCAAAAGCCCGCTTCAGCTTGTTTGCATTGTCAATACTCCACATAGTTTAGCCATCTCCATTGCAAGCAACATTGATTGCTTTTAAAAATGCAAGCGTTACTTCAACTATCCAGGAACATCATGGAGAAAATAGATAAAATAAACGCTAGATCAACATTGGGATCAAAGTGCAATGCTTTGTCAACCTTTACACTATGGGCTTATCACCAACACCGTAATCTGTTGAGAGGTTAACGTTAGCAAGGTCAGGATTTACATGGCATGAATGGTTTTTCAGAGATAATGTTTGAAGCTAAAAACATACAAATGTTTCAACATGAACAATAACATTAAAAAAAACGAGACGTCTGATTATTAAATATAACTCATAGATCCTCAATACTACATCATTGTGTACAATACTACTACTCGCTTATTCGTGTTGCAATCACCTCTGCCAGCAAACTTGCACCATAAACTTTGATCTGTCAAACACTACCAGGTAGCTTGCCGACACGTTTTACTAACGTAAGGACAAGGACAACGAAAAAGAACAACAGAATACGCGACTGACAGGTATAGGACAAACTCGCAATATTTTAAATCATGTTAGTACCTTGAATTTGTCTAGGAAAAGATGTTTTGAGCTTGATAATTGCAGTCCTCTTAGGGCAGCCTGAGAAATCATGGAAGCCGCCATGTTGACACGAAGGACGGAAGTGAAAATGACGTCAGAGCCATGTGTTCGTAACCCGTGGCGCCTATACGTCTTTAACGCGTTGACGTTTCTGAAAATTATCATATATGCATAAACTACGAGCCAGATATTGTATTGAATAATACATATGCATAAAGTTAAAAAGACAAAAAAACGTGTGAATGTACAAGCATTTTATATTTCTAAGGATCTCTGTGCTTGACCACGTCTATTTTAGGTCATTTCATTTTGGACGTCATATTATGCACAATATGTATTATTTTATATGAAATTAATATGAATATGAATGTATTATTTATATGTATTATTTGCAGTGGATATGTGTGTGTGTGTGTGTGTGTGTGTGTGTGTGGGTGTGTGTGTGTTTATATAAAGTACTTCATGTTCTTAATTAATTTGAGCATGTTTACGACCCCCCCAGCCCCCCTCATCCCTCCCGTAACTCCTACCTACCCCATCATCATCATCATCATCATCATCATCATCATCATAAAACAACCAATGTAATCACCTTATTTCAGCCGCAAGCTGTATAAATATCCCATTATTCAAATGTTCACATCAGCAGCGGCAAACACTGTGAAATGCAAGTTAATTTACAGTATAATATAGCCTATACTGAACGACTGCACATCAAGGTCTAGGGTGGTTCAAGCCCACGCCAACAAATATTCATCAGACACAGGCTGGATCCACATGCATGACCTTGTGAGTGCAGAAAAGCCGCCACTGTTCTCAGCAGAGGGGCGACGGCACAGCGAGGCAGACGAGAGAGGTAGACAGCGTGGGATGGAGTAGCGGCTGATCTTGACTGAATAGCTAAATAGTCCACTCACACTGTCCTCCAGAGCCCTCATTACACGCTGCATCTTGAAAGGGCAGAGAGGGCAAAGTGATCATAAAAAGCAGTGATTATGACAGAGGGGAAGGGCAAGAGAGAAAGAGAGCGAGTGAGCGAAAGAAAGAGAGAGAGAGAGAGAGAGAGAGAGAGAGAGAGAGGGAGAGTGATAGGGTGAGAGAGAGAGAGGGAGAGAGAGAGGGGGAGAAGTAGAGAGAGAGGCTGGGAGTATGACAGAGATGGAGGAAGAGAGGGAAAGGGAGAGAGAGGGAAGGAGAGGGAGCCACTTTCTGAGAGAAGGAGAGAGAGAGGGAGAGAGGGAAAGCGAGAGGGAGGGAAATGGAGGACGTATGAGAAGGGTAGAGTGAAAGAGAGAGACAGAGAGATAAGAGACACCCTGTTTGAATCCGACCCTTCCATGATGGGAGGAGGAGACACGTGTGCAGCTGGAGTGTGATGATTTTATTCTCTTTTATTTATTCTTCTGCTTTTGAAGATTACAAAGAAGCGTTGGCTTTCCAACATATTTTGGGTAGACCACAGCTCATGTTCCTACGCCACTTTTCCTCACTTCCATTTCTCCATTTCTCCTTTCGTACTCCTCGCCCCTGTTTCGAGCGTTTCCCAGTTGGGGATCCATATTAAAAGGAAATTAATATTCAACCCAGCCAAAGCTGTGTGGTCACAGATTCTGGGTAAACATATGCTTTGTCTCCTTGTGTGATGGAATGCTTGAATTTTAATGTTTTAAAATGTGAACACAACTGCTGAACAGGATGACTGACAGATTATTCAGCAAAACATTCACAGACAGATTCTGACAAGACTACCGGAATATCAATGTCATTTCTGAAAATCTGCATTTATTATTCTTCATGCATTTCTTTTTCATATTACACTTTTCACATTTAATATTTTACATAAAACCATCAGAATGATAGCAAATGTTTCTCAACAGGCCTCTGTAATAAAAGATGAACTAAACATGAATCTCATTCATTTTTCTGAATTTGCAGTCACATGAATTTCACTCAAATGTAGGACTGAAACAAGACATAATCAAAGATATAGTATTGGTATAAATATTATTTCCTGGCTAGGCAGATTATTATTAGTGTTATTAAGTTGGTTATTGATCTATTTCTCTCTTTTTTGTTTTGTGAAAAATATAATTTCAATATATGCAAATCATAAAGCTGATTATATCAGATTTTATATTCTATTCTATTATTTATATTTTCACAAACCTATAATTCAGTTCTTCACTGTGTGTGAATGTTCAGAACAATTGTGTTTTTCCTCAATGATCCACACACTCCTACTCAGCGTGCCAGAAGTAGTTTGAATGTTAGAAGGACCACAGTTTCCAGAAGGTCTTGAGGTTGGCTCGCTCACAGTTAAGTAGCAGGGTGCTAAGCTAACAACCCACAGAGCTCAGTGTGTGGCATTCCCTCAGCATCTGGACAACAATCTCTCACTTATTCTCTCTCTCACTCTCTCTCTCTCTCTCTCTCTCTCTCTCTCTCTCTCTCTCTCTCTCTCTGTCTCTCTCTTTCTCTGAATCTCTCGCTCTCTCTATCATTTCTATATTTTTTTATCCCTATTGACTGTCTCTCTATTTGCAAGGGTGTGTGTGTTTGTGTGTGTGTGTGTGTGTCTGTGTGTGTGTGTGTGTGTGAGTGAGTGAGTGAGTGAGTGAGTGAGTGAGTGAGTGAGTGAGTGAGTGAGTAAGTGTGTGTGTGTTAGTGTGTGTGTGTGTGTGTGTGTGTGTGGGTGAGTGTGAGAATGCGTGTGTGACTATCGCTCTCTTTCTATCTCTCTCCCTGCTGGTGTATCTGATTCTGTCTCTATCTGATACTCTCTGACACTATCTCTCACCCTCTCTCTCATTATTATAATTTTTATCATCATGTTTTCCTTCCTCATATTCCATCTCCTCCTCTCATTTGTCCTATTCCTCCTTCTCCCTCTTTCGTCTTCCTCCTCACCTCCTTCATCTCCTTCTTTATCCTCTATGCCTGTAAGGCGGTTCAACCAGTTCAAACCACAAATCATCACAGCACTGATGGAGAGCCCTGAGTCACCAAAAACAAAGACAGCAAGGTTGTGTCCATCTCATTAACTGCACTGGCTGGCTTGCACAGTGTGTGATCAAAGAGAAATAAAGAAATAAATCGGGGGGCTTTCTTTTTTCTCTCTTTTGTGAATTATCCTCTCCTATTCCACTTCTTCTCTACCATCTAAAGCCAGTTCCAGCACCACTCTAGGTGGATCGTCTCAACCGGCACTCTGTAGATATGCAACAGGAGGAAGAGTCTCTCACCCTGGAGAAGGGAATCCAAAGGGTTTTGCCTTGCTGTTTTGCAGTCACACACTGCTTACTTTAAAGGATCCCCTTTCTCCGTGGACTGAATGCAAATCAGCCCCGTTGCAGTCCAATGCCCAGTCGCTTAGCTTTCAAGAAAGTGCATGAGACATAGCCAGACAGCAGAACCCACTGGTGAGTTCAGCTTCAGCTAGGATTGTCTCTAAATATTCAGAATACTATGCTTTAAGGCACACAGGGCACTTTGCCTGAGTTGTGAAAAATGTTATCATGTTTTGTAACCATTCTGCGATCCTAGCCAAAGCAAAACTTTCACTCTCTGTTATATGATATGTTCAGAGCTTTGCGTGGCATTAGAGAGCCCGGGAAGGTTTTGCTTTCAATCCATCCGTATACCAAATGAGTCAGACAGATGAGGAAATAATGCACTTAACTGCTGAGTCAACAGGGTGGGAATCATGCAGCTTAGTCACACAAAGAAAAAACCTGCTGTGGGGGGGATTAAAATCAGGAAGAGAGATGGCATCAAGGGCTTGCCATTTGACGGTGAGAAGATAAAGTGTAAGGGAGGGGAGGGCAGGAGGAGGAGGAGACAGTCGTCGCCACCCAGAGCTCGACACACGATGTCATATGACAGACGGCAAACATAATTACTCATCGTTTTCGGTCCTGGCATTCGGTGCTCGGTGTCAAAGCGATGCATATGTATGAGCTCAAGTCCTTTCGTTTTGATGCCCCCCCTCAAAGACGTTGGAAGGATTCTGATTTGAAGAACCATGTTACCATCTTCATGTGAGAAACAGAACACGAAAATAGAGATTCCCCCCAATTTCTTCAACCTCACCTTAACATCACCGACAATAACTTTTTACTTGCCGGGATGAAAAAATCCATAACGAAAAAGCTGTGCTGAAGTGGGAATCAATGCAACAGGAGCATGCCACATGCTATCTCCCTCCTCCAGATGTCTGTCAGGCACACTCAGCTGGAGGCCCACCATTAATGTACGGTGGAATAACACTGTGGCTGGTTCTCCATGCTTGAAGACAGATGCATCAGACAGGGCCCTGTGAAGTCTCCAGCCTTGAAGGGTGTGTGCGATGTCATGCAGGTTGCGCTGCAAATCCCCTGATGAGGGATAGCGGGTACGGATCAAAGGCAGGGAGACGGGATAATAACATATGAAGGGATCACATTGAGTGAGGAGAGGATGCATTTGATCCGTTGATTGATGTGCATCTGAGAGTATGCATGGAGGAGCGTTTATTGGTATTTCAGGAGATCTATATACGACAGATGTGCCTTGCGGTTCACAGATAAATAACATGGAGGATTGTTCTGCAAAATGGAGGAGAAGGAGGAATTTCTAGGATAATTTCCTCCCCGGCGTTAATGCTGAGAAACACCTCACATTCAGCAACATTAAGCGGAGGGATCTAATATCTGGGTTTGGTGGATGGCTCCGTTTTTAAGTTGCTGCTCTCAATATCACACACAGCATGGTGTGATAGCGTGGCTGGCTGCTCTGGGAGGAGGAACATGAACATCATACCCAAACAAACCACAAGCCACACCTGACTAACAGACCTGTGAAGTACACACACGCACGCACCCACGCATACAAAAACACACCACATAACACACACCCACACAAACATACCCATAAAAACACATGACAACACACACACACACACACACACACACACACACACACACCATAAAACACCTCACACACACAAACCACATAACAACACAGACACAAATAACAGCACACACACAAACCCTGCAAACAAACTGTTGTGCGGGGCTTAGCGGTGCATGTGGGTAAAGTGCTTAGATGTGCATATCAGAGTCATAGGAGCCAGATCACTTCACAAGTCTCTCAGCACATGCTGGGCCACCTTCATCAACGAAAGGGCAACCAGGTCATCCCTTAAAACTCTTGGCTGCCTCTCTTCGGTCCCTTTCATTCCCCTTACAGACCTGCAGCATATCAGCACCCTTCCTGCTTCTTGTGTCCACACAGACCCAGCAGGGTGCCTCACATCCCCACCCCACACCCCTCTTTTTTTTATCTTCTCTTGAGGCTTTTTTCTTCCTTCTCACATAAGGAGACAAGGAGGAGGCGAGGGATTCAGGGAGATATAGATTTATCAGCCGCTGCTCTTCCTCCTTTTTCACCTTGAAAAACGGACACCAGCTCATAAACCATTTCCCACAAATCTAAGTTGTACACGAACATCAGAAGAATGTTGCCCTGAAGCATTGCAAAGCATTGTCCTGCGGCTGGAGGCAAAGGCGTACTGCGCAGTCGGGACATGCATGGGCTATCGGAGAAGAGGAGGCATCAATAGAGGGATCAAAGCAATCAAGGCGCCGCCGAAAGGGATATCGGTGTGATAAATCACAGCGTGGCCGCTGGAAATCCGCAAGGTGGTGGCGGTCCCAAGGGATATCGGCTTGAGGGTTAGGGGATGTAGGGCCCCAACGCAGACGTTGACTACTGGGCTGGAGGTGGGAGGTAGGAGGCTACTGGAATGGAGGTGGTGGGGGGGTAGGAGGCTACTGGGCTGGATGGCTGGGGGAGTAGGAGGCTACTGGGCTGGATGGCTGGGGGGTTCTCCTCGTTGGTGGGGGAGTAGGAGGCTACTGGGCTGGAGGTGGTGGGGGAGTAGGAGGCTACTGGGCTTGGAGAGCCGGGGTTTACTTTATGGACAGTAGGACAGCCATTCACAACACATGCCTCTGGGAACGAGCACGGAGACGCTCTTTATTCACAAGAACAGTCAGTGTGATTCTTGATCGCACTGTCACTTTGTGACACCGTGACCTTTGAGCAGGGGTTTTATTCTCCAAGAGTTATCCTTTGATTCAAGGCTTCTCTCTCTCTCTCTCTCTCTCTCTCTCTCTCCCTCTCTATCAATCTCTCCTTCGCCCCCCCCCTCTGTCTCTCTCTTTAACATATTCTCTCTCTTTCCCTTTCTCTCTCTCTCTCTCTCTCTCTCTCTCTCTCTCTCTCACTCTCTTAGTGTCTAACCTTTTCTCTATCCCTCTCTCACACTCTAGAGAAATGCTGACGGACACCCCTGCGAGATTAACCTGGTGGCCGTGGGACTGGGGGGGGGATAATAGAGCAATATCATTGAAGAGTAGTCATGATTGGAGAATAGTCTGGGAAACAATACCTGCATTAGGAGCAATCATGTTTTAGCTTTGTTTCCACGTACTGTGCATTTGATCATGAAACGTTGCAGTTTTCACCTTTTTATACCACGTCTGTTGTTTACCCGCCTGCTGTTTCCCAGTGCACACTGAAGTATGACTTAATAATGCGATGACCGCAAGCTAGCAGCTGTGAATGTCATCTCAATGGCTAACACCTACAGCTAAAGCTCCCTGGGGGACAACCCCTTTCACCTTACAGGCCAATGAATACAGTAAGCGAGGCACCGAGATGTGCTCTCTGGCTCTCTGCGGATGCATAGGGATGAGGCAAAGGAGCAGGAGGAAGCTATCAAGGGCTTTTATAACCTTGTTTGCAGCATGCAGAGGCACCTTCCACTATCTTAAGCCCACATCGCGTGAGCAAGAAACTCGCAGGACCCTCGACTAATTAACCTTGTGGAGACAGCCTCTGTAGACAGGAGACCCGGGCCAGAATACTAAGGAGGTTTGCGCCAGGTCATTAGCGGAAAGATTAACACATCCAACTTTTCAAGTGGCTTTTTTGACACAAAACCAATATTAGCCTGAACCAGAGTCCTGGTTCCGCGGGACAGAATTCTAAAGTGACGCGCATGTCTTGGTCCTATTTCCGTCCCCATAAAGACCAAAAGTTCTTTAGCCATTTCCCTGGCAGTTCTATTATGGCGATGTATGTTGTTTAGCGAACAGCGGTATATAGAGGGGGCATTTTCCAAGATATTGGTATTTCATTGAGTATTCCCTCCTCACCCACAATGGAATTGGCAAATATGTCAGTGATATGGCAGCGTTTCAAACACGAGGGAACACAGAGTCACAGATCACATCCAGTCACGCGGCAGGAGATGGAAACAGGACCGATCACGCCTCTATGGGATGTGACTCAGATATGATGATGATGATTCATATTGGGGGGGGGGTAGTGATAGCATAAACAAACATATCTACCAATGAAAGGCGGCCTGTTCTATTCTCATGATGTGCGTTATCCTGGCGGGAACTAATAGGATCCGGGGCATAATGGCGTGTTGTTAAGGAGAATATGAATGTTCACACAGCTTTGTCTTATCTGGACACGGCATCGAGCTGCTCTCTGTGGGATCAGCTGTTATCTGCCTCCCTTGATTTCCTCACGGTTCGTCGTTTTTCATTCAAACTTATCTACACAACACACCTGCCTGATATGTGGGGGGGTGGGGAGGGGGGTATGATGGTGGGCGTAGGGCTACACCTATCTTAAATCCCATCCGTAAATTCCCTGGTTGAATACTAGGAAGTGTTTTTGCTTACATCTGCAGGAAAGGAATTGGAAATGAAAGAATAAATTTGAATTAGTAGTGTGCAGATGAAAAGGGACACTTGGACACTCCAACATAATAGGACCCACAATGATGGTTCAAAGTCTTCCATACTCTTTTTTTTTATGGATTCCACCTTCCCTCATTGACAAGATGGATGGTGTAAAAAGAGCAAAATGACTGAAGAGTGGCTGTAAATCTGATTTGTAAGGAGGTGGAGGAGTGGTCGGAGGGGGAGGGTGAGGCTGACGCTTGCAGGAATTATCACCTCTTAACCCCCTGATTGATAGTTGTTTATGTGTGTCCCTGCGTGTGTGCGTGTGTGCGCGTGTGTGTGCGTGCGTGCGCATACGTGCGCGTACGTGTGTGTATGTGAGTGTGTGTGTGTGTGTGTGTGTGTGTGGGTGTGTGTGTGTGTGTGTGTGTGTGTGTGTGTGTGTGTGTGTGCATGCGTACGTGTGCCTTTGTGCGTGTGTGTGCGTGCGTGCGTGCGTGTGTGACACAGCATACTGTCTCCCTGTAGAGCGGGTGGGCTGCGTGAATGCCATGCTGTGTGACAGCATGGGGGGCCCTCCCAGTCCTTCTGCGCTTCATGCATAATGCTCTTTGTGTTGGACCATCGGTGTCAAGGGACTGAGCATCTTCTAGGATCCAAAGCGGATCAGCAGCTAGATATTTGTTCAGAATATAAGGTATCGTTGACCGGTCATTTACTATCTGTGTGGCATAAGAACAGACGATTTGCTTTCTTCAGAATGCTGTTACTGCAACTCCCTTTCCTACCCAGTATCTTGGCGTGCTCTACTTGTTTTTATTTGAAAACTGGTACGGTTGAACCCATGGTATGGCTGAAGTCCTGTTAGGGTTGGAGCCCTGGTATGGTTGAACCCATGGTTCGGTTCGGTTGGGTGCTTGTGAATGCAGCAATCAAAGTCGAGTGCGAACCATAACAACCGCTCCAAGATCTGCTTGGGTTGGACTTCTGTATTTACGGATTAAGGACTAATGTTTTTGTGTGACATTAATTTGCTTACTATTGAAATACAGTCCAAACTCATTAGAAAACCGTTGCTTCTATTCCACCAGTGATCAAAAATTCTTTCACTTAAGCATTCATTATTCCATATTCCATTATTCCCGATCGCTACAACACTCATTATACCATTAGCACATTAGCCCATTTTACCCACATTTCCAACCCTCTGAATTATAAATAACATCCCCTTTTAATCCCAGCTGGAGCTCTCTCCCTGTTGTGCATATCAAACCCAGAAAAAAACAACAAAAAAAACAACACATGCCCAAGACCCGAACTCTTTTGGTGCATCTCCAGCTGCCACCTGGACCTCAGCCGCTATGAACTCTGCTGGACATTTAATAAGAGTAGTGCTGGATAATACAATTATAATACGAAGAAACATAAACACTCACAACACACTAGTGAGCAATGCAGACAAACTCCAAACCCAGCCAATACTGAAGAGTTTAAGGATCACATAACTAACCAAATTGTAAAGATAATTTCAATTGACAAAATCTAATTAATATAGATCTGAATTAAAATTTACAAATCAGATAACACTCATTTAATAAAGGAAGAGGACTATGGCAATGATATGGAAAACAATAATAGAATGATGGGCAGGACAAATTTATCTTTAGAAGGTTTATCAATTGAATGACACCACAGCTAAACCTTATCATTAACAATAACAATCACAAAACAGTATAACAACTTATTTTAGAAATGTTTTTAGGTTTAGATAAACTAGAAGGCCAAGATCATTAGTTATTTATCATACAAGTGACCCTCACTGTATTAATCCTATTTGTAATGATTGGTCCAGTTGTCTGAGTTTTTGCTTTGGTTACCATATTCCACATGTACCCACCTCTCATGTATGGCACTCTTATCCTATGTGCCCTGTTCAAGGTTTCATCCTTTTCCCACTGGACTTCAGTGCGAGGTTTGTCCTTGCTTGTTTGAAGGCTACGGGGCTAGCAGTAGCTGTCAAACTGCATCTGAACACGGGCCCTGCGAATCCCTTTGAGACTGTAACTATGATAAAGGCCATTTGAATAAACTTCACTTGACCCTCTGGCTTTAACACATTTTGAATCGGCTTCCTAACTGAGTGTGAACTAATAGACAGAAGGAGCAGCAATGTGCCCCTTTGGGCGTGACATAATGGCAGAAGGGGTTCGGGGGGGAGGCGGTTGTTAATAGAAGACACCTCTACGACAGCCTCGCCTCACCTTGGAGTCCACTGGGCTCCCTGATGATGTTCTATGATGATAACAAGGCCTATGATAACAAGGGCTGGAACCGCTAGCTTGATATGCACACACGCGCCACACCGACCCACAACAGATTAGCCACACATAAATCATCGAGGTGACAGTGCTACGAGTCCCTGGCGTTAAACATAGTTGATTATACACTTTCTCGCCCTCCCTCTTTCCGACGAAAACGTGATATATGAACTGAAAGAGCATTTACAATGCCCCTCTTTTCAGAGTCGTGATGATGTCAGCCTTCACTGGAGAATAGTTTTTCAATTCATGAGATGATGAACACGAGAATGATGCAGTATATGCTTGTTTGTGGAAGAAAGGATGATTACCCTTCAGCTTTGAAATATGATAGATACATTTAACAATAATGTGATGAGAATTATGATTATGGAAAAACAATTAAAAGCTTGTTATATGTTCATCCGTCATACACAACCGGACAGTGAGTACATAAAGAGTAGAGAAACACAATGTAGAAAGATGAGAGTTACAAAATCAAACATTTGATTTGTACCTGAACCAAGCTTCTGTGTTTAATGACTATGTCAAATTCCTCCACTATTCTATTGGTTTTCCAAAGGCAGGCATACAATCTCTTCCTGGTCCATGCCATTGAAAATGCATCAGCTCTGATGTGTGTCCACAGAATTTCATCAGACACACCCTCCACCCTTCACCTCTGCTGCTCCCTTACCACGCCTCTGATTAGCCCTCTAAATTGGATTTCACTGGTTCTATCATTTCTATGTTGTTTTGTGTTTCTAACCCCTCTGCTCCTCCATCCATGCTCCATCTCTCTCCTTTTCTATCACTCCCTGTCGTTATCGCTCATCTTTTCTCCCTCTCTCTCTCCATCTCCCTCTCTTTATTGTCCTCTGTCTCTCTCCTGCTCTTTCTCTGCAGCAGGCATAGAAGGAGGCTCTCTCAGGCATTTCCACTGAGTTTTCATACACTGCTCACACTGCAAAGGAACAGAATGTTTTTCTTAGCGCTGTTTAAAGGTGTGTTATTATGCCACCAGGTGTGAGTGTGATTAGCCATTACAAGCCGTTTGAATATCTGCCTTTTCCTCTGTTATTCAATTATACATCACAGGTGGGAGTGTCCACCTTGATGTATGCTGGATAGATCAGTCTACCAGCCTACAGTGAACTTTAGAAAATGTTACTTATCTATCCATCATACATCTAGGTGACTGGCTAATCACATTCACACCTGGTGGCATAATATTCCCCCTTTAAGATAACTAAAACATTGCAGTTTATTGTGTAACATCATATAGAAAATCGTTGCTGCATTATTTATGAGTGCTTTAGAAATCACTTGACAATCCCTTTAGGAATATATATGAAACATTGGACCCATAGTTTGTCGTGTCTGCACACAGATATAAAAAGGTTTTAGGATCTTATTTTCTGCATGTTTGTGGACAGAGATGGCGATGGCTGGATCCATTTTGTTAAATTGATTGAAATCATAAAAATAAACAGTAGCCAGGATTGAGAATTTATAGTCAGTTCATTTTTCTGTTACAGGACAATAAACAAAAATTCAGCATTGATTCTGACAGCTCTTCATAGACAACATTGAAGTGAACGCCAGTATCTGATAATAAGTGGGAACAGCTCTCTAGCAAACCCATTCAAGGCAAGGTCTTGCTATCAAGGAAGAGACTGGATAGCGAGACTATTATGACTATTATAAACAATATAACAAACCAAATAATGAAGTTATAATATTGCTATAATATACAAAACAAATAATATTGCTAGACTGTAAACATTAAGTATATGCCTTTCAAAACTACTGTATTTAGTGTGATTATCCAGGAATTGCAACAGAAGAACTCATGCGCACCATGTGAGTTGTTATTCAGACGTACATTACTGCTCATTTAAATACCACACTCATTCCAGCGAAAGGTCCCAGTGTGTTACTTCCTTTACATTTGACTATTAGCCCTCCCACCACCTGTAAATAGAAACAACGGCAAGAACGCACAAGATACCACTCAACCTGGATGTGTTTTCATCTTATTTGGAGAGGAGGAAGCTGGAGCAGAGAAGATGAGTGGGCTGAGCTCAGCATGCAAGGGGGTGGGGCCACTCCCGGCAAGCAGAGCATGCAGCAAACACTACCGCTACCAACTGATCCACCGCTGCCAACTCATCCATAACCAACGCTCATGTAGCTTCTGCCCTCCCGGGGAAAATAACACACACACACACACTCACAAACATACAAAAATACAGAAATACACAACACACACATGAATGCATGCAAGCATGCACACACACATGCACACACACACACACACACACACACACACACACACACACACACACACAGATTGACATATACATGCTTGCAAGCAACAACACACAAATGCACACACACACACACACACACACACACACAAATGCACACACACACACACACACACACACACACGCACACACACACACACACACGTACACAAATGCACACACACACACACACACACACACACACACACACACACACACACACGCGAACACAAGCATGCACCCCCATAAACACACACACCTTATCTTTAACAGCCTCCAATGTCTGCTGCTTGCATCAGTTTATCTCATACCAGCCTTTACCTCTTTTCTGGTTTTCTCTAAGCGTTTACGTTTTGTTGAAGTTGACAGGGGTGCATATTTGATGTGACAAGTGGGAAGCACTAACAGCCGATGTTGGTCAGCTCGTGATAGGACAAGGCCGACAGATGACGTTTTTTATTATTATTTTTAATTATTTTTTGGGAAATGTGGCCAAAGGCAGATTTTCTACATTTAGCTCAAAGGAAGGTGATTATTTTTAATGCAGTAGCACACAAAACTATTAACACATATGCATGTTCAAATGGTATTGGCTTGAATCAGGGACCTAACTTTAATATGAAAGATGCCAGTGATTTATACGGTGAAGATATATATGGTGAATGCAATGTATTCTGGTCCAGGACTAATACAAGACATGGACCCAAGGTGGCAAACAGAAAAGGAGGCTTGTGATAGAAACTGATCCATCTTAGCATGCAATTATAATCCTTCTTTTTTCATAATTATTTATCCTTAAATTCCATTCAATTCAATAAAATTTTATTTGTATAGCCCTTAATTACCATTACAGTCTCAAAGGCCTTAACAGGCCAAATATTTATGACATCCCCCTTTACCCAAGCCCCCACAAGGGCAAGAAAAAACTCCCTTGAAATTAGCAAGGAAGAAATCTTACGCATAGTAGGGGATCCCTTCTTCCAGGGATGGTCAGGAGTGCAATGGGTGCCATAATTGACAATTGGTAAATACATGCACATCATATTAAATTAGTGATGTGGTACTGGCTGGTTTACCATGAGGAGAGTCCAGGCATCCAGTCCAGTCGCCACAATGCGCTAGAACAGACAGAATAGTGAAATAGAACGGAAAAGTACATAATGGAAATGTATACTGTATTAACAAAAGCACAAACAAACACAGATTGGTCTTCACATCACATATGTGTCATTTTCAAACTCCTATGTTCCAAACGCAAGATTGTAGAGGTGTGATTTCCTTTGAATATCTCCACAAAGTCAGCTTCCCTGATCACCGGTGGCAGCCTATTCCATAGGAAGGGGGCTCAATAGGCAAAAGCTCTCTGTCCAGCCGATTTCTTTTTAACCTTCGGTAGTGAAAGAAGGCCAGCTCCCGAAGACCGGAGGGACCGAGAAGGACAATAAGGAATGATCAGGTCCGTCAGGTAGGATGGAGATAGTCCATGCAAGGCTTTATAGGTTAGCAATAGTTAGCAAAGAGGCAAGAATAGGTGTGATGTGATCAAACTTTCTCGTTCTGGTCAGCAGTCTAGCTGCAGCATTCTGTACAAGCTGTAGACTTCTTGTGGTAGAGTTTGGTAGACCCGAGAACAGTGCATTACAATAATCCAGTCTTGATGAAATAAATGTATGAATCAGTGTCTCTGCATCTGCTGCAGATAACATTGGTCTGATTTTTGCAATGTTTCTCAGATGGAAAAAGGCAATTCTAGTTATACTTCTAACATGTTGGTCAAAGCACAGTTGAGGGTCGAACAGGACACCAAGATTTTTGACAGATGCACTCTGTGGGATGGCGAGGCCATCCAACCACAGTGAGACATTCTCAAATTCTCTCTGGTCCCGCTTTGAGCCAATAATTATCAGCTCTGTCTTCCCCGTATTAAGCTGCAGGAAGTTCTGTGACATCCAACTCTTCACCGCAGCCAGACAGGACCTAACCTTCTGGATTTGGGCCGAGTCCCTTGGTTCTATAGGAATAAAGAGCTGGTTGTCATCCCCGTAGCAATGGAAACGAATTCCGAAGCTGCGGATAACGTTGCCCAAGGGAAGCATGTAGATTGCAAAAAGTAATGGACCAAGGATCGACCCTTGTGATACACCAAAGCGTAGTTTGCAGTGCTTTGATTCCGAACCCTCAAGGAGCATGGAAATTGTGTTCTATCTGTGAGGTACGATTCAAGCCAGCCAAGAGTCGTACATCCGAAACCAACATAGTGCTCAAGACGGTGAAGAAGAATGCTGTGGTCGATTGTGTTGAACGCAGCACTGAGGTCCAGCAGCACAAGCATTGAGCTTGTATTTGTATCCAAATCAAGAAGGATATCATTTACAACTCTTGTCACAGCAGTTTCAGTTGAGTGGAAATTCGTGAACCCCGACTGGAAAGGTTTGAAGAGATTGTTCCTCGTCAGATAGTCGACGATTTGCTTTGCTACAATCCTTTCCTTTACCTTGGACAGGAAGGGCAGGTTCGATAGGCCGATAATTCCTGACTAATTCAGGATCTAGGCCAGGCTATTTGAGTAGCAGTAAATGTACTGTGTAAGAATCCAAAGTTCCTTTTCATGACTGACCCCTCTGGCTGTAATTGAACTGCAGCCTGCTCCAGCTCTGCATGAAAGTACTGGAGCAATACATAGCAACAAAATGTGAACAAATTATTAAATCTAACTAAACAATAATATAAACTTGCTTAAGCTGGCTCTTGTTTATATACCAGGGTACTCACATTTTTTATTCCACAAAAACATCCCACGGGTTGAAGAAGACAACGCAGTGAGGAGGGTCTTTTTTAGGGTGAAATATAACCACTTCATAAAGCGGCCATTTAAAGTGATGGAATCATGTCCAATCGTACACATATTCACCTTAACAAACTAAAACGTAAAATTTGTTTAAATTGGTTCAGGAAAGTAGTGAAGCCAAATTTGTTAACAGCTATCATGGCACCATGTTTATCTTCATCATTATCTTCATTATGTAAGAGACAGCTGCTTTCCAGCTTTAAACATCGCTCAAAATATATTGTACTTCAACTTACTTCAAAATTATTTACAGGAAGTCATTGCAGAATTCTCCATGTGTGTGATTGGCTCTCTGCCCTTCTCCTAGGGTGGGAGTGTTCCAGTCTCTGTCAAATTAATTTAAATTGGAACAAAATCGGTGGTAGAAATTTACTAAATACCGATCACAGCAGCATTCCTAATTAAAAAGCCATTACCTTTTGTCTTATCCCCTCCCTTTAGATTTTAGAATGCCAGCCATTGCTCAAGACGGATGGAAATAAATAACATAAATAGATTTTACTTGTAGTCCCACACTGGGTCAGAGATGTCACCGGTGGAGTGGAACACACTCCTGTCTTTGGCAGGATGTCTAGAAGGGGGCGAGTTATGTGTGTGTGTGTGTGTGTGTGTGTGTGTGTGTGTGTGTGTGTGTGTGTGTGTGTGTGTGTGTGTGTGTGTGTGTGTGTGTGTGTGTGTGTGTGTGTGTGTGTGTGTGCGTGCGTTTGTGTGTCTGTGTGTGTGTATGTTTGTGTGTGTTTGCCAGCAAGTGAGAGCAAGAGACAGAGAAAGAGAGCAAGAGAGATAGCAAGAGCAAGAGAGAGAGAGAAAGAGAGAGAGAGAGAGAGACATGACCCCTGGTAGGTAATGTACACTAAGCAGCCAAAGGCAGCAGAGTAGTTGCTGCACCACAGGGACCGTAGTGGCTGGACATGCAACAGGCCTGCCAGTGGCACAGCAGCACACACTACCGCCAAATGTAATGGACTGTTGTACCGACTGACACGGCAGAGAGAGGTGAGACTTCCATTTAAATCGGATCCAGGTGGCAGTCACTGTGTGTTTGTGTTTCCAAGTGTTTCCAACAGGTTTATGTATCAGTTCCAGGAAGATCCTGGCATTAAGAAGGACTGACACACGAGATAGGCACTTTGAGTTTTCATTGACAACCTCACCATTCATGGAGTAGGTAAACAAATTGGAAATAAATAATTGTGTTGTAGCCAGGGGCCAGAGTAGTTTATTTTATTTCAAGAGTGCATAATTGTCCCCGGCAGCTTCTGGGCCTAAATCAATGCCTTGTTTTAGTTTCGACATAAACTGCTTGCTAGTTTAGGTGAGCTGTGCCAAAACAGAATAAAATAAGTCTTTGTCTTAAAAAGAGAATGTATGCACAGACCCACAGCATTGAAAAGAGCCTTTCACTTATTTTGTGGGAAAAACCCACCATGGCCACTGCATAAATTATATACTTATGTTTTGCATCCTAAATGATTACCATAAAGTTCTCTACAACAGTCATCAACACTGCTCTCAGCACTGAGGAGAACATGTGAAAACACTTATGTATATTGTACATAGGCATCTTGATTGTAATAATAATTGGACCAAGTATGTTGATATCCTGAGGCGTAGACATTGTTTTGACACTGGGTTTACCTCGAGGGATTATTATTAATGTGAAGTTGACTTAGTATGCGCGCAGAGCATTATAGCAGTGCGGCTTCGCCTGTTAAGCTTTATATATCGCAAATTGCACCCATATTGCCCTTTATTTTAACATTTGGAAGTGTTATTGCGCTGCATTTTAGTCACGCTTCTATAAACTTCTAAGGCAAGAGAAGGGTACACTAAGCTACACCAGAAGTTAATAACTAAAATGTGCACCCCGCTGTCTCATTTTGTTCTTTTTAACAGTCACAAGATGGTGTTTATCCCCCAAAAAAGTTAACTTTGAGTTGACTGTAAGCATCGCGCAGGGCTGCTGAGCAGAGATACTTCCCCTGGGGAGGCAAATCACGTGCATTATTCATCGCATGATGAAACATTTACACACCAGTTAGGATTGTGTGTCATTATTTCACTTGCTTTTATTGTTAAATGCTTCAGCAGGAACTCAGACCAGTCTCTAATCCACTTATTACAGATGCAGATTAGCTGTGGTCCTTCACAGCCATCTTCTTCTGTCAAAATCTGTGCGAGCGTCTCCTTGTTGGTAAACGCAAGGCATTATTGGTAATCGTCCCTTGGCTCTGGCATGCAGAGAGCCGGACTCCTGAGGCAGACGGCTGCAGATGAGTGCCTCCAGTTGCGTGGTGTACAGCCAGCGCCCCCTCACACTCCATGCTGTAACGTAGCACTTGGGGGTGAAAACATTGCCACCAAATAATTAAATAGACCTGAAAAAGGGGGAAATGGCATTTATATGCAAATGCATGTACATACGTGACTTGTCTTGCATGCATATGCATGTAACTTGCGGTACGATGCAGTGTGCTGTGCGGAGGTTAAGTGAAACCATAGTATTCCCCAGTACGCCTGCTAACTACCTCTTTGTTTCTATGGTTTGCGTGTGACCGTATATAAAATACATTTCTACCACACATATTTATATAACTCCTTTTCTAGTATATGATTAAGGGAGGAGAGAGATAGAAAGATAGAGAGAGAGAGAGAGAGAGAGAGAGAGTGAGAGTGAGAGAGAGAGTGAGAGTGAGAGAGAGAGTGAGAGAGAGAAAGTATAGGTCTGAGGAGAGGTCTGTGTGCTTCTTCATAATAATCTCCCTAAGGTATGACTTCGACACGTATTTCTCATCTATTTCCTCCTTTTTCTCCCCCTCCTGTGAAATAAAGCGATGAAAGCAAACAATAGTGTGTGTCTCCGCTTCTTACAACACCCTTCATTATCTCCAGAACATGTGTGTTGAGGTCACGGTGTAAAACGGTACTAATCCAAATCTCCTTCATGCCTCCTTACTACCCAAGTGGGACAGAAGGCAACGGAAAATAAGCACGTAAATCCAAGTGAGTGCATTGTCGATACCGGATGAGATCAACCCCCAGCATTAGCACAAGGGGTCCGGCAATCACTGAGAGACGTTCCAGCGGGTCAAGTGCCAGAGACCGCGGGTGAACGAAACAAGGTTTAGATGATCGCGAGATTGAGGGGTGTGGGGGGGAGTCGGGGGGACGCACTCACACCAGCTCCCAGCTCCACTCCGCCTCCTCCGACTGAGCTCCGTGTATCCGTGTCACAGACACTCGGGGAGTAAGTCCGGAGCACTCCACAATGGCTGTAATTTCATGAAGAGGCTGAAGAGCCGTGTCTCTTCTTTATGGAGCTAACCTGATTACAGGGCCTCCACGTGGGCCGCGGCGGCTCACGCTGTAATCTGAGAGCAACACCTGGACGGCGAACGATGCAAAACAGACTGAATGGGGGAAGCCGTGGCGCAGCACCAAAACATATTAAGGTGGTCTATTCAGGTCTGCAGTGACCTTGGCAGGGATGGGAAGGGAGGAAGGGAGGGAGGGAGGAAGGGAGGGAGGGAGGGAGGAATGGGGGTAAGCCTGCTACCCTTTTTCATCCTCTACTCAGGGAGGAAAAACAAGCCAATTGAGAGGGTTTTTTTACTAAGTAGTTTCTAAAAGGGGTCTGCGTTCATCTGTCAGGTTTCACAGGACAAGATCCAGTTTCTGAGAGCGGGGACCAAGTCATGCCGTTAGAAGAGAAAGATCGATATCGGGGAGAAACAAGGGAGGGGAGAGAGAGAGTGAGAGCGAGAGAGTTAGAGAGAAAGAAAGAGGGGGGGTGAGAGAGGGATAGAGAGAGGGGGGAGAGCGAGAGAGAGATAACAAGAGAGAGAGCGATTGGAAGGAAGGCAAGACACAGGCTGTTGAGATAAGAAAGATAAAGAAGGACGGGTGGACTAAGAGACGGACAGACAGACAGACGGATGGACAGAACCTATGCACAGAAAGAATCAGACAGAGGGGCCGGACAGTGTGTGTGTATACCGGAGAAGAGGAGAAGGAGGGGGAAACAAACAGATTTATGTGAGGGGCGACAGCTAGGTCTCCAGTGGTATCATTCAGCTGACACCTGCCCCGCGGCCCACCCTGTGGCCCCTACCCTCCCGCTGACGGAGCGATGGGAGTCAGCCCGAGAGGCCATGACATCAGATGGACATTTCCCTCTTCTTCCGTAATATCAAGCTGGACTGAGGAGCGGCAGTGGTTGTGCTCCCCATGGTGCTGTTCTCTTCTAGTGTTGCCTCAAACATCTCGCTCAGCCCGACGGGTTGGCTTACGCCTCCTCTCAGGAGGAGCAGCAGAGATAGGAACCCCCCCCCCCCCGCCCGACGTTGAGAGTGAGACACACACACAAACGTATACAATTAAACATATTCACACGCAGATGAACACAAAAACATACACAAACAAACGCATACACACAAATATACACACACACGCACAAACATGTTCATACTCAGATGGACACCATGCGAACACACATAAACACACACACACACACACACACACACAAACATACACACTCACCCGCACACACACACATTCAACATATTCGACATATTCACACGCAGATTGACACACACACACACGTAGATAGATATACACACAAGCACAAACATATTCACACTTCGGATGGACACACACACTCACACAAACCTATTCACCCACAGATGGACACACAAAGATGGAAGCAGACACACACACACACACACATACACACACACACACACACACACACACACACACACACACACACACACACACACACACACACACACACACACACTCGTATCAGCGTCGTAATCCTGGCAGAGTGTGAGAGTTATGTCCTGACCAGGGCGAAGGCGCTCTGTCATACAGGCCAAAGAGAGGGAAAGTATGGTGGGGGGCAGAGGCCTATAAACGTGTTTAATAGCATCGTGGGTAGACGGTGCTTCTGCAAAGCACATGCTTTTAATTAACGACCCAGCCACCCCGACCCCATATTACCTAGTGGTGTAATAATAGAAAAGAATGAGTACCTACAAAAGGATAAGTGCCATGCCTTGGACCCTATGATGCCCCAGCACCTATGACTCAAGCCAATAAATCAATCTAAATGACTCATCATGTCTCAGGCTCCTTTTGTTGTCAGTGTGATTATTCGTGACGTTTGAATCGACTTATCTCAATTGTTCACTAAAGTGTTGAAAAGAAAAAAAATGGTTCTCCCAATGAAGATGGCCAAAGCTTGGAAATTGAGGGAAAGAGTTTATCCCTTTCTGCCAGCACTGCCAGCACTCAATGCACTGTCCCCTGCGGCTTCTGCCTTAGAATTATACATCATCCTTAGAATGAATAGTATATATATATATATATATGCAATATATATACTTTATATAGTGTGAATGGATGTTGACGATATATTTTCGGAAACATTCTGAAATGTTCCTTAAGCACCACGAGAGAGCTTGTCTGGGCAAGGAGAGAAACAAATAAATAAACCCAGGCTCAACGTCCGACCGTAGCACAAAGAACAGCTAGAGCCATGCCCTAAAATATTAACCAGGTACTTGCAACCCAAGATTAAAAACATGTATGGAGGGGAGCAGAAAGAAATATTTTATAGCTCAAAAGAGAAATAAAATGAAAAGATGAAAGAAATAAGTTAAAGGGGCCTCAGCTTTTTCGCAAGAAAACTCCGGGAAAATAGATTAGTGGGTTGTGACCTCTCGCGGCCCGGGCTGCTTGCTCCGCCACATTCCCGGCGCTCTCGGTTGTGACAGTCCTCGCTAGTGACTCATGCATCATGGATGAGGAGGCCCCCGGGCTCTGCCCTCCTCTGTCTTATAACCGTTCCTAACATTTGATGTCGAGGCCTCGGCTCGGGTGTTGTGGACGCCGTCCGGCCTGGTTACCAAGCCGGGAATAAGAAAAAGAAAAAAAGGGAATCGGGAATAGGGAGACGCATGTGTAAATGGTCAATGTCTTTGCACCTTCAAGTGAGCGAGCAAGGGCTATCTGAACGTTTAGGCTTGTTGGTAATTGATTGGAAAGTATATGCACTTGTGTCTTTTTAAATAGGAAGCTTAATTGCTGCAAAGGGGATTTTCTTTAAAGTATTCAGACAGTTCGGTGCCTCGGGTGGAAAGAGTACAATATCAATACTGAAACTGGAGCCATGAGCTTGCACTCTCTCTCAAACAGACACATACACATACACACACACACACACACACACACACACACACACACACACACACACACACACACACACACACACACACATACACTTACAAACACGCACACACACAGGCAATTACACACACACACACACACACACTTAGACACACACACACAGTAAACAACAGGTGTCTACATACGGCACTGCGACTATAAAGTGCAGGTAAAACCCTGATATACCCTTGGAATCGTTGAAAAAAACATGCAAATCCATGCTAAACATAGAAATATAACTTACTTTGAATATACAAATATTACTCAGTCCGTAAGCATGTTATGCGTGACCCTCATTCTAAATGCTAGGCTGTACTTCTAAACCCATATGGAAATCCTTCCCTCAAACTGGCAGAATGCAAATCTAGAGGGCTGATTGCAAACATTAGTTACCACAAATTATACTTTATTATAGAAATATAGAGATAGAGAGAGAGAGAGAGAGAGAGAGAGAGAGAGAGGGGGGGGGGGGGGGAAGAGAGAGAGAGAGCGAGAGAGAGAGAGAGAGAGAGAGAGGAGAGAGAGAGAGGAGAGAGAGAGAGAGAGAGAGAGGGAGAGGGGGGGAAGAGAGAGAAAGCGAGAGAGAGAGAGAGAGAGAGAGAGAGAGAGAGAGAGAGAGAGAGAGAGAGAGACAGTGGGAGTGGGAGTGGGAGTGAGAGAGAGAGAGTGAGAGAGTTATTTAAGACTCAAAAGCGTGACATCCAGATCATGCATTTTTAATGAACTCATTGCTACATCAACATTACCGAGGTCTAAATATCCCTGGCATATTTAGCTCCTCTGAAAACCACAAATAAAACAAAAGTGTCAAAGGAAGTAAACAGTGGTTCTGGTTACAGGCGGGGTGAGTGTTGTTTTGCTCAGCAACTCTGTTGTTTTACGTGTGGCTACTTAGTGACCTTTCAATTTATTCATATTTTATCTAGTGTGAGTGGTAATCTTATTCACAGCTAATATCCCAAGGCAGTGCTTATGAATATAATATTATGTATTTATATGTGTACATATATTTTCATATCCAGTCCACTCAGACCACACATACACAAACACACCCACCCACACACACACACACACACACACACACACACACACACACACCCCCCCCCCCCCACACACACACACACACACACACACACACACACACACACACACACACACACACACACACACATACACACACAAACACTTTCATCTCCAGCTCTAACTTTCACACTAACATACCATACACAGCCTCAGTAGTATCTGAGCTGGAAGGCAGCATATTTATTTACTTAATGAGAGACAACAAGAACAAATGTCACTACTTGTATTCGGAAATGAAACATTTTCAAAGCAGCACAAGGTTATTATGGATCTCTTCACTTGGACAATCTACACAGAGGTGCTCACATTCAACGGAAGCTGGACACTACTTTCTATATTTGAAGTGGCCATGCATCTTCACAGTGGGGAAAATATTCAATGGAAGCAGGATTCTATATTTGAAGTGGCCATGAATCATGCCCAATTACAGGGCAATTGTATAGACATCTTTGAATCTTGTGTCTTACCCCTTGTCTTGCCAATGTCAACAATGAGAATAAGTGCCTTGTTGTGTGTGTGTGTGTTTGTGTGTGAGTGTGTTTGTGTGTGTCCTCGCCCCAGGGAAAAAAGTGGCCACAAGATAATGAGCAATATGGCCGTGTTCTCCCTCCATGTGTTTTCCCTCCGTCTCACCCCACCCTGGTGGGGTGAGACAAACAGCTTGGTGGCCGGGTAGCAGGTGCACCACACAGGATAGACCGAGCTCTGAACACTCTGCTGGCTGCACGTTTCCCTCTCCTGCTACTGTAGACAACTAAATAGGACCGCACTACCTTATTACTTCGTCCAATCGGATTGCATTTTTGTTCAAAGGTCTGTTCCCCATTCTAAATGACTTTATAGAAGAAAAAATAAATGGACATGGGATATCAGAGCCAGATTACGGTCCACTTTCCTAATGTCACATAATATCCAATCATCAAAATTATATCTTGATCCATCGTCGTTGTGTGTATCTATTAGTAATGATTTAATCGGTTGGTTTGATGCAGTGTTTGTGTATGTGTATGTGTATGTGTGTGTGTGTGTGTGTGTGTGTGTGTGTATGTGTGTTTGTGTAGCCAGGCACAAAATACAGTATTTAGATTGTCGTTGTTTGGAATTTACAAATGTTTATAATCTGTTTCAGGACTTTTAACATGTCAGCCTGCTCGAGAAGGACCCTATTAGATGCCTATTATTGTAACTCAGCCAAAAATAACCTCACAACCCTAGAGCCTTATCTGAGTCATACTCATTCTTGAGTTGAGTTGATTGTGGATTCCGAAAATATTCAGCTGTAAATGATTTGGATTGAGTCCAAAAATATTGAATATTTTGAATAACCATCGGTTTCTCGGGCAACAGAAGATTATGTTTTATTACCATAGTACATTAATGTTATGTATGAGAGGAGACACCATAAATGGATGGTGTTATTACTACAGTACATGCATGTTATGGACAAGAGGAGTCCCCATATGTGGGTGGTTGTATTACCACAGTATATGAATGTTATCTACGAGAGGAGAGAATGGTTTTTGGATTCAGATGGAGGGAGTCTGGGATGAGTCCTTTTTGGAACAAAAGAGAAAGAGACTGATTTATATTTGTTGTATATATGATTTATGTATGAGGTATGAGAATAATCAGAGCCTTGGTTAGCCCTTATCGTGTGAAGTGTGGATCACGTACTAAACATTGTGGAGCTTGCGGAGCAGCTACTTTCGCAGTTTACTAACTCCGCAGTCAGTCTAAGTGCACTGCGTATCGTGTTCACACAAGGTAAGTTCACGTTCCATCGCATGGCGTGATCCATTGATAGTACAAGTATAGGATCTGTGGGAGAACAGTGTGGGGGAAGGGGGGAGTCTGTGAGTGTTCTGTCATTTAGTCTCACAGTTGGAGTCTCTGATCTTTTTAGTGATATTGATTCCACTCCTCTGGGGTTAGTACGGTGTGTTATTCCTTCAAATTCTGACAAGCAAAATACCATTTGACAAACCCCACCGATTGCGTTTGCACTGACATTTAACTTTTGTACGTACCCTGAGATAGGTTCTGTGGAGAGTATTTTAGGACAGGCCAAAAACAAGCGATGCCTGACAAACTCTTAATATCCAATATAGCACGAGACGATGAACAGTTGTTGATTCATAATTTGCGAGGTTGCCACCCAAGGTCTATCAAAAATACATCTGTGCAGCTTCCCCGATTTTTAGCTTTAGATCGTTACCCACAGGCCACGCTCTGACCTGAAGCTTCATAATACTATGTAACATAATCACATGGCATTCAACCTTAGACCTTATACTGTGGAATGACTGGTAGACCTCATAATCTAAGCACTCCTATTATGGGAATGTGTGTGTGTGTGTGTGTGTGTGTGTGTGTGTGTGTGTGTGTGTGTGTGTGTGTGTGTGTGTGTGTGTGTGTGTGTGTGTGTGTGTGTGTGTACGTGCGTGTGTGTGTGTGTGTGCGTGAACAATAATGTATTTATGTGTGTAAGTTACAGTAAAACGTGGCTGGGGGTCATTGATTATAGGCCAGTAGGGCCCGCAGGCAGATATGTCTTTATTGTATTTCACTTCAGCAGCTCCTTCATCTTACTTAACTGTATCGACAACCCAACCAGAGAGACGTAGGGTGGGGAAATCGCACATGATCGCCCCATCAGCGCCCCTCAACCATCCCAGGTAACCCTTAACCCTGCCTCCAGAATCTCCAGAAATTTTATGTGAGAATATATAAAAGTCCAAGCTGTTGTGCGGGGTGATAAAATCGGTTACACATTGCAGTAGGCAGAGTTTATTCAGTACAAATGTCCTGAATAAAGTGAGCGAGTAAGAGAGCATGCAAGTCAGTGAGCGAGAGGGTCAGAGTGAGCAAGAGAGAGAGAGCGAGAGAGAGGAAGAGAGAGAGAGACAGAGAGAGAGAAACAGAGACAGAGAGAGAGAGAGAGAGAGAGAGAGAGAGAGAGAGAGAGAGAGAGAGAGAGAGAGAGAGAGAGAGAGAGAGAGAAGAAAGGAAACAAGAGGTTTCAGGGAGTTATACAGAGAGTTAAAAGGAGTGGGACGAGAGAGCAAATAGATGTTTTATTGCAACACATCCAAATATATCCAGGCAATGTGTTATATATGCAGGGCCCATTTATGTCAGCAAGCATCAGTGCAGCCCACATATAGGCAGAGAGAGCGAGAGATAGCCACTTCACCATCACAACCCTCTCCAGAAACAAACACACACATACACAAACACACACACACAACACACACACACACACACACACACACACACACACACACACACACACACACACAGACCACCGCAAAATAGCGGAGGGGTACATGGTAGTATATCGTGAAGAAGACCCACAAACCCTTAAAACCAGATTATAGTGGGGTAGAGTAGGCCCCCAAATAGGAATCAGTTTTGAAGCGGCCCCCCAAGACACTAACATATGATGAACAAGTTAAATGACCCTTGACTGGAGCTGAGAGCCAGTGGGTCTTTGGAGCGGACTTTAGAGGATAACCTCAACAGCTCTTAAGAGTTGCGTTGCGTACATTCACTCACTCTCCACTTAGGGAAGAGGCGGCGGCGGCGGCGGCCGCGCTGAGAGGAGGCTCGGCAGAGCCCTGGCGGCCAGGGTGACATGATGTGTATGTTGATATGAACCATCGGGTGCTGTAGTGCAAACGGCTCCAGGCCGAGAAGTGTTTGCGCAGGAGGGAGGGTGACAAGAGAGTGAGAGCGAGGGAGGGCGAGAGAGAGAGAGAGAGAGAGAGAAAGAAAGAGAGAGAGAGAGAGAGAGAGAGAGAGAGAGAGAGAGAGAGAGAGAGAGAGAGAGAGAGAGAGAGAGAGAGAGATGGAGATAGTGTTTGAGAGAAAGAGTGCCAGGGACCCGCAAGGGAAAGAGGAGGCAAAGAAAGGGAAGGAGGTATAAAGAAATATAATGGAAGTGACATGCTGGTGTGTGTGTGTGTGTGTGTGTGTGTGTGTGTGTGTGTGTGTGTGTGTGTGTGTGTGTGTGTGTGTGTGTGTGTGTGTTGGGGGGGGTTAGAGCTTGTGTTGCATGTAAGTGGTGCAAGGCCGTCTCGATGGTGTGACCACATGCAGGTTTGGGAAATGAAAGTGAGCAGAGTGGTTACAGCAACGCATGGAGATGTTAAGCTACGACGGCGGGGGATGCTAACCAGTGTTGACAATGGGCCGGGCATTGGGAAGGTATGCTAGGAGGAGGAAGGCTCTCTGGAGGCCACCAGCGATTGAAATGTAAATTTAGAAAGAAGCACTTCAGAAAGAAAGAAGTTGTCTCCCTTCTCCCTCTCTCTCTCTTTCACTTTCACTTCCACTCACTCTTTCTCTCCAGCATGTCAGTCTGTGTCTGATTATGCCAAGGTAATGTCTTATGTCAAGGTAACTGTTTCTTTTTTTTCAAACCATCCCAGGGTCATTATGTGTTGACAGCGTATTGCAGCCTATTGTCTACATTGTTGCATACTGCAGTAAACACCCCCAACACTTCTTTATGCCTTTCTTACACTCAACACACTTAAGCAGTAGGGCCAATGAAAGGTTTCTTGTGTGTGCTGGAGAATTGGTTGCCTTATTGCCGTGGGCGTCCTTACTGCTGTGATTATAATGTCACCTCAAGACATGTTGTGCCATGCACACTTCCAAGAAACATATGCATGCTTTTCTCTCTATAATATTTTGTTATTTATAACTCTTGATATAAATAATAAAAACATGTGTAGACCAAACTTGTTATTTCCTTCCAGTTTATACTCAGCTGGGAGAATAATTTAATATGTAATGTGTCAGCCAGAGGATCAACAGGGCAGCTTCCACATGCATTCACTCTCAACTTCAAAAGGTCATTAGTGGCACCAACAGGCCCCCCTCCTCGAACCGCCAATACCCTGCACAGAGCAAAGTAAATCCCCTCTGTGCTTCTCCGACGTGCCCCGTGGGGTTTGGATGTGTTGGTGTGTGTGTGTGTTTGGGTGTGCGTTTGGGTGTTTGTGTGTATGTGTGTGTGTGTTCATGTTTAAAGAGCTCATGACACAAACTACATTGTGGTGGAGGTGGAGAACTGCAAAGATACAAAATACTAGTGCTGCTACTATAGTACTATACTACTACAACTAGTACTACTACTAATACTATAATATAAATAATAATATTGACATATATCATCAAATTACTGCTATAAGTCTAAAAGATTTATATGACTGCAATTATTACACTATTATTGCTACTTCCAATTCCAATAATACTATTACTACTACTACTACTAATACTACTACTACTACTACTGCTACTATTACTACTACTACTGCCAATATTACTAATATTACCGCTACTATTACTGCTACTAATTTTACTTCTCCCAATATTACCTCTTCTAATACTACTACTACTACTACTACTACTACTACTTCTTCATCAACATGGACTAGTTACCCAAAGCAATAACATGGGCCAATAACATTCAGACACTCTGCAAGCAGCCTTTATTAAACTAAGTTAAGGCAAGGATGAGTAGAGCTTGATCCTAAGCCTTTCGGTCCCACTGAAACCCCCAGAAGTATCCACGATTATTGACAGAATTAAATTTAGCAAATGAACATTGATTAATGAAGTGGTTAATCAAGTATTTTCTAATCAGTGGCTTGTTCAATCAGTTTCCAGAATGATGTGATTTGTTGACTGAAATGTCCCTGGTCTGATGGCTCAAGGAGTATCCGGCGCACACATAAACAAACTTGAAGCATGGGTTTACAGTCAACAATCGAACATAACTATTTTTTTGCTCAATCCAAAGGGCCACAGCCAATTGCTGGCCTACGACCCACTGTTTGAGAAACTCTGCCCAAATGCCTGAGATCTGGTGAGGGTAGTAGTAAGAACAGTCCTGTATCAGAGGCTCCTCTGATCTTCTGGTGTGTGGTTGTGGGTGTGGAGGAGGGGTGGTAAGGTACAGTCCTGTTACAGAGGAGCATAGAGTGTGAGGCTGTGGGTGTGGAGGAGAGGTGGCTAGGTAAAGTCCTGTAAAACAAGTCGTCCTCCTCTTATCGGAGGAGGAGGAGGAGGATGTTTAACACAACATGAGGCTCAACCAGGAGCCAAGGAGAAGGTGGAGGAGGGTGGGAGGGATAGACTGCCAGGGTTTGGTGGCGTTGCTGAAGCTGAACAACAGAGAGGGTTCGGGAGTGAAGTATTCGATGTAGAACTCCTTGTGTGTGTATGTGTGTGTGCGTGTGTGTGTGTGTGTGTGTGTGTGTGTGTGTTTGTGTGTTTATGTGTGTGTGTGCGTGCATGTGCGCGCCCACATGTTTGTATTTGCGTGCAGGCTTTCAGTGACCTTGGATATTGCTCTGGTGTGTTCCATGCAACACACATCCATCAATACATTCCTCATAATGGGTTGCATGTCTCAGTGACTCCTATAAGAAAGCTGTGATAAGCTTGATTGAGATCACATCACTGGGATGTTCATGATATTTTAAGCTGAGGTGATGACAGCTCATGAAGATCGTGGGTGTTCTAATGGTGAGGATAAGGATGATGTGGAGGATTCTAGGGTACAGATAGCACACTCCATTGATGGTAGGGAAGATGAAGAACAGTTAAATATTCAGACTAATCCTTTTCTAAAGAGCGACCTTACATAGTAACTAACATTACATGAGTAAACGATTAAAGACAAAAGGATTTCATTTAGATTTTTTTCACAAGACAGCCATTCCTAGAGTTATTTGACCTTTGAGGAACCATGTATTATATATTCAATGTTATATAGTTCTTTATCCGTTGATAATATTGGATGGAGCAGCTTCTATCATTCATAACCACAAACCGAGAATCAATCAACCGAATGAAGATGATTCTGTAAACAATGTTCAAGACATGCAAGGAAAACAAGAAAAAGGAAGTGATGAGGAAAACCGATGCTGTTGCCCAAATAAAAATATGCTTGCACAGCAGTGTACTTTTTGTTCTCAGGAGCTCACAGGGCTAATGAAGTGCTACTCTGCAAGGGAATTAATTAGCAGGAAGGCTAAGCGAGGGGTGATGCTGGAGATAAAGGAGCTATATAGAGGATGTGCTGTGGCTGAGGGTTTGTCAGTAAGCAGGATGGGAGGGAGAGGGGTGAAGGGGAAGAGGAGGGTTTGAGGACATGGTGCAGGGTGAGATGAGGGAGAGAATAAGAAGGTGGAGAAGACAGAGGTGAGGAGCAGGTAAGCCGGGTAGAGCAGGGGTGACAAGCAGGATGTGGAGGTGAGGGAGAGGTTAGAGAGAGGTGAGGAAGAGGAGGCAGGGGATATGGAGGAGATGGAAGAGGAGGAGAATGAAGTAAGGGGGTGAGGAGGCGATGAGGAGGGGTGAAGCAGGAGTAGTAGAGGGAGGTGGGGGTTGAGGGAAGGGTGAGGAGGGAGGGAGAGGTGAGGAGGAGATAGCAGCCTTTAAAGTCTACAAAGCTATTGCTAAGGTTTGTTAATCGTCATAATTCGTTTTTTTTCATAATTTTGATAGCATCCATATTAAAAACTGCAAAATCTTGCGTCATTGTTTCGGGAATGTTTCCGTTAAAAGTTCAGAGGAGATTTGTTCTATGCTTAAAAGCATACAATATAGTGATAGTTAAAGTTTAGTGTGAGGTTGAAGAAGAAATGATGGAGGAGGAGGAGGAGGAGGAGGAGGAGGAGGAGGAGAAGAGAGGCTAGGAGGAGGTGGACAGCAGGGCTGAGAACAGGAGGGCAGAGGGAGGACAGGGAGTGTTTAATGAGAGAGATGAGGGGTGGCGACAATGCATTTCAATGGGGTATCTGCCGCGCCAGTTAATAAAACAAATGAGTCTTTGCAGTGCTGCAAAAACCCTCTGGAGCTGCAGATCATTGCCCGAAGGCGGAGAAACTGCCTTTTCTTATTGAATTATCTTTTATTTATTCATCTTACTTACAGCAGAGGAGGAGGCAGAAGCAAACTGGCCCTTGTAGCTCAGCCAGTCATCACACCTGAGCTTCACAACCGACCCTCTTTACACAGCCTTTTGACCTGAGCTGCTCACACAACACATGGGCAATGTAAGAGACTACGGGTCATTAGAATCCCTTTATTAGAAACTCAAGGAACAAGAACAACCAACAACCCCAGCATGTCGTCGGTTGGCCACCATAACCCTGGGCAACATTCATCTGCTAGGCTGAGAGAAGCGATGTCACGCTGATCAAAAAGTCAGCGGCGAGTATGTTTGACAAACTTGTTTGCCTTTGATATATTGCTGTTGTGGATGGACAGACACGGATCAGGACACTGTGCTCGACAAGCAAGAGAACAGCATCAGGAGGTACAACTGCCTGATATTGCAGCCATCTGTAGTACATGTGTACTTGGTGACTCATATGACTGGATGCCAGAGAGAAAAAACAAAAGAGAAGCAAGCTCAGTGTACGGAAAAACGGAAAAAAATGACGCCTGGTACCTATCTTTGGACTGTCCATTGTGACATTTTTTATCAAATTTCCCTGTGCATATTTATTTTGCAAACTATGCCCAGGGGGATGAATTGCATTCATATTTGCAATGGTGTTCTATAAAAAAGCCCAAGGCCAGAGTTTCAGACTTTTCTCAGACAGGTGCAAGGTTGCTGGAGCTGGGCTGTGTAGGAGGCCAGGCAAGGACAGACAAAGCAAGGAACCAGTTGGAGTGGGTTCATGTAATTAAGTGGAAATTAGAAAAGTGAGCAATCTCGCTATGAGGAGAGTGGCATTGCTCCCATGTAAGCCTGGCGGCTATCATTTCTGGGGTGCTCAAATACAGTGAATAGCTGTCCATGGTGAATACCGGTAAGTAAGATCTAAGGAGCTGTCCATGGTGAATAACGGTAAGTAAGATCTAAGGAGCTGTCCATGGTTCTGAAACACATTGAAGACCGTTAAGCATGTTCTAAGGAGCTGTCCGTGGTTCCGAAAAACGTTGAATACCGGTGAGCAAGTCCTAAAGACCTGTCCGTGGTTCTGAAACATGTTGAATACCGGTGAGCTAGTCCTAAAGACCTGTCCGTGGTTCTGAAACACATTGAATACCGGTGAGCAAGTCCTAAAGAGCAAGTCCATTGTTCTGATCACCGATATAGCAAAGGGCCTTATCCGCTGCAAAGCAATTTGTGATTTTTTTTTTGTCTGTAACTGTATGACACATTCTTTTAAAGAAAAGTAACAGCTACCTAGGTTTTTAATAAATTGTTAATTTAGCAACAATATTTTGTTGGAATATTGATAGCATCTTTATAAATACTGGAACATCTCGTTTCAATGTTTAGGGACTGATGTGTTCATTCAAAAGTTCAGATGAGATTGATTGAATGCTTAAGAGCGAACAATATAAATAGAGTGAGCGTACCAAGCAGAAGATTTAGAGTTGAAGTGAAAAGGTCAGAACATGCAGCTGCCGGCGTTGCGAGAGGAATTGTTAAAGCATCGATCTGTCAAAGCATCACCTTGTGCTGCTTGTTTTAATACCCGCCATCGATTGTCTGACCTTCGGGTATAAAAATGGACAGCCCCTCAATGTGGCCTGCATGGATATTTCCACTTATATCTGTTTGTCAAAGCTCTTAGAACCCCTGGCCTGAACAATCAATAGGCAGAACTACAGCTGAGATCCTTCGATCTACATCCAAATAAATCACCAAGCGCAGAATTAGGGCCACAGGGTTGAATGTAATATCACGCAGCATTGGACTTGGACACTCACTGTTCACCTGCTTTTAAGAGACCTTTAACAGAGTTAGCTTTTACAAGAATATCGATGAGGTGATGGAAGTTGGACTTAAGAGAATCAAATATGCATACGTATAAATCCATATTTATAAACATTCAGTATTAATTGTATATGTATTCAGTTTTGCAAACAACCAATGATTTATGGATGAAGCTTTCCACTGAAGCAACGGTATCAACAGATCAGCATTAATGTGGTTTCAATGATCTACCACAAAACAAAGAAACACAACATCCATCTTGATATGTGGTGGAGCAAGCATCACACTCTCGATCACACCGGGTTTAATGGGAACACAGTGTTTCAATAATGGAGTAAGCAAGCATCCCAAGTCCTTAAATACTGTCTTTGAGAAACGAGTGGCTGTTGGAGGTGACAGCAAGATTAACGGGCGAAAGACGGTTGGAATGCCTGCCTCCAGTGCCCACTGCATAGGGAAGTGGCATCTGGAGTGAGATAGAAAGGTGATAGCAAAGTGCAGAAGTCCAAACTAGGTCAGAACTATTCCTGGTTTCCTGCCATATGCTTAAACGCGGCTCCGATACACAGGTGGCAGAATATCAATCTAGCCGGTGAGCTAGCAGGCTCCCTGAGATTGAGTCCTGGTCTGATGAAACCCAGTTCCACACAAAGGATTAGCTAGTCAGGCGAGATGCAGCTTACAGCCAGGGCAACCTCATTCATCTGCCATCCTCTGAAGTTGCATTCTGACAACAAGGTGCTAGCATGGCAAAAAATCAACAAATCACATATAAGCAAAAAAGACTTGAAGAAACAAGCATGAAAGTACATGGTGAAGTGTTGGAGGAAAGATGTGACTTTCAATATTGAAAATAATGCGTAGTTTCTTCTCAGCTCCTGGTTTTAGTGGGGACTTGTACTCCATTACTTATTAGTTATGTGGAATTTATAAAGTGGTATTCCCGTAGCTGTATGAGCCTCGACATGAATTTGGGTGCAGCGAGTTAATGACTGAAGAGGTATGCATAAGGCATAAAGGGGAAGAAGCTCATGATTTGTTAATAGTCTAATCTTGGAAAATTCTGAACCATTACTGCATTACCGTGCATGCGTATGCTGTTGCATTTCATAGACGGTTCACTTTCCACCACAAAGCTCTCTTTTCATGTACTCATTACCCAGTTTAATGATGGGATAGCAAATGGATCGACAGTGGTTGAGTTATAGAAAGTGAAAACATTGATCCAATTATTTTTCTCTTTGAAATATGAAGGCCGTTTTTAGGGGACATTTAACAGAGTGAGTGATGTCCCCAGCCATGTCATAGCAATGGCCATATATTACTTATAATTAACTTTTTTCCCGTTCAGCCGCAGTCAGAAAGGGCAAAACGAGACGAACGATTTGGCATTTACGCAAAAATGTTTGGTAATGTTTCTCAGACCACGGAAATTCATCCATCTATAATCTTCATGGACATTTTACATTTTACAAGGATGTATTCGACGCAGCGCCTCTAACCCTTCAAACTCCTAACCAGGCTCCCACAGAGACACACCTGAGCTTTCTAGCGCTCTGCTCGTCAGATCAGGTGCCTCATTATGGAGACGCTTGCCTCTTGGCTGCTATTAAAGAATAACTTTCCACCATTCAGTGAGAGTTTAGAAATCATTATGTCTTCAGTGTTTTGGGTTCTGAATTCCACCAGATCACATGCCTCACAAGCCCAATACCATAGAGCAGATAGGGAATAAAGGCGAATTAAGTGAATACTATAGAGTGATTACACAGTAGACCGTCTGAATGTTTTTGTGAGGGTTTTTCCATCCTGACCGTAAAATGAACCCCACTCCAACAATACCGTCTTTTACATGGAAGACTGTGTCAGCCAAACTGCCAGAGAATCAGCCTACTTCTATTTTCCTAAGCTTACTCTTTCTCTCCCTCTCTCTTTCAAAGACAATCTAACATTGTGTCTGCTAACTTGCCAGAATGTTGTTTGAAAGGAGATTATGGGGTATCTGGTAACACAATCCACAACCACAGACTGCATCTAACAAATAAAAGCCCCAAAAACTTGGTGCTGGCAGAGAACAATAGTGTGGCGTGCAATGTGGTCACATGAGCCCAAAAGGAAACGTCTAGGTCACATGTGCAGAATAATGTCACATGATTTGCTCCTGCTAAACCTGTCAGCTGATATAAAACAGCTGGTGGGCAACTTCCTGAACAAAGACAGAAGAAGTGAATCACTTGTGCTTCCTCAAGGGCAGGTGTCCTTGTCGTCAGAGCTGAGTCCTAAATCTTCCTAGAAAAGGGTAACAGAGAGGTGTTTTTATTCTGCCTGGCTGGCTCTGACGACAAAATGTTTCAACCCTGTTTACTGCATGTTTATACACGAGGCAGCTGGTAATAAAACATTGAGTCAATAAATTGTAATTCGGAAACGTAGCTACTTAGTGTCCATCATGTGCACTTCGCCGTGCGCATAAATCTACACCGTCGCATTTTCCTTTTTTTTTTACGTGGACAATTTCCAGCTGGGTTGAAAAATGGGCTATCCGTGTAGTGTCCTAAATTTCACTGTGCCTTGACAGCCCGTTGCCGTATTTACCGCGTGAAATATAATGCAATAAGATGTGACTAGAGGAAGGGCCGTAGCTCTTTTTGATTCGCGGCTCCGCTGCAGAACAGAGCTGTCAGCGGGCCTCCCTGGACTTTTTTATTTGGCCGGAGAATACGCATCGCAATGGGGAGCGTGGTGGCTTCAGATAGATGGATCCTACGGGGGGTGGAGAGGGCGGGTCGTGTGCCCTCCGCCCCCCTGGTCCCCCATCGACTCACAGTTCACATAAGCCCTGCAGGTCGCAAAGTGTTTCACTGCTTTTGCTTATTGACCACATGCCGTTTGTTCATACCACAGCAGGAGGTGGAGGAGGTTGGGTGGGTGATGATCACTGCTGGGGTAGGGTTGTTAGACTTCAGCTCAGTCTGGTGGTTTAAAGAATTCAATCATGACGCTTGAATCAATTCTAACAATTTAGAAATACAACAGACGTAACATAAGCAGCATAATAGAGGAAGCTGTTCAGCAGGTGAAGGGGACTTCAGGGATAACAGCAGCTAACCAGGTGTTAAAGAGACGGTACATACAGGTGATTCTTCATCGCTTGAGCAACGAGACCAAAAGCAAGACTCAACAACAATGCCACAAGGTGGGATGCAAGGTGTGCCGATGCATCAATTCAATTCACCAATCTTCCACTTTATCACCTTATTTCTTTCCAGCTTATTTCCACAGGCGTATCATTCACCCATTCTTTTCTAATCCCCCTCGTCTTTGAGGACTGTAGGTGAATACCTTAAAAGCAGCACACAGACATGCGCAAAGAAGCGTGAACTCACATCAGCACAATGATAAAGCCATCTGTCCAGGCCAATGCTGACCAGCAGTATGCCCATGTCGCAGCAGCCTGAGTCTCTCTCTCTCTCTCTCTCTCTCTCTCTCTCTCTCTCTCTCTCTCTCTCTCTCTCTCGCTCTCTCTCTCTGTCCTTTGATATTTAGCAGAGGAGCGGCAGAAAAACAGGGGAACCGAATGAGAAAAAAAGAGAAGAAACTCAAAATTTATAATGTGGAGAACACTGTGGTTGCTAACCCAGCATTGGTAGCGCCACACGGCTGACATTGACAGAAGCCTCGGGGTCCTTCTTCGTACAGCAGAGCCCTCGTATGCTTCTTCCTCCGCCTCCTCCTGCTCCTCCTCATCCCCCCCTTACCCTCTATTGTGTCTAATCCACAGATTCAATTTACTGGCGTTTCAAAGCGGTTCAAACTTTTATTGTGCTGCTGAACCAAAAGAACACCGTTGAAATGAAATATGAGAGGAAGAAAGAAGACATTTTTTACTGTGAAGTTTTACTGGCTCATAATAGCCCAAGCAAAGTTCTGGCCTCTGTCTCTTTTATGTTTTGGGAGAATGTGATTATTTTTGTGAGCTTTTGGTTTGAACAAATGTTAATCACCCTTTGTTAACTTTATTTGAACAATAAGGATATGTATTATGTAGATTGCAATAAAGCAGATTGATTTAATTTCCTTCTTTATCTTCCGCTTACCCGTCTCCTTCCCTGGAAACTAATTGGATGAGAAACAAGGCCGGGCCGCAGCCGGCAAACTCTTTCCAAGGGAAATAGAGCAAAGCTTGAAAGGTAGATCCATTTCTAAGACACATGGCCAAAAAGTGCAAAATGACTGTATGGTCCATTCGCTCACAGGAGAAAGCCAGAGAAGAAGTAATGCCTTATGGAAATGAAGTCGGTATGACCACACTGCTACAAAGTAAACCACAGGCCCGAGCCACATGGAGTGTGATCCATGCAGAAAGGATCTACCCAGTTGCGGTCTATGCAGCATATCATACAGCAGCTGCATTATGTATAAGTTAGCAATGCATAAATGCATAAGGATAGAGCTTGAGCAGGGGTGGATTGGATGGACTGTGGGTTATGCACAATAAACATAGTTGATTACCTTCCATCCTATCGAGAAGAGCCGCTACTTATTGATGTCGTCACGCCGAGGGAGAGTTAAAGGGCTGCTAAATCCCGCCGGGAAATCTATGCCGACCCAGACAACATCACCAGAGTGAATTTCCATGCCTAAAACAGGCGGGGAAATGAGCGTTAAGGGGAGCCGACAGCATTGAGAGGATTGTCAGCATGCATTTCCTGGATTAGTGTAGCAGCTAGCGGTGCGGAGAGGCTGTGGCTGTGTTTGTGGCTGACAGAAAGGTAATTAATTAAAAACGCCTGTAATGCTCTTCGCTCTGGGTCGTAATGGCTACATTGATACCGCGCTCCGGAAGACAGGGTTATGCGGGGCATACAGCGTGTCCAGGATGTCATCCCATTAGGCAGGGCCACAGATCTCACGTCGGTTTCCCTGTTCATTGTCTACCTGCTGTGTGTGGTCTTTTGTGGTCTTTTGTGCCGAACTTTACTGGTCCAAATTTCTCCATAGCCACCGTGAGACTTGGAGGATTAAAGGTGACATATTATGCCACCAGTTGTGAGTGTTATTAGCGGTTACAACCCGTTCGGAAAATCTGCCTCTTCTGACATCACTAGTGGGCGTGTCCACCTAGATGTGTGCTGGATAGATCAGTCTACCAGCCTATCCAGTGGACTGTTGCAAACATTGCTCATCTATCCAGCATACATCTAGGTGGACATACCCACTTGTGATTTCGGAGGCAGATTTTCAAAACGGCTTGTAACACCTGGCGGTATAATAAGTCACCTTTAAATTCTAGACAATCAGAAGGCCAAACGTTTGAGAGGATTGGAGGTGATTAGGACCATGTTCTGTTTACCGCACAGCCCCAGGTGAACCAACTCCAGAGCAGCCATCCATTGGACGCACTCACCGTCTGCTGGTGGCCTCTCCATGACCCCCCTCAATACAAGCAAACTCTCTCTTGGTCCATCTGTCTGTCTGTCTGTCTGTCTGTCTGTCTGCCTGTCTGTTTATGTATTCATCCATCCATCTATTTATCTCTAAAGGTAGACTGATATTCCTGACGCCATAGTTCAAAGGTCACATGTGATTCACTGGCACCGAGAGACAGATATGTCTGTTACCATGGCGACGGGAGCTGTGAAAGGATTTCACTTGAGTTCGGCAAAGTTAGTCGTGACGTTCTCCATCAATCGTCGGGCTCCCTTAGAACTGTCCTCTGGAGCTGTGCGGCCCCTTCCAAACCACACAGGTTTGAACTCTGAGATGTACTTTACAGTCCGCCTCAACGTATCACTGCAGCACAGCAGGTTGATGCTACATGCTACGTGTCATTGCATTAATGCATGGCGTTACCAAGTATAAGCTGATTACCTGGAGAGAAACGAACCAATTGAGGTCGAACCAAGGCTGCTATGATACCATCGAGGACACAAAGGGCATGTCCTTGGTCTTCATTTTATGTCAATTTCCATGTTTCACAGATCCAGTTCAAGTCGGCAGTAGAAATGCGAGGTATTTAACGACCGGCATAATGATGGGCTCGATGTTCATCAATATTTATGGTTATCAACCTATTAGTTTTATGGTTTCTGTTAAGGTCATAGCGATAAACTACCACCCATTTTCACCATCTTTTCAGGCATATTTTGTCCATTCAATGTTAGCCGTAGCAAATATTTACTGCACTTAAATCTGGGAGTACAGTTTAGTTGCCGGACTGTCTTAAGTGTGGTTGAATTGAATCCAGTTTGCTCATCTAATAAACCATTAATATTTCCGAACGGAATCCGTAGCTTCTTGCTACAACATCCATTATTTTGTAGTAATATTACATTATTAACATTGCAGTTAAAGATGCTTCTAGCTGCATCCGCAGTTTAAATCTCACCTCTGGTGTCTATTTACATCTGGTTCCTCAGGACTATTCCGGGAGCAACTTTAATAGCGCTCTAAGTGACTACCTCACGGGTTTCTTTCGCCTTCAGTTTAAAGAATGGAATTGTGCTCATGAATGATTTAGAAACTAAAAATATTCATGATAATCCTCTTTTATTGCCAATCTATAGTAGATCCATTAGGCATGCATTAGTAAGTGAAGTGAACGGCCTGCATTAAGCCTTCCTAAATACGACTTGTCAACCCACAGACACTTTCAGTTTCAAAACACTATTGTGTATTCTGTTAATTATGAAATGGGTTCATTGTTTGTCTTCTGCGCGGGGCCCTTCAAACGAAAATCTCAGGGATCCCCAAAAAATGGCGTTCAGTTGGAACAGTGGAGACAGACACAGCGGCGCAGCAGTATTACGTCAGGGGGACTGAAGATTGAAAGAAATGTGCTATGACTGCAAATCGGCAGTTCTGCTCTTTATGTAATGGGGATGAGAGGACTTGGGTGCGGCCCTATACTTATCCTTCCTTTAAAGGTATTTTATTTTTATTACAGTAGATGTATCCACTGGGCTATGGATGGATTCTTAAAACGGTTGGCATGGTCTTATTGAATTTCTACTTTGATAATCACATGAAAGCCAGGAGCAAATGACCTACGATTGGATTAGCGGCGCCGTTGTGACTACGACAAGAACAGGTAAAAGGGCTTCAATAACAGATAAAAGCTATCGACTGCCTGAGCTCATTTTTATGTTGTAAACTAAAAAATGAAACACAATTATTTTTAAGTTATCATCCTTTAAAGCAAATGATTGGGGACTACTTCAAATCCTGCCCCCTTTCCCCTCTCTTCCTTTGGTTTGGACAGAGCTACATATGGTTGTGTTCACCATCCCTTCCCGGTGAGACAAAGCCTCGCATCGTCGCTCATAAATCCCCAAACACAATCCCGGTCTTACAGCCGGACCGACCGCGGAGCGCGGCTCCGGCTGCCTCCGAGCTGTGGGCACATGGGCTGCTTCCCAGAGATAAATGGGGACACTCGAAAGGCTCTCTCCACAGCACTCCACCTCCTTTGTCACCTAGTCAAACTCTCGGGGGCTGGGTAGGGGGGAGAGGAGAAGAGGGGGGGAGTGGGGTGGGGGGGCATGGAGGAGATGAAAGTTGAGGAAGTACGGTCAGGTGGAGTTCGCTGCAGCCCCCCTTGGCGACGGCGGTGATCTGACCCTGAAGTGGAAGTACATCTTTGGCGCTCTGATCCCGCCTCCAGACGTGCCCCAAGGCAGGGCACACCAGGAAGAGCACGAGGGGGGGGCACTAGCAGCAGTAGAGAAGGAGGGCTTAAGCCACATCCCCGCTGCGTGGCATGTCTTGGCTTTGGCCATCCTTGCTTATGAAACACAATACAACCCCGATGGGTTGTTACGACATCAACTAATGGGCAAAACAAATGCAATCCCGTGAACACCGGAACGTGAGTGACCATCAACACTCCCTTGTGCCTTAAGAGTGGTCCTGTGGATGCGTAGGTTAACATGTCAATCCATTTCAGTCCAATCTAAAGACATATTGACCCATTCAACCACATGCAAATTGGGAGTACTTGGAGCCAGGCGAAAGAGACCAGCCTCCGTTGTCCCGGTAACAGCTTTCCTTCCCTTCTTACAAACTGGAAATGGATGGAAGGATGATAGGGCCCTACCCTCCTCCATCTGTCACTCTCTCTCTCTCTCCTCCCCTTGTTCTTCACCCCAACGAGTCAAGCCCAACATGAATATAAATGGTTGCGGGCAGTGGTGGAGCAGGGACCGGGCGCCGGAGAGCGGTCTCCCCGCTTTGGCCTCTCACCGCAGCGCCGCCCTAATGGGTTCAGCCTGACTGAATTCAATCATGTCCCCTTGATACTCTGTGAAGAGGATGCAAATTGTCAATCGAAGGCTCCCCCTCCCCGCCCCGAACCCCGCACACCTCACCTCTCTCCCTCTCTCTCTCTCTCTCTCTCTCTCTCTCTCTCTCTCTCTCCTCCACCCAACCTACTCCATGGTCTCACCTCGTTTCCCTTCATCATTTCTGCATCATTCACCCCCTGCTCCCCCACTTCCCTCGGCTTGCCCACTCTCTCACTCAGTCTGACAGGAGTTTTTATTTGCCCGCATGCCCCCCCCCCACCCAACCGAATACACACAGACACACACACACACACGCAAGCACACATAGACACACAAACACACACGCATGCACACAAACACACACACACAAACACAGACACACACACACACACACACACACACAGACACACACGCACACACACACACACAAACACACATACATATATACACACACATTACACCACACACACAAGCACAAAGGGAAATGAGCGCACACACGCAGTCCTCCTGTCGGATCCGTCTTGATCTGCACATAACCTGTTGACACGTACTTCATCTAGCCAGAACGAGATAATAAGTGGAGAGAAGGTCACGGCAGACTCAAACTTCGTCCATTCCCGGGGCCATTGGTGATGTATTATAAAATTGATGCTGCCTCTTAAAAGTAGTAGAATAAAAATGGGCGGTTTGGTGGGATGTTTTAAGATAATAGAGTATTTTTTAGTCCTCAACATCCCTGTAAGCTAACACAAACAGAATAAAGAAATGCACTTACACGCGGAAAACACAATAACAATGCAAAAAATGAAAATTGAAAAATGAATTAATGAGGGTTAATCTTAAAACACCAGGCAGCTGTCAACAGGCCTGAGGAGATGATGAGTTTTGATTTGGAAAGGTTAATATATGTATTGGTTTGTTTCTTTCCAGTACAAGCACAGCTACCAACGCAGTCAGCTCAAAATATTTAGGCAGTGGTTTGTGGGAACAGTGGCAGAGGGTGGGTCGGGGCACACACACAATTGAGGGAAAGAATGAAAGCTATTTCCAGACACACTAGGTAGTACTAGGAAGGTTTAGCCTGGTCCTCCTTTGGGTTTAGGCTCACCCTGTAATGGTGAAGATAGGAAAGACTTGACAAGACAATACTCTTGGCACACCCTCTTGGAAGCTATGATTAAATAAAAAAAAATTGTTGAAATTATTTTGTGCAAACAAATTATAAATATAAATTTTCACAAACATTTAGAGTGAGGTTTCTGTCATTGTGTGGTTAGGCTTGCTCCACTTTGAGGAGCTTGCAATCGTCTACCACTTAAAGCAGATAGATAGAAGAGTGAGATCGATGAGATGTGTGAATGTGTGTGTGTGTGTTTGTGTGTGTGTGTGTGTGTGTGTGTGTGTGTGTTTATAGGTGAGTGGAGAGGGGTAAGGTGATGCACTGCAATTAGCCATGATGAATTGCAAGACTCTTTGGATACATTGTAAATAATTGATTTTACTTTTAAAAGAAACATCAGATGAAGGCATTCCACAGCGAGCAGCATCAGTGTCAGGGGCTGATGGGATGGAAACCGGCTAAGAGTCCATTTCCCCTCCGTCTCCCTGTGGGGAGGGGGGGCCACAGTAAATAACCGCCACATCGCCCCAGGGTGAAAGGTAGAGAGAGAGAGAGAGAGAGAGAGAGAGAGAGAGAGGGGAAAGAAAATCCTCCACACTCTCTTTCAGTACACTTTCTCTTCCTATGCTCTCTCTCCCCCCCTCTCCGTCTCAACCACCCCCCTCGCTTGCTCCCACTTGCAATTCTTTGCTCATTCATTCTCTCCAACCTCCCATCCCCAAAGCCTCTTTGTGCCCTCAGCTTTCTTCCAGCTTCTCACTGTGCTCTGTGTGTCTCAATCTACATTGCTTTCTTGACACTCCCCTCCCACCGACCCACGTCCTCTCAATTCACTACACACACACACACTTTCACACACACACACACACACACGCACCAACACGCACGCACACATACATTCGCACACAGACACACACGCATACAACATTCTACCACAGCCCCCAATCTCGATTCACTAGACACACGTGCATGCACACACACACAAACACTCACACACGCGCACGCGCATACACACACACACACACACACACACACACACACACTCTTCTTTCTCTTGCCCTAGCTTGGCAGAGGATTGCTGAAAGAAAGGTGGAATTGGATGTCTTCCTCACACAGGCGTCCCTTTGAGACTCTCAGGTGATTTTCCTCTTCTTCTCTTGTGTGCAGAAGTGAGTTGTTACAGCTCAGCACTTCAACGTCATCCAAGACAACCAACAGCCGTGGACCATCCCATATGGCCCTCCGGGGTTCAAAGCATATGGTCGTTTCATATGCGCACACACACTTACAAACACGCACACAAACACACACACAATTGTGACTCCGCCATTCAGTGTGCCCACCGAATGTAAAGTTGCAAGGCGTCACATTATTTTGTTCCCAGCCTTGTGTCAATGACACGTCTGACAAAGATTGATGCATGTACATTATTCACCTAGCTCGAGGTCTGTGGACGTGTTTTTATATCGTTTTCGCTTGGTTTTTTTATGTAATGAAAGAAAGAGTGCCATTGCATGAGTCTTGGTGAGTAAGTTGACAGTTTGGTTTCTATTACGTCAGCCACCTCTTTCACAGGAACAACCAGTGTTGATGATTCAATATCCTTCAATATTAACATGATGCCTGATGATCAATGAAGCAGCATTCTGTTTGAAACAAACTAAACAAATGACACACCTAGTTCCTTATTGGGACACCATGGGGAATTCATCCCTTACCAGCTTGTGTTGGAAGAATACTCTTGATAATTCAGATTCAACAGCCAGCATTTGCCATGAGGCTCCCAATCTGCCCTCTTCCCTACATCAGCATTGTCAGGTGCAGGAAGGGAGCAGGACAGAAGAAGCTTAGACGGCCTTCTCTCATGATTGATTCAGTAAGGTCAATGTACGACTTCCATATTACTCTGATAAGCGCTGAGTCAGACCTCGTCCAGGTGATGAGACCCACAGATCCACTATAAAATCCTCATGTTTCTTAACCCAATTCCCTCCTCTTCTCTCCCTCCACTCCCGCCTCCCCACCCCCCCACTCCTCCTCTCAACACAGCGAGTGTCTAAATCTCTCCTCACAGTGGGAATCCCTCGCTCCTCTTATCTCTCTGTCCTTTTTGGTGTGTTTGCAAGAGAGCGAGAGAGAGAGAGTTAGAGAGACAAGAGAGGGACAGAGAGACAAAGAGACAGAGAGAGAGAGAAAGTGCGAGAGTCAGATAGAGAGAGGCGGCCCGAGCACCTTATGGAACACAGCCAGATCAAGGTCGGAGGTGAGTGGGCAGAATAATCCCTTTAAGAAAGCCTGCCCCCTCCCTCCCCCCTGGCTGAAGCAAAGCTGGCGTGAGGAAGGTCAGACCGGGCCTGGCTGTGTAGCTCTGTCCCTCCTCAGTGTCTAGCCCTGGGATTGTTGCTGCTGAGGCTACTGCTCCATTACAGCCTGGCTTATCACCCACGGAATGGGCTGTACACGCTGAATGCAGAGCTAAAGAGAAGCCAGATGAATGTTTGAATGGGTGGGCCCAGGTTGAATGCCTTACCTTTTTTTCTATCAACCTCCTCCCAGCTCTCTATTCCTTATCATCCCTGTGTCATGTTAGCTGCTATTCTCCCTCCCTCGTTTCCTCTCTCCCTCTCTCTCGCTTCTTCTCTCGCTACCTCTCTCACTTCCTCTCTCTCTCTCTCTCCCTCTCTCCCTCTCTCTCTCTCTCTCTCTCTCTCTCTCCGTCTCTCTCTATGGGTCTCTCCCACTCATTTTCTTCTGTCTATTCTTTACCTTTCACGCACGCCCACGTGCTCTAACCCTATGTGCAGGGAATTGAATCGCTCCCTTCTCTATGCTGTGTCTTTTATGGATGACCTGAATGAGGAGTAGGTTTTTCTGAAAGGATCATGTCCTTTTATATGGGTCAGGATATTGGGGAAAGAAAACACTTTGTTGAGCCCACGGACAGTTTCCAAATGAATGTAGTACCATCTTGGCCCAAATGGACATTGTTCCAGTTGTTGGGTGCTGTAGCTTGTCCCCTCCCACTGCCGTTACTTTTTATGCTTACCTTTTTCCTAACTTGCGGTCTTTGTGTTTGTTTCAGTCCTTCTTTGTGCTGCCACCTAATGTAATTCCCTCCAACACACTGTTGGCAAACAGAAACAATGCAGCTCAATGTGACAAATGTGGTTTGCTTACAAACAGGCATCCGTAATGAGTTGTGGTTGAGATCATACTGCACAGTTGACTTGAGATTTATAGAGGGATGTGTTTTTGTGTTAAAAAGTCCTGAACAGTGTTTGTCGGGAAACATAATTATAGCTGTTTACCGTGTCTGATGTTTAGAGAGATTCTTCTGAGGCAGCTCTGCAAGACCAAATACTGTGAATATGTTGTCCTTCTGCCTGCAGAGCTCTCCTTTTAAACCTCAGTTCCCCACAATACACAAGCAATCCCACTGCAGCTGGTTCACACCTACACTGCACCAACAGAAACTCATACCAATTTCTTTCTCAAGATCCAACAATCCATTTCTACAAAGACACATTTGTTTGTACTTGGAGTAAAAACTGTATAATTAACACAGAAACTCATTATGGCAAATTATATTTTGGGGATTTCAAAAATGATCATCACTCACCATGAACAATAACCAAACCTCTAACTTTATATTTCTTTCATTCTTTCTTCTTTCTTTCTTTCCTTCTTTCTATCCTGTCTCATCAGTTTTGCGATCGAAACCGAGCAAAGCATTTCCACAGGTGGCCTCCTTGTCCCTGGTCCAATTACGGCGCGACGGCAGGAATATTTTTATTGTTCTTTGAGGAGACATTCCTATGGCTGCCAACGTCTCTGAGAGTGGAGGGGCCTGGCACACCCCTCTGCCCTCCCTCCAGCCCCCAACCAAGGGAAACCAAATGTCCCCTTAAGAGACCGATCAGGTCCCAGTGTATTACCCACACCAACTGACCTACTTCGAACAGCAATAAACACACACACACACACACACAAGCGCACCCTTACAAATGCACAAACACACACACACACACACACACACACACACACAGACAAATACATACCCAAAAACACACACACACATTCATGCACACAACTTATTTTTACATGTGTGTTTATGCTGCTGTCTCTGTGATTGAATATGTGGCAACAAACAATGCAAATGCATGGAGTCTGGGCAAGGAAAGGCAGCAGAACTCTGAGTCATTCATGGCTGAGGTAGCAACCGGGTAGTCAACAATTAAGGTCATCCATGAATGATGAATTATGGACTAAACATCCTGTCCCCCTGTATCGAGTCAACGGAAGGCTCTGCAACTGACAGACAGTTGATTGGCCTTTGAGTAAAGTACACAACCTTGTGCCAACCCTCCATCGGTAAACAATTGTTGAGATTATTATTATTAACATTATTAATATCACTATTATTATTTATACTATAAAAGGTCCCTGTTATTTGACAGGGGAATTCACTGCAACATCATTATTCAATTTTGTTATACATTCCTATTTGTTTACCAGGAAGTGAGGTTGACATTTATGTTTGTGACTGGCAACATTGTAAAGGCAGAAAGAGCAGGTTTCTCTAATCTCCTTGATATGGATGAACAAATGGGCTTTTTATATTCTGCATTTTTTTCTCCAGGTGCTTTAGAGATGACATTTAAATTGGTATACGTATTTCTCCTTCCCAGCTGTGTGTTATACCCCCCTGATGAATCAAGAGACATTTACTTCCTCTACCAAAGAAAGATTAACTCAAAAACTATTTCATTTGTTAAACTACAGAACAAAATTGAAGCATTATGCAAATAAACCAATGTCTTTTGAGAGTAGCAGCATACATTAGCATGTGTTCCTCAGGCGGGTTCCAAATGCACACAAATATGTAGAAATAGATTCTTCCAATAATATTAATCTAATGACATACATTTGGCTATCACAATAATAATTACTAACACTGTTTTATCATACTTTAGGAAGTGATACTTTTTAAGCTATAGAAACACATGATATGCCTTTTCTGCTATTTAAAATAACTTTTAATTGGAACCACAAAGAAATCGCTCATTACTATAAACAAAAAACTTTCTAGCAATTTGTCTGCCATCTGTTTTCCTACCCCTCAGATCTCAGGATATGTAAGGTTATAAAACACAAGTTCGACCTATAACAAATAAGTCTCGCTCTTTTTTATGCATTATTATCTTTGCTCATTGCAACACACAATTGATTTTATGCATGTTCCCGTCCCATTCTGCTTCCACTGTTTCCTTCCTGGCAATATAACCTTGTTTCTACCCAGTAAACTAGTCCATGGAGAGACTGCAACTCCCATCCCCACCACACAGAGCAATGCTTACCTTGGCTCTGCACGAGGGGACGCAGTGCGAGGCGTTGAGGAGCAATACCGAACACACATTCATTTTTTGGGAGAAGGAGTGGGGGGCTGCCGAGGGTATTCGGAATCAGTATGTAGGTACTGCTCAGGGGTTGAGGGATGTGCTTATTGGAGCCTCAGCGCCGTACTGGACGGAGGAAACTTCATCAATCAGCGGAGTCAGAGAGGGCGAGAGAGGGTGAGAGAGAGAGAGAGAGAGAGAGAGAGAGAGAGAGAGAGAGAGAGAGAGAGAGAGAGAGAGAAAGGGTGGAGAGGGTGAGAGAAAGGGTAGAAAGGGTGAGAGAAAGGGGAGAGAGAGATACAGAGATGGATGGAGAGAGAGGGAGTGTGATACAGAGAGAGAGAGAGAGGGAGAGCGAGAGAGAGAGAAAGGGAAGAGAGTGAGATAAAGGGAAGAGAGAGTAAGAGAGAGAGACAAATGGAAGAGAGAGAGAGAGGGATGGAGAGAGAGAGAGGGATGAAGAGAGAGAGAGCGAGAGAGAGAGAGAGAGAGAGAGAGAGAGAGAGAGAGAGAGAGAGAGAGAGAGAGAGAGAGAGAGAGCGAGAGAGAGAGAAAGAGAGAGAGAGAGAGAGAGAGAGAGAGAGAGCAGGGAGGAGTGCAGGAGTGGAAGCAGGGGTGCAAAGGGAAATGTGCTGGCAATCTCTGCTGGTTAACAGGGCTGCTGGGATGCAAACACAGGACTGGGCAGTGATTGGTTGGTGGTGGATGGGTCTTGGCGTGTGTGACAGCGACAGCTGTTTGGAAATGATGGCATCCCAGAGAACGAGAGGCAGGGCGGAGTGTGGAGGGGTGGAAACAGCACAGCCCAATGATGGCAGAATGGGCCCGTTCCCTACCAGCACACTCTACGCCGCCGTACACTGGGAGATAGAATTGCACCAGTACAACGCAATGAGAAGCCAAAAACAATGGAGGAAAGTGTATCGTTGCAAGGCTCATGACTACAAACCCTGCCGAACGCAGAGGCCCGGCCTCCTCCAAAGAGGGAGCTGCCTATTTTCCTTTCCAACCTCCCAACTCGAATGGCAGTCGCTTTGGGCCAAAGACAGTAGGCATGTTATGTTATGAATAAGCCGATTCCGCTGGTGTACGCGTGCGTGCACGTGTGCATGTGTGCGTCTGCCCGCAAGTGTGTGGGTGTGGGTGTGTGTGTGTGTGTGTGTGTGTCGCCACTAAGCCTAATGGTTAGCTGGCTGCAGTGACTCCCCCACAATTCAGCACCATATGAATCTGCTCATCCGCCCCGTTCTCCCCAGCAGCGATAACGACCCTTAAGCTGTGGCCCCTGGTGCCACGGTGACTGAACTGTTATGAGAAAACACACTAGAAGCCAAAAAGAAGCCAGGCGACCAAATAAAAATGTCAAAAGCCGAAGACACATCGAGGAGTGACCGGAAAAAGTCCCCGAACCGCGACTACCCCCTGAACCGCGTCTACTGCCATTACACTCTTTGTTTAAGACAGAGGCGCTGATATATGGCTGTGCTCAGCCTCGCCTCCTTCTATCTTTTGTCCATTTAGCAGTTTGGAGCATTGCATTACATTTAGCAAACACACACACTGGATGAAGCTGTTTCCGGCAGGGCTTAACTGCCCCACGGAACTATTATTGAACTCAAAATATCATAAGCAATAAACAAAACATTACTGTTGAGTGGAGTATATACATGTAGAGTATACACGTGGGTATTATTCTATAATGAAGGAATCCGTCCGACTCTCGTACAGCCTCGAGTATGTCTCTCTCTCTCTCTCTCTCTCTCTCTCTCTCTCTCTCTCTCTCCCTTCTCCCCCCTCCATCTCTCCCTCCCTAGAAACACTAGCACAAGTGTCTTCTGCCAACATCAAAAGGCCTCAGCTGTATTCTGTGGTCCAGCCTACATTTGGTTTCAATTTCTGTGAAATGCCAAGCAGCTAGCCGTAGTTAGCTGCAGCAGGTGTTTGGGATTGGCATATACGCTGGTGTCATCCTCTGGTTAAGACCGTAAGCAGGGTGCAAGGTTCCACCATATGGCACAGGAGGTATTCTACATATGGAAGCCAATTCCCTGGCCGAGGGCGCTCATATTTCACGCAAATAGGACTGCTCACTGGCCCGTCCCCAGCTAATGAAGAGTGGAGAAATGCCAGAGAAACAAAAAAACTCAGAAAGAAACAAGGAATTCAAAAACGGGGGGACTTGGATGTTTTTTCCCGACTGACTCCAGCTTCTGGTTGCTGCGGCCGAGTGGCATGTCGCTCGATGGGCTGAGATCCCCGCTGGAATATCCAGCCAGATGTCAGCATTGTGAGACTTTGTTTGAGTCTTGTGGAGTGGGGGTGGGATGCTACAATACAAGGAGCAGCGAGGTCACCCTCTCTCTTGCTCGCTCCCTCTCTCCCACACATACAAACACACACACACACACACACACACACACACACACACACACACACACACACACACACACACACACACACACACACACACACACACATATAGATACACACACACACACACACACACACACACACACACATAAACAAACAATCAAACACAGACACACACTTCCAGTCATATGTCCAACACACACACAGGACAGACAGAGCTCCAGCAGCCAGTAATGGATGATGATGGTGATTACGGGCCTTGGAACAGGCATGCTGCCTTCTATTAAAAGCACTGGGCTTGGAGCACATTTCAATCTCCCCTCGTACATGCTCAGAGGCATTGACTAAAGAGAGCCCACCACCCCCCACACACACACACACATGGGCGTGCGCGGGCACACACATGCGCACAAGCATACACAGTTTTGAAGTCGTAACACTTTGTGACACGGGCACACAAACGCACACACACACACAGACTCACATGCACACAAACTTACAGGGTTGCCAACATTGAAGTCGTCACACTGAGTCAGACACACACACAGACACACACACACACACACACACACACACACACACACACACACATCTAGACTACAGGCTATACAATTCTGAGCACCATGCCCCCTGATGCTGGGGCTTGAAGAGGGCGGTAATAAAGCATGCTTCATCTGATGATGAAGTCTTGATGCAGAAGTAGGCTTGCTTTAAGACATGTGATTTAATTCGTTGCCTCTCTCCCTCTCTCTCTCTCTCATTTTCTCTCCCTCTCTTTCTCTCTGTCTGTCTCTCTCTATCTCTCTCAGTCTCTCTTTCTCTCGCTCTACCATCTTGCCCAGCTAAGATGGATCGTAGCACACATACAAATGCCTGCACTCTCACACACTCCCTCCCTCCTCTGTCTCTCTCTCTCTCTCTCTCTCTCTCTTTCTCCTTCCCTCTCTCTCCCACGCTGACTCTGACTCTCAGTGCGCTGTAGAGAGAGGAGCGAGGTGCACACGTTGAGCGCGGCAACTCTACAGGGGGGTGGGAGTGAGCGAGCAGCAGACACAGCAGCCGCTACGAGCCAGCCTTTCCACGGCACGCGCGCAGCCAGGAGAAGGAGAGCCGAAGACGAAAGAAGAAGAGAAGAGGAGGAGAACTAAAAGGGGCAAATTAACTCCCTGCCGCCGCGCCGGGGCTCCATACCGCCACAGAGAGAGACACACAGCGAGGGACAAGACAGTGACAGAGAGAGATACAGAGTGGGAGAGAGAGAGACATATACAGAGAGAGAGAGGAGAAGAGGAGGAGGCAGAGGCAGAAGCTTCCGTCTTTGGTTGAAACAGCAGCGAGCGGATCAAGTGTCTTTACAACCCACAGAACCTGGATAGTTTTGCGCTTCTGACTCGTGCGTATTTGTGCTCTTTCTGGCTGTCCCCTTCCCTCTTTGTGTGTGCACGCACATGAGTTTTTAAGGATTTTCAAGTGGCAGCTACACCAAAAAGGACAAGAGGACAGAGACAGTATTTCATCCTCTGCTGTGGCTTTTGCTTTTTTTGGTTTATTTTTTGTCTTTAGTGTGTGGTGATTGTCCTGGTGGAGGGATCTGCTGTCTGGGAATCGCTTGTTGTTCTCACACTATGGATGGATTTAAGAGAGTGAAGTGAGAGAGCTGGACAGGCAGCAACACTGACTGAGCGTCTTCTGTTCTGGACTCGCTGCTCAGGTAAGGGCGTGGGGGAATGCTTGCCTTGCTTTTGGCTTGGGGCTTTTTGAGTTCCGATCAACATTGTTTTGCTGGAACAGGCACCATGTGGTGTGAATTTTCAAGGGTTGCCTGTAACAATGGTGGGGCATTCCTAGTCTGTGTGTGGAAAACTGACTAAATGTTTTCAGCGCATGTGCCCCCAACACATATTTAGTGGAGGGAAGGATTCAAATATATATGCCAACCCTATGATCTCAAGGAGTGTAACGTATCAAAATTAAATTACATTTACTTGCCAAAATACATAATTTAAATGCAGCTGCATGTTTGAGAGGCTTCTCTTGTGTTGCATCCTCGGATGTAAGCTGCTTTTAATTACAAGTCAAATAAGGAACGAAGTAAACATGTTGAGTTATGTTGTCTTTCCTAAACTTGTCCAGACAAGAGACAACCAGGAGGTTATACAGTGAAAGGAAAGATAGAGATTGAGAGAAAGAACGAAAGAGTGGGGAAAACACTAACCTTTTTTTATTTATATCTGATTAAAGAAGGCTTATGCATATGCATAGGCCACATTCCAGCATGGTTATTCCTTCAAGCTCCTTGTTGTAGGGAATTTTATAAACATATTGTTATGATGAAGTGAATTATATAGGAATATTATTATAATGAAGAGGAGAGGAGAAAGTTAGAAGTTGGTACAAACAGGCAGTTTTCACTTAGGGACAACACTGTGTTGGGAGTCTATAATTGTTATCTAATAATAATAATTGTAATATATTTATAATTATTTATATGATTATTATGAGTCTAATTATAATTTTACGCAAGTATGATACACATTATGCTTGTTATTATTTTGTTGATTATGTTGATTATTTTGATGAAGTGTCAATATTTATTTTTATTATATTACTGTTATTATATAACAAAATATGTGAGCATCCTTTGTTTTGCTCTTGAAACAGCGACATGCATATTTTGTCAGTTGATCCAAACAGTAACTCAGTGGAAGACTAAAGCAAAAGCTTGAACAGAAATAGATCTTTTCACATTTTGGTATTTTTTACAAAACAAACCAATGATGATAGAGGAAAAGAGAACAGTTCACATTTCCCCAAACCTGAGGATTATCATGGGTTTAGTGCAGGGAAGAGGATTTACAATGTGCTGTTAATAATTATATGCTTAATTTGTGCATGCTGGGTATTAAGTGTGCTCAATGTCATCTGAGGGCAAACACCAAAATAGAAAAAATAGAGGGTTCAACCTATCAAGTCGTGTTAGATATTTTTAAATGACCTTCAACTATTGCTTAAAAAATGGTTTGGAAGCAGAGACATTCAGAATTATCACCCCAGATCACGATTTAGTGGAAGTGTCATTTCCCTGGAGTTTAAAGGGCTTAAATTGAAGGGAGGAACGACTTTTCAATTTTATGTTGCCAGATTAGATCCTGATTATGTCAAGTTAGTGTCGTACTCCAAAAATTCCAGAACGCTTGGAGAGAAGCAACTCAAGAACTAAAATCAACCCGACATAGAGTATATCTCTGAAATCTGGCGCCGGTTGAGTGAAATCCCTCAACTGATTCCATGGAGCCTGATTAACAGCATGTGTAGGAGGTTGTGGAAATAGATACAAAAAAAAAAACATGGAGGTTGAGCAGATCTGGAGTGAATCCAACATCCCCCCCCCAGAGCCGTCGTTGGGCAGAGGTCTTCTAAACCTAACTTCACAGGTGCTCCTTTTTAAAACACCAGGTCCGGCGCTACAAGCACCTGGATAGGACGAGGGAGATTCATTATTCACACCAAAGGAGGGGTCGGGGCGTGTCTCTCTATGCTAGCCCGCAGCAAACCATTAGCCTTTCATCAGATGGATCTCTGAGGTGGCTGTCCATGTCTATAAATACACGTCCATCTCACCTCACCTGTCGTCTCCTACTGCAGGAGCCAGCGGCTATCATCCGACGCCATTCAACGCTAAGTACTTTCATACGATTGGTGGTTGTTTCCGCAGTCTGTTAAGGTGGGGTTAAGATTTAGGACATTTCTGGCCTTGTGTTTTGATCACATGTTTGGGGGGCCCCAGAGAGAGACAGCCTCCCCTCTTCATCTTGTCTGTCATGTCGTATTACTCCAGCGAGTATCCCACCAAGACAGCTCCTTGTTGCTATCTTCCATCTTCTATTACAGTCATACCAAAGAGTTCTTTGTAAACGTTGTATTGTCCATGATCTTGTGGGGGCAGGATTGTAGGAAGGCTGATCCCAGCCAAAAGTGTGGGCTATGATACCCCTACGGTCTCCCCTAGCCTATCAGTAGGCATCCATGGGCTGAGATGCCTTATCCCCTACCTGATCTTTAAGGACCTCTATCTGAATTCCCTGTCAGAAGTCGCATTAGATTAAAAGCATCTGCTAAATGCCTCAATGTTAAAAAAAAAAAAAAAGATATATGTGTGTGTGTGTGTGTGTGTGTGTGTGTGTGTGTGTGTGTGTGTGTGTGTGTGTGTGTGCGTGTGTGTGTGTGTGTGTGCGTGTGTGCTGGTGCATGCGGCCGTTCTCTGACCGTTGCCTCTCTTACTCTCCGTGGCCCTGCAGATTCTGGGGGCTCTGCCATGTCCTGGTCGTTGGCAGTGTGGATAAGCCTGGGCTTCCTACTGGCGTGCCAGGCCACGCTCTACCAGACCATCCAGCAGCACCATGTGGCCCGTCCCGGCCGCACCGACATCCTCACGCTCGGTGAGTCCCGCCTGCTCCTGGCTCTCGCACGTGATATCGGAAAACTGGAACCGCCCGTGGTTCATCAGCACTGTTATGCGGCCATCGGGTGCTACGGCGTAATGATTACCTGTGTACAGGAGGCCATCGATGAGGAATCGCACTGGACGTCAATGCGCTTAATGGCTTTATTTTTAGCTGAGAGTTACTGTCAGGGAGATCGCGAGAACGCACGGCTCCGCTGCCTTGTGCTAGTTCAAGGAAATGGAAATAGGAGCGGGTTGACAGGTGTTTCGGACCAGACAATAGACCTGGCCTACTAGCCCATTTAGCTGGTGATTCTCCACATATACTGTCTTCTAAACATTGCACCGAGGATATCTGGTGTTTCTGCGGAGAACCTTTCTTGACTGCAGCAAGCACAAGCTTCCTGGCTGCTAAGTGTAGGAAAAAAAGGTGCTGGTATCCAAGGTGGCTTTGATCAGCCGAAGCTTAGATGGAAACGACAATTACGTTCCGCCTTTGCTCGACAGAAGCATTTGGCAATTATGCCTGATGCGTTCTCCACCATAGTGGCACATGAAGGGGATAGGGAGCGTTGAGCTGGGTCTGACTCGCTGATTATGTAACGCGTGTTTCCTCCATAACGCTTGTGGCAGCAGCGTGTGCGCAAAATGTCACCGAAAAAGGGAGGGAGGTTATTTTGAACCCAAGCAAAGGCTTACTTTAAGCCTTGAACAATAACTGTAACTCTGCTGACGATATAACCCCTCCCACCGCCCCAAAAAATAATTATAAATCTCCCACAGTGTGGTGCGGTCTGAAAGCTGAGTGACGGCTAAACATTGACATTATCTGCTGCTTGCTCGTGCCCATGTAGCATGTTGGAGCCAGGAGCCAGTAATTGAAGTAGAGAAGGATGGGGGGGGGGGGGGGGGGGGTCACAGCTGATGTCTAATGACGCGCCGTTCTAAGAAAGGCAGTATAAGAAGAGAGGCTTTTAAGAAGTTATTTTAGCTGTGGTTATTTTAGCTGTGGAACGGGGACATGTTCAAATCAAAGCTTGTTATTTTGCTGCCCTTATAAAAGGCCTACCACTGGACGGCCCTGTCAGTAGAAACAAGAGAGTTAGGTTTGTCTAACTGAGCTCTGAATCCATTTTCTAGGCGTTGTTTGCGTGTAGGGCCATGGGATGGGTGGCTGGGTTGCTTAAGGTATACCAGCGGAGAGGCACCAGTAAGTGGCTTTCTGTATTATGCATGAATCCCAAAGGGGTAGGAAAGCAAAGCGCCTCCCAATGGCTTTGGCCAAGTGGATTAACCCAGGTCATGGCTTTCAGGGACACACACAAAAACACATACCGCACTCACATACTCAACCCCACCATATTTACACACACCCAAACACACACACACATACACAAACTCACGCACACACACAAACACAAGCACACAGATACACACACAAACATACCCATACAAATACAACGAACACACAAAGCATTCACTTCCTCTCACACATGCAAACTAGCAACACCCAGCCATAATGGTATGGTATTTTCATTGGTCCGTTGGGATTTGTGGGCCTGCGTATCTTGTGAGGAGAGAGAGAGAGAGAGAGAGAGAGAGAGAGAGAGAGAGAGAGAGAGAGAGAGACAAAGACAAAGACAAAGACAAAGACAAAGAGAAGGTGAGAGTGAGAGAAAGAAACAGAGCGACAGCAAGAAAGAAAGAGAGAGAGACAGACAGGAAGCGAGAGAGAGTAATCGAGAGAGAGACCGAGACCAAGAGAGAGAGAAAGTGCGGCAAGATTGAACCACGCATAAACGATGAATATAATCTGTGCTTTATTAGACCATTCTGAGACACTAATTTAATTGAAGTTATTACCGTAAGTGATGGCAAGCTCCAGCAACCTGAACAGGGCGAGAGCGCTGTAACGACTTATCAACGGCTCATTTTATTCAGCCTGCTTCACACAGAGACTTTCATCACATCCACAATTGCTACCTTTACTGTTTCCATATTGCCAGATCAAATCTATCACTGAGTTATTTCACCATCAATGCTCCTACGAAAACTTTTATAATCAGTATAAATTGCATGGATGACATGAATAATGGGTGTTGGCAACCTAATGTGTTGATAACTCAGGATATGTTTAATGTTATTCAATACTCTAACTGGCTAGACTCCTTGTCTAGAACTACCAGTGCAGAACCCCATTACACCGTTTACTGTATGTCACCTTTATCTTTTCATGTCATTGGACATCAGTCTTGCTCAGCTGTGGATCAGCATCACACAAACTCACCAGAACTGCTCCGATAGAAGCAAAATGCTATGATGAATATTTGAATTACAATTGATTTTATAATTTGAGACGTTCTCTCGTTTCACTCAGGCCAGAACCTCCGATATAAATAGATGGCTTTGTAGCACGATGTGATAGAGAGGGAGGGAGAGACGAGAGGGACAGATAGACGGCAAGAGACTGTGTGTGTGTGTGTGGGTGGGTGGTGTGTGTGTGTGTGTGTGTGTGTGTGTGTGTGTGTGTGTGTGTGTGTGTGTGTGTGTGTGTGTGCAAGCATGTGTGTGTGTGTGTGTGTGTGTGTGAAAGAGAGAGAGTGTGATTGTCTCTGAGTGAGGGACTGTATGTGTGAGAGAGAGAGAAAGAGATAGATGTCTCACACCGATAATTCCATTGGCTGCTTTGTTTGGCTGCTTGCAGAAATCTAATATCATTTAATGGTTCTGTGATTATGAAGGAAGATTTTGAACAGGGGCGATGTGTGGTACAAGTGATGTGTCACGTTGTATTAGTCGTCGGAACGCAGAAAAGTGTGAATTACTGCACTACCTCTGCTGCATTATTTTATGCCAGAGCTGCCGCATACACGACCAAAAAACAGAAACCACATGGATACATCTTGATTTCGACTTTCTACCCACGCAAGAAGCTGAAGGACCAGAAAAGGCATATTGCTCTCCATTATCTATCTGCATCACGTCCTCCTCCCACCATATCCTGCATGTTCCAGCGCTATACGTCTCGGTGCACTTCAGGATTGATTCACTTGTACATCATACTCATGTGAATGACATCTTTCTTTTCGGGGTAAATAAACAAACAAACCAAAAAATGACAGGAGAAGAGAACCTTGTCGGAAAGAGCAAAAACAAACCTCAAAATGCAAGGCGGTGCCTTGAAGTAAAACCTTGAGCACATTGGCTCGCCGCCAACCTTGCTGTCTGCGAAAGTGAACAATTCAGAGGCTCAGAACAGCATCCTGCACACAGAAGTGTGTGGAGAATGGTGGAAGGTGAAGAGAGAGGGGCGGGGGGGGATATCTGAGCATGGGAAGGCGAGGTCGTGTTGAGAGAGGTGCGGCTCCAATCCTCAAGCCTGTTCCTGAATCCAACAAGGTTTGTAAAAAAGAAAAGGACCAACAAATAAGATGTAGGTTTTACGATTGGCTGCTATGGCAAGCAGACACTGGGGAAAACCAACACATAGGCAAATAAGTTTACACATTTATACATTCAGTTATTTATTTTAACGTGAGTAAACCAAGCCGGACAAAGCCCATGCTGTCTCTCTCCCCTTCTCTCTCTCTGTCCCCCTCTCTCTCTCTGTCCATCTCCCTCGCTGTCTCTCGTCTCCCCACAGTTTCATGATCTCTGGGACAACGTCCAGGGACTCAGGTCTGGACATTGTAAATAGTTGCCCTTTCACACATGGAGCCCACTACAGGAGATTGTCAGACGCATTCTCAGTTCCTGGAAATACTCTGTTTGGTTCAGGCAGAGGGAAGCGCCTGTGTGTGCAGGAGGCAGGACTTGACGCAGAACGTACGCCGCAGAAATCCCTCTGTTTAGTTTACAGCACATCCAAGATGGCGGACAAGGCAACAACCCAACCGTAATGAAGTCTTTGCATTGACATCAATGCAACATGTCAAATTCTTAGTTATACCTAAATGCTTAAACATCATCAATGCTTGAATTCTTCTTCTCCTTCTGCATTTACCGCCACCTCCCAATGCCGGAGTAGGTAATACAGGATCTAGGTGCTGTGTATTCTCCAAGCAATGACCTGATCTGTTCACACATTGCTCAATCGAACATTATACAGACGTTGTACTCAGGAGCTGGCAGGGGAAACTCAGTTTAATGTCAGGTCCAAGTGATTAAGACATTTGCGTTCTCACACACAGCTCCTCTGGGTAATGTCTAGATAAGTTCAGAGTTGCAGCGCAAGTGTGAATAGGGGTTCTATCTCTCTGTCTCTCTCTCTCTCTACCTCTCATTCTCCCTCTCTCTCCCAATCACTCTCTCTCCCCCTCTCTCTCTCACCCCGTCTCACATCCCTGACTACAGCTCTTGCTACACAAGATTGATGGCGGCCTGATTCTGGGCAGCCAATTCTAGTCTCTCAAGAAATAATCCACTACATTGACAGATGAGCTGGATTTGACGTGGCACACAGGAGCGTCCGGCTCGGCTCTGCTCTGCTACACTCAGCCACCTCCCCCCTCTCCCCCCCCCCCCCCCCCCCCCCCCCACACACACACACACAAACACACACACACACACACACACACACACACACACACACACACACACACACCTCTCTCTCTGCTCTCACCTGTCCACACATTTGGCTGAAGCCGCTCGTTGGCCAGAGAGTACCACTTCAGTAAGAACCAGGTCACTTTAGATTGCAAAAGTGTGTGTGTGTCTGTGTGTGTGTGTGTGTGTGTGTGTGTGTGTGTGTGTGTGTGTGTGTGTGTGTGTGTATGTGTGTGTGTAGGGTGGGGGGGAGAAGGGGGGGTCATCGGCCTCCATTGAATGGGTTAATGACTGAGTTGTGGTAGTGATGTGTGGAAGTACGTAGGTTGTTGTCAGCTTGTATGACTTTACTTTCTGTAAAAATGTGGTGTGCTCATCTTCTCCATTTCCCCTTGATGTGACATGATATGCAGAGATGTTGTTTTATTTTAGTAATTGTACGTAGGCCTATGATGTCGCAAAACCCAGGGGAATACTCGTGGAAGCAAACAACTCAGCACTCAGTATTTCATTGCGTATGTCGTAGGGTACAGTAGTCAGGCGGTCAATTGGGGTTGAGCAGGCATTGAAATTGCATTTTAAAGTGTTTATTTAAAATGCTCAGGCAGATTGCACAGAAATGCTACATGAAGACAAATAACTAGCATAATATAATAAAACATGAAGGTTGTAACAAGCCTGCAACCATGGGCATAGCTACCCACAAGGCTGTATACTGGCCTTTAAGAACAGGCTAGACAAGAACACCGACGCCATTTAATTGGAAACATGGAGAACACGTTTGAGACACTAACCAACCTGAGTGGGGCTTCAAATCTGCTGCACAGACTCGTTGCACAATGTGGGGCACCTCTTCACTTCATCTGAAAAGGAATACAACAAGGCAGAAGTGACAAAATCACTTGTTCAACAATGTACTCGCTTTACAAAGACATGTTTCCTTCGAGTGCATATACAAAATAGCATCTTCATTTTGCACTCACAAAGTCGCACGACGCAGACAAGTAACAGCATGTAGCTTGCTATAACATTGGGGAAGCATATATGCGACTCGCGACTTGATGTACACATATTATCCACATTATATTGATGCAACATTTATGGCCAAACTGGTGTTGCGAACTTGGTCGCGTCCTGAACTGACATTTTCCAGACAGCTGTTCTGCAACCATTTTTTAAAGTGTTTGTTGGATGTTTATTTTGCAACATATGTATAATACGTGCATCATTTTCCCAATGTCTTGTTATTCTTATTCAACAAACTGCCAAATTGGAGTTGGTTGAAAAAGGGACACATCATGTTGTTCCGTCCACAAGACCGCTGTGCTGCGGCCAATTCTTTTTAAATGTTTTTTGCTGTTTATTTTGACCGTATTCTTATAACATAGATAACTTAAATGTAATCTAGTTGAATTTATTTAAAATGCAGCCCATTCCCTGCTATGTTTAAAATAGTTGCTTAGTCCGTAGCGCTGTGAGCACGCCTATGCTATAGCGTAGCGCCTCATTACATTATAACTAAAAAAAAATGTGTGTGTTAAAGTTTCTAACTTCATAAATCGCTTGCAATGTGAAATAAAAGCACTAATAATATATATATTTTAATATTCAGTGCCTCCGTTTTCCTCCGCACTCTCGGTGTCTATTGCAGTGCTATTACACCTGGGTGGCCCATTTATCTCTAATTCGCAGAGTATAATGCCACTCACTGAGCACACAAAGAGCTTGCAACCTATGCAACAGAGCATTTACAAGGGAGGCTGGCGTTGATGTCATGATTAGTGACAGACGTAGAGCCGCCAAGGGCGAATCAGGGGAGACAGCACAAACAGGTGTGAGCCACCGCAAAGGTTAATGAGTGACATATCAGAACATACACTGACGTCTTTTTCTTGTTGATGTGTAGTCGCGGAGTAATGAGTGATCGCAGATGGGTGGTGACTCTTTTAATGAGCTTAATGTTTAGCGAGTGAAAGGCTGGACTTCTCCTGAGGCAGAACGTTTAATATTACACATTTTCATATTTCCTTGAGATGATCGATGTGGTGGCCTCATATCGGATGATTTAATCTGATGGAATGTCATCACCATCCGATTGATAAACGGTGTGGACAGAAGTGTTGAACTTAAAACACATTATGTTTTTTTTTATTTTACAAAAGCACTGGCTGTTCAAGTGCTGCTGAATAATGTGTGGTGGGGCTTTATTCAATTTTCAAATTGTGTTTTATCTTCATATGCAATGTTCAGCCGCTCTGGAAGGGATCGGTCCGAGATAGAACGCGCATGCTGCCTGACTGCACCTCGACGCTGGTAGCAACGTACCTTATCGTCGATAAATGAGCTCTTGATGTGTGGCCATTTAAACATGTAGAGAATTGAGTTTATGCCCCTGGGATGGTTTCTTCAGACGATGGATATTTCTTCGAGGGAATTAAATCGCTGGCAAATAGCACCATTTGTTTAAAAAAAAATCTCTCTCTATTTGGAACCCTATTAATAAGACCCCTGACAGCTAGAATCAAGGTGTGGGGACATAAGCCTTTGGTTCCCCAATAGTCTTAAACTCAATCCTAGTAGCTTGTGTTGTTTGAATTGTGAAATAAAAACGATTTGGTTCTGACAGAAGAGCCATCAAGTCTTCAAACCTAGCTTCTGTGTTTTTGCTTGAGTATTAATTCAATGAGGGCCATTAAACCATGGGGGTCATTAGCGCATATGATTTTACAGGGAAACAACCCCATTCTTGCAAATTAGGTTGAAATGGAAATCTCAGATAAGGTTTTAAATGAGCAATGAAACAAACATGGAAACACCAACATCGTACACAGATCCACACATAAAAGATGAGAAATATCAACAACACCCTCCATGCCTATCACACTAAACAACATTCTGGTTTAATAGATCCTTTGATGCACTACCTTCTGCATATAGCATCTCAAAACACCAGCATTGTCAAAATAAAAGAAAGATGAAAACGATCCCTATAGATGCCTAGCTTTCAATGCTCCAGATTGCACGATATTGTTCTCTGTGGCAAATGGAAGGAACCCCCAATTTTAAAACCTGGTAGCCAGTAACTGCCCGGCCACTCTGGCACTTGGCCCTCTTAACCCCCTCTCCCATTCCCCTCCTCCACCCATCCCCACCCACCCTCACCCATCCCCACCCAGCCAGCCCGCCTGCCCTTCACTCCTTCATCTCCTTGTCTCTGTTGGGCCCCTCAGACGATTTGTCATGGATCAAATGAAACAATTTGTCATGGATTAGTGCACTTAAATGTCTGTGTGATAGTGGAAGCAGTCACTGGAAAAGCTCAGGAATCCTATTACACCGCCTTTTTTTATGGCCGGGGGTAGATGGAGGTTGAATTGGCACTTTATATGGACTGCCCTACGTCCCTTTTACTCCCTGCACAACATATAATCAGTGATTCACTCTTAGGTGGACTTCAACTGATGTGTAACTAACACACTTTAGCATTTTCCTCTGATATAGTAAGTTTTAATAGATTATCTTTTCCCTTTTTCGCTGATTTATTTTTGTTCTTTATCTTCAGTTAACCACCTAGCCAGCTCCCCCTCCTCCAGGCTCCAGCCCTTCTTTACTCCAGTAAATACTCACAGTCCCTTCTATTTTTCCAACCTCGCATAGAAATAAGGACTAACAAAGGCAGATGGGGAGTACTTCATTTACTTGGATTGCCTCATATATCACACACAGCAACGCATTTGCATTTCTGCCCTCACCTCTCTTTTATAGTGAACTACTCAACAAAGAAAAAAAAAACATGGAATGTCCAGGAACACTATTGGCCACCGTTTGATTTCTTTGGAGATAGATTATGTTAACCACATGGTTCTCTGAGCTCTAATGCTAGGAACAGGAGAAGAAGACTTGCTTCCTGGGCTGGGAGTCTCAAAAGAAAGGTCTCTCTCTCCCCGAATGAATCGACTGCATTGTAGACTTGCGCTTTGCTTTTGAATTAGCATTTATTTAATTTGATTTTACAAGCCCTTTTTATTACATACTGGGACATATTGCTCTATGTCCCTGTATGTTTATTCTGCTTCATTTGTACCACTTGCAGGAAAACCTAAGGAACAGTGTGTTAATTTACATTACATTTACATTTAGGGCATTTAGCAGACACTTTTATCCAAAGCGACTTACAATAAGTACATTTGTCATAAGAAGTGAAACAATATATCGCTGTCAGTACAGTTAAGATGTTCATAGAACCAAGTGCAAGTACTTACAATCGCTAGGCTAACCCATTCCCCGTGTACAGCAATGATAGCAGCTACTGCAGATGCTACACAGTCTTACTAAAAACAACGACAGCAGCAAAAACCAACACAGCGGCAATAGGGTTAAAGTTAGTACAACCAATTGCAATGCTAAACACCAGAGTTCTTAGTTTCAAGACTCACCTACAGCCAGATATGAGACAACCTTCTTAAAGACAAATATAAATGTTCCTTATTAACACAATGCATTACTATTATTCATATTTTTTTCCGTCTACCAATTCATCCCCAGCCCGTTGTAACGATCCACACACTCAGTAGTGTTAACTGCGGCGGCACAAGCCACATATCAGCGGCAAACACGTTAAAGTGTTTTTTTCCCCGTGCCCCTTTGTCAACCGACAGCAGATTACGTCCCACGCCTTATCTCTCTCTCTCTGAAGTCACATAATTGTATCAGGCAGGAATCGCAGACACCATTCATCCTAGATCTTTCATACGTGTCTAATACCTAGCAGGAAGGAAATAACACAACAAACAGACCGCTCACACCAAGGAAAGATCTCTCCACATTACAGAGTATCTTAAGACACATAATATTAAGTGCTTTCTGAAATTGTATTTCACATTATGTAATATGTTCTACTTGTGTCTGACAGTTAGTTTCTAACGTTATTCCCATCTGAAGCATGCAACATGCATGGTAGGAAGGAATAAAGATGCTGGATACTGTAACATTATCATGTTTAGCCCTTTTCTGAGCCGTCTGCTGAACCAAAATAGCTTGCTTATGTTAATGAGGAAAGAAGACACCGAGACAGGTAATTGTAATTCAGCGGAGGCACTTTGCATTATCATTTGGAACCACTGCAGGGGACGAATGTTTCTTATCGGATGGTTTGTTTGGGGACGACCACCCCGCTCTTCGGGATATCGTTCACCCGGAGAGCTGGGGACGAGATCGGCTTAAGGCAAAGTACGGATCGGCCCAGGAATATGTTTGTTTGTACACAGTATGTCATTATGTATTCACACATTCATTTATTGATGTACACTAATTCAGAGGGGAAGGTAGTAGTAAGTGGGCCTGAGATAATGACAGAAAGGGTTTCTCTCATGCAGGTCGTTGCTAGGTTTTGGGGACGTTCGGGGCTTAACCTGGACCTCTGTAGTAGGGTCCCGGGGGATCCAGTCCCGTCCTTTCTTTTTGATAAACAAGCTCCATTTCCATGCTTTTTTATGCCCTCTGGCACCTTATTTATATTCAAAGTACATGTCTTGATTATTGAAAAATGTAAATGTGTATCTCAAAAACGTATGGTTTTTCCCACATTAATTATGAATTGTGCTGAATTGTGCAACCACTAATAAATATTAGTGGTTGTTAGTAGTAAGGATTAGTGTTAAGTAGAAGTGGAATACATTATAACTGCTATCATTAAAAAGAAATTGACATGCTACAGTGCCAGACTAGAGATAAACAGTTAAATGTGCTTATGTTAACATTAGTTTATTGGAACATAACATGTTCTTTAACACAACACACAAAATGTTTAGATAGTAGTACAATGACAATCTCTCTGGCTCTCTCTCTCTCTCTCTCTCTCTCTCTCTCTCTCTCTCGTCACAAAATTTGAGTGTGCTAAGACGTTTGAAGATCTGCTGCTTGAATGACACATAGAGGATCTAAAACATACCTGGCTTTTTCATCATCAGCAATATCATATTATTTTTTAGGGCTGGTTGGAAGATGAATAGATCTGTTTGTATTTCTGTATTATTATTGTTTTGGTGAAAACAAAAATAATACAAGACCATTTCTTTATGGCTATTCATAAAGCATTCAGGGCTGTAGCCTTGGAGGCCCAGGTCTAATGATACCACTGCTTTCGGGTATGGGATGAATATAACAAGTTATTGCATCCCTTTCTAAAGAGTGCTTTATAATATTTTTCTAGGTTCTTATTTTTATTCTTGACAGGCTGAAAAAAGCGCAAATGGAAGTGGAATAATTTGCGCCCCAGGTCTGAATAAATCAATTTTGTGGTCATGGACTTTCCAGCAACCATGGTAAATGTTTATTAAACAGGTATCTCTGTTGCATTGTCTCTGTCACCAATTTTACTTTTTACCGCCTTTTTTTTGTGTGTCCAAGATGACAGCTTTTCATTTATTTATTTTTCATAAAACGATATTCTGTTTACCCAAAGGTGAGGTGACAGGCAGCATAACACACACAATGTTATTTGGGAATTAGGGGAAGCAGAAATTATATTTCCTGGCTGTATCCCTGACCTGTCAGGCGAATGATTGAAACACCATCCACATTTTTTTGGGGCGGTGTGCGGAGCTGGCCTTGTCAGCACTACGCCAGGGCGCATTTGTTTCGTCAGATTTTCCCTGACTGTACCCGGGTGTCCGCCCGCCCAGCGAAAGCCCCACATCCACTCATCCCGCTGACAGCTGGAAGGTCTAATGTACGGCAATCCGAGGTCCCGCTGTCATCCGCCTTCACCCCAAAACGTGCATAATAGGAAACACGGGGAGATCGACACGGCTACAACACAAAATAGCAGACGCAATTTACGATTGTGTCTGGCCCGCCACAAGGACACGATGCACCAGGTGAAACACATTCGGTGTCCCTGCATTTAAAATGGCAGTCGCTAATACGACACATGGCAAAAACTGTGACACACTTTTTGTGAGTGTGAGATGTTGGAGAATAATTAGCGTCCGTCGGCAACTGCAATGCATCATCATTTGCAGGCGGATGCCCAGCGGACCGAGCTCCATTGTTACGCGGCCGTGTACCTCTCGGGCTTGGGGGCAAGCGGCTGATGGGGACTGGCTCAGAGAGGGAGAGAGAGAAAGTGAAGGACGAACCGGCGCCGGGGTGCATCTGACTCTGTAGCCTAATGACCCACTGGAGCATCTCACTCTGCCTCGTCCTCCCTCTCTCTCTTTCTCTCTCGTTCAGGCCTGCTCTCTTTCTCACACTCGCTTCCTCTGTCCTATCTTGCTCTCTCACTATGTCCTCGCTCCCTCTCTTTCCTTCTCTCTCCTTCCCTCTCTTTTCCTCTCTTTCCTTCTCTCTCTTTCCCTCTTTTTCCCTCTCTCTCTACCTCTCTCTCTCTCTACCTCTCTCCACCTCTCTCTCTACCTCTCTCTCTACCTCTCTAAACCCCTCCCTCTCTCTCTCCTTCTCTCTCTCTCTCTCTGTCTCCCTCTCTCTCTTTCCTTCTCTCAGTTCATTCTCTTGCTCATGATATCTGTTCTATCAGAGACACACGTCTCAGTTTTTTTCTGATGTGTTTTAACTCGACCTGTCTGAGAGCTTCTGGTCACTCCTCCCTCTATGCTCTTTTTCTTTGTCTCCAGCACAGCTGGGGCGTCTTTTTGTGTCTGGAACACACAATCAACTCCAATTTCCTCTGTAATTGAGCAAAGCGGGAAATAATAAGGCAGCACCACACTAAACAGGAACACATGCACCAGGTTAGCAACATGAGGTGCTCAAATCCCCTCTCTCCACACCGCGGTGATCAACACTGAACAGTATGAGCAACTGCTATTTATTCATCAGGCAGGAGGCTATATCAACCACTGTGCATTATTTGTGCGGATTAGGTGGCAAGAATGAGGTGGCTGCAAACAACATCATGCTTTTCTCCCACACCGGCAGCAATGATAAATACCACAAAAAAAAGGCATCCATTAAAAACATAAAAGAGAATTTCTCTGCCTCAGCAGACATACCTGAATTTTTGCTAAATCCTATTTTTGGATCAAAAGATCTATCTTTTGACCTTGTTAATTTTCTAAAAGTCCTCACACCTGCGAAATTAGGTGTGAAGCATGCGTGCCGCATACTATTCACAGACGAGGAACGTTGCCCACACACATCTCCGTCTTTTATATCATCTTGCCACCCCCTCATGGAGTTGAATCCTCATAAAGGGATCCAACTCAAGGACTGTTATGAAGGATAAACAAACAGACATGATCTGTAGTTATGTCATGTATGATCACCTCTAAGTCATGGGTTGTATCAAAAGACACACATAGGAAGATGGAACGTCTGCCATATTTGCTAGTTAGTCTAAATCCTGTGCATTTTTCACAGTCTAACTAGTCATATGGAATCCTCTTTGTGACTCCAAATCTGACTGTTATGATTTGAAGATCTGTGATCTTTATGCCAAAACGATAAATGCATGCCTGTTGGTATTTCTATATTTTTTTCTTGCAGACATCTTAAATCAGTTTGGCCCTCCATTAATAAAGGCTGTCAATGTTAAGAGGTAAGATTGTTTAACGATACCGAGGCGCATAAAAGACATAGCGATGTATCCAATCTAACGAGCAGTACAGTACCGGGCCAGTTTCAACCATTTCATCCCTCCACTCCCTCTCCACTCATTTCATAGATGAATACATTTCCTTCAGCAAGCCTATGCTCAACCAATCTTTTCCCTCTTCGGATGGCAAATTGAGGGAAATCTGCAACTCGATTTCCACCTACACCTAATACAAGGGTATTTTGCAAGTATCTTATCACCTCGGTCTCGCCTGGCTGTCAGCGTAGGTATGTGTGTGCCTGCGTGTGCAGAGACCTCTCCCTCTATAATTCCACGCTACATTCACTCTGTCACAGCCACTGGAACGCAGGCTCTTGCTCCACCAGTCCGGCTCTGTTTATCCCCAAATACCTTTCTAATCACCAGCCCACAGTTGCCACTAGTGTGCTGCTAGCATGCTACGAGCGTGCTATTGTTCCAACATGCTTTCTCTGGAGAGAGGCATGGGACTGGGCTGTAAAGGATGACATTAACCCGCTGCTATTAGTTGCTATGCATCCAAGAGCCCAGATACTGGCCCTGGACAGCAACACAATCCTGATGCCGGGTATCTGATGCCTTCACTGGGGCAGACCTGGGTCGGCTCCAGAGGAGCAGTAATTACAACGCTAATTGATTCACATTAGAGGCCGGAGAGGCGCGGCAAATCTCTTTCGGTTTTATTGATGTGGTTGTTGTGTCACAACCCGGCCCCCGCCCAACGGGCCTCTGGCTGTTTTGCTCTGACTGCTGTAATGGGATTGGTGGGAATGCAAGGTGGGAGTGGGAATTTTGTATCTGCATGTATGCAAGGGATTGAGGGGGTTTGAAGGGGGTGGATCTAAGGAGGAACTGGGAGGGCTCAGGTCTCATTAGAGAGACAGCGGACCCCATATTTCTGTTTCTGACAGGTTGCTCTGTGCCCTGACACCCAGCGCCACAATTTGTAGAGCCCAGTGTGTATGAGTGTGTGTGGGACGACATCTTTGTGTATGTGTGTGTGTGTGTGTGTGTGTGTGTGTGTGTGTGTGTGTGTGTGTGTGTGTGTGTGTGTGTGTTTGTGGGGGGGGGGGGGGGGGGATTGATATGTGTGAGGGAGTGGGTAGGTGGGTAGAGGTGTGGGTATGTGTGTGTTACCAGATGAATCCATCCAGGGGCATAGGGGCTGTCACAATGTTTGATTTGAGACGGATCATGAGGGAGGGGGGGAGGAAAGGAGATAGGGGGAGGGAGAGAGAGAGAATGTTAGTGTGTGTGTGTGTGTGTGTGTGTGTGTGTGTGTGTGTGTGTGTGTGTATGAAACACAATTGCACCTGGGGCTGACAAGTCACGGTAAAATAAGCTCCATTGCTGCTCAAGCAGACACTGAGGTGTCACACTGTTGTGGCCCCGTCTTCTGCTGCCACGGCCACTCCAAAAGTTAGTCAGATGAGTCTCCAGAGGTTACCAAATACAGGAAAAAAAAATCACTTGATCCAATTACTTTTATTTAAGTCCTGAAACTCGGAGTGCCACCTCCACCGCACGTTTCTGCCAAAGGCTATTATGTGGAGAAGACAAAGGTCTTGTTACACGAGCCCAGCCCACATGCTGATTCATTCAGTCACCTGTGTTCTGTTTGGACCGCATGTAGAGCTCAACTGGAGGACAAACACACACACAAACACTCAGGGCTTGTACAGTACACCCCGCGATGGGCGCCTCGGTGACATCCTCATGGTAGAGCCAAAGCCTGGTATTAGCTTGAGTACCTCTCCAGCGCTGGATCGATCAGGAGATATTTACACAGGCCGTGGTCGCTCCATCACATCCACACTGCTATCCTTTCCTGCGTCACGCCATTGCTGTCTCTCTCTTCCTCAAGCTCTTTCTTTCTCTCTCTTGATCTGTCCGGCTCTCTTTCACATTATCTCTCTCTCTTTTTCTGTCTGTCTCTCTTTCACCTTCGTTCTCTTGTTCTGTCCATCTCTCTATCACCTTCTCTCTCTCTTTCTGTTGGTCTCTCTTTCACCTTCTTTCTTTTTCTCTCTCTTGCTATGTCGGTCTCTCTTACACCGTCTTTTCTTTTGTCATCCTGTCTGTCTCTCTTTCACCATCTCTATTTCTCTCGTTCTGTCTGTCTCTCTTAAACCTTATTTCCTCTGTCGTTCTGTCACTCTTTCACCTTCTTCCTTTCTCTCGTTCTGTCTGTATCTCTTACACCTTATTTTTCTCTCTCGTTCTATCTGTCTATCTTACACCTTCTTACCTCTGTATTTCTGTCTCTCTTTCACCTTCTTTCTCTCATTAGTTCCGTCTGTCTCTCTTTCACCTTCTTTCATTCTGTCTATGTTTCTATCTCTCTTCTGATTCACTCTTCTTCTCTGACCATTCCTCTAAGACGTGTTGTATTAACAAGGCAGGGGCTATGATATTGGAAGGGGAGTACAAGCCCCTGTTAGGTCTTATGGGCTCCCCCGAACACAGCATCTAGGCCCCGAGCTAAATTGATACGTGAGAGATCTCATGAGGCCAACTTTTCCCCTCCTGCCTTTCTCTCCCAGGGCCAAATGTGTAACACGGGGACCGAAAATAATCTTTATATGTATCTCGTGCCTTAAGGAGGAATCTTCATCCTGTACAAATGAGGAGTAAATAGGGAATTGTGTTAAGAAAGGAAGGAAAATTGTATTTCTGTCCTGGTAGGTGTGCGTATGCATGTGTGTGTGTGCGTGTGTGTTATTAACTTATTGTACTCCAGGGGAGTACAATAAGCCTTGGCCTTGTCTTGAGAACCACATAAATCATTGTTAAAACATATGCTACGTCTAAATGCCTGCCTTGTCTCAGAAGACGAGAGATATGGATTAGATTTCTTTATTTTTTACTACTTTTGTCGTATTTGCCTTTTTTGTGATCAAGCATTGTAAATTCATGGTTCCATGCTGAGTAAAGCCCTTTGAACCTTGGGAGAGAGCAAGAGAGAGAGAGGAAGAGAGAGGTAGAGAGAGAGTGGTAGAGAGAGAGGGGTAGAGATTGGTATGGAGAGAGAGGTAGATATAGTTAGGGAGAGAGGTAGAGAGAGGTAAAGAGAGAGAGAGAGTGGTAGAGAGAGAGAGAGAGAGAGAGAGAGAGAGAGAGAGAGAGAGGTAGGGAGAGAGAGAGAGAGAGAGAGAGAGAGAGAGAGAGAGAGAGAGAAAGAGCAGTAGTGAGAGGTAGAGAGAGAGAGGACTCCATCAGAAGGCCTAGTGTGGCTAACTAAGTGTGTGTTATTGGGGTGGCTGTGCCTGTAGGTAAATATCTCTTTATTCCTTTTCATAAAGCGGTCTCCCGGCTGCTGCTGCTGCTGCAGAGGATCCTGAGGAGACAACTATCTGCTGTCGGGCAGATTGCTGGCTCATAGCAACGTGTGTGTGATGTGGTGTGTAGTGTGGGTGTGCTTATGAGTGCCGTGTCTGTTACGTCTGCTTTTCTGTTTACCACTCAGGGGGGGTACCGATGGTTTCATTGCAGTTTTCAATCGGGACTGATTGTTTGTGATGTGGTGTACTTTCTAAACGCCTATGACTCAGAGAAATGGACCATGTTGGACAGTTTTCGCGGAAGCTATGGCACCTATAGCAGCATTCAGCTCGAACTGACCTAACTTGTTCGAGGATGTAGTGAGCCTGCTTTTGGATATTGGAACAACATTGAGCAAATGTTCACTTTGTTTACACCTTCAGCGATTACCGATTCCCTTTGCACATGCTAACTGCTTTTGTAAAAGCGGTTTCATTATGAAGGGGAGAGTATGACAAATTAATAATAATAATAATAATTTATTGTATTTATAAAGCGCTTTTCAATGACCCAAAGACGCTTACAGTGAAGGGGGGGACCTAACTCACCACCACCAGTGTGTGGCACCCACTTGGGTGATGCATGGCAGCCAATCTGTGCCAGAACGCTCACCACACACCAGCTTGAGGTGGAGAGTGAGGGAATTAATGAGTCAGCCAATTGTACAGGAGGATTATTGGGGGGAGGCAGATTGAATTAGCCTGGTTGGGCCAGGACACGGGGAAACCCCTACACTTTGTGTAGGGGTTTCCCCCTACACAAACCTGTGAGCCTTTCCCTCTCACCTCACTCCTCTGGTCCCAGATCACACATCTCAAACAAGAGACACCACAACACTCTCTGGATGTGGATTGGCTGTAGGGTGGCTGTGATGGCTTTTCCGGAAGAAGTAATGATGCGTATCGTGTGCTACAGGGGGCGCTATGGAGATCTCAGCCTCTGACCATACCACCCAACCCTCCTCCTGCACACTAAGACACACACACACACACAGACACATACACACACATATTCTGCACCTGCAAAGATACACACACACACACACACACACACACACATATTCTGCACCTGCAAAGATACACACACACACACAGATACACACACATAAACACAGATGGCCTCCACGTAGACACACACACAGACACAAACCTTACAAACACACTCCTTCCAGACAGACACAGATACACATGCATTCCTGTCACACACACACACACACACACACATTCCTGTCACGCTCACGCATAAACACACACAAGAACACACTCACACGCAATCCTATCACATGCACACACACAAACACATACACAGACACACACATAGTTCATCCAACCTAGAGCACTGCAAAAAGCAGTAGGGCGACAGTTGATCTAGGGAGGGAGAACGCTACAACACGAGATTAGCAGGAGCTTATAAGACTAAGTGTGATAAGCATCCCACTAAGTGCCCTATAGTTTCTCCATTTTGTTCTGTTCATTCCAAAAAACTGCACTGTCTAAGTGGAGGGATGAATATTTCATCTCTACGGCTCTGGGGGCGAGAAGTGCTCTCCCTGTGTCGACCCTGATCCCCGTGCATCACCGCCTGTCTGCTTTGTGGTTTCCTCCCTTTGTCCATTGTAACTGATTCATTAAGAGGGTGAGATGGTAGCGATAGGGCAGGCGGATACACCGCTAACCCCTTGTGCAACACTACAGCCTGTGTGCACCATACACACACTTACACACACACACACACACACACACTCCACAAACACGTGCACGTTGGTGCATAGGAGAGGGTGGAGGGCGGGGTGAGGAGGGGATTGTGGTGCAGCTGTGAACACCCTCACAGGCACGTGAACGCTCCTCATGCGCTGAACACATGAATGCAATGGTGTGTGTGTGTGTGTGTGTGTGTGTGTGTGTGTGTGTGTGTCTGTGTGTCTGTGAGTGAGTGTGTTTGTGTGTGTGCAGGTGCGTGCGCGTATGCATGTGCTAAGGGGGATAGAGAGAGAGAGAGGATGGGGCGCTGATCAAAACTAATTACCACATTAGCATCACAAACGGCCGCGCAGGCCTGGTTCTCGGCGGCGGCGGCGGCGGCTAACTCGAGGAGCGTGTGCTCACAGAACCTTTCCTCCTGACACCGAAGGATGATGGAGCGTCTCGCAACGAGCTCCTTCAGCTTCCGATAGCGAGTGCCCAAGTACTCCCCTCCCTCGGCCCCATCACACCCACACACCCACCCACACACACACACACACACACACACTATGGAGAGCAAAGCCACCATCAGAGTTGAACACCGATAATTGCCGCACACTTAGAGAGACATAATGGCAATAAAGGAACGTTGCCAGATTACAAAGATGGTTCATCACAGAGAAGATTGTTACTGCCAAAGGAACGCATGCGGGCAAAGAACATCGCAAAACAACAACCTGCGTCGTAAATGAGTTCGATGGCAAATAAACGGTGTAATTGACGTTTTCTCGAGAGCCATCGAAGCACTAACCGAACACATATGGTGTGTGTCCGATTTCATGGTGTTTTGTGTCCTTTATTTCATCTCCAAATCTGGAGCACAGAGCCATTCATTAATAAAGCACGCAGCCACCCGGCTGATTTGGCAGGATCTGGAAACCAAAGCCCTGAGTTTGATCTAATGTAAAAAACATAGTAAGCATCTATTAGTTCGGGCTGTACTGTATGTGCCTGTGTGTGTGTGTGTGTGTGTGTGAGTGTGTGTGAGTGAGTGTGTATGTGTGTGGGCTGCCGCTGCAAAAAGACTGTTCATGTTTTGAGTTCCGCTATGAAGAACAAGACTCGCTGACACGACTCAGGGCCCGGATCACATGACCCCCACTGCCTCCCCCCTCCCCCAATCCCCCACTCCATGTCTCCCTTCTCTCAGCACGCACATCTTGCATATCAGAAGATGCAGGATGTCAAGCTTGTTCTCTCCGTATGAAAACAGATATGAACGTCAGAAGCCATCGGCTGCCTCAGTGATTTGATCGTCCCCGCTCGTCGCGCGGCTCCTCTCCGTTCAGGAGATGAGAAGGGGACTCGACCCGTCAGCAGCGCGCCTCATTCTGTGTCAGGGCGGTCGGGGGGACGGACGGACAGACGCACGTCAGATCAAGAGGCCGGGATGAACCGTGATGCCGCTGATGGGATGTGTGTGTGTGTGTGTGCGTGTGGTTTTTCACCAGACGTGCAGAAAAAACAGCCCACTGTGCTCCGAACTGAGCCCACGTGGGTCTGCAGGCCCGTGGAGAGTACGGCGGAACGCGCACCGATGGAACCAATCGAGTGCAACCTCGCTGCTTTTATAAAACGCTCTTCACCGGTCTCTTTTTTTACCTCCCTTTCCTTCTTTCCTCTTTCTTTTGCTGGGTAGCATGTTTGATTGATCCGAGGGTGCATATCTACATTGGCATGTTTCTTAGTGTGTGGGTAAATCGATGTATATTTTCTGAATGTAACCTGGGATAGGAGACGGCCATGGTGGAGCCCCCTCACCCCCTCCAGCTCCTCTGGTAATAATGCACCAGGTGTGTTATTTGGCAGAGTGGGGTACCTGCGGTGTAGCGATGGACTGCCAGCGGTGAACGCCGTGCTGCTGATATGAAAGCCTTCCTTTGTCCTCTAGCCCGTTGGCCCTCTCGGTCCCCGGGTGTTTGAACACGATCAAACAGCTCGTAAGCAGCAACAACAATTCTGGTAAATTTTCCCTCATTTGCTCAGGGATAATAAAGGGCTATTGGCCGTCGCCCACATCTCTGCCAGAGCTTTGATCTCACCCCTGGACACTGGGCTAGTGTGGGCTAGAGTGATAGTGTGTTGGTGTGTGCGTGTGGGTGTGTGTTTTTGTGGGTGTATGATGTGTGTGTGTGTGTGTGTGTGTGTGTGTGTGTGTGTGTGTGTGTGTGTGTGTTTGTGCGTGTGTGTGTGTGTGTTTGTATAGTGTGTGTGTGTGTGTGTGTGTGTGTGTTTGTGTGTGTGTGTTTGTGTTTGTGCGTATGTGTGTGTGTAAGATGTGTGTGTGTGTGTTTTAGTGAGTATTTGAGTGCAACTCGTCCAGGCAGCTGCTGAATGCAGCCAAACATTCAGGGTTTTCCGTAAAATAAATAATAATAAAAAAGTAATTTCCACAAGAACCTTTTTGTTATACACCATCCCCCACAAGTCTTACTGTTCTTCCCCCAGCTGTCAGTTTACCACTAGCGTATGTTTATCTTCTCCGGGCTCCCTCTGCATCTCATATAGAAAGCAGACTGGTAGACAGCCATTCCATCTGCAGCAGTATAATTCGCCTTTCCTTTCCAAGAAACATTACTCACCCGTAACAAGATTGCAGCATAAACCTTACCCACAACAACCGTCTCGTAGCCCAGCCAATGATTGCGTCTCTCCACCATTTAGCCAGATTTTATTTTAAACCACAACCTGTTACGTCAGCTGCATAAGTGTGCTGTTTAATCAGGAGGAACTAAATCTGGAAATTGATTATTTACTCAAGGGTTGAGCTGCTGTACCGCTGGGAGTGGTGTCGTTCCACGGCGCCTAAGGTCATCTATGACTAGGTAAGCGGCGTTGGGTGGTCCTTGTTCTCCTCCCTATGCTGCCAGTCAGGTGGCGTCAGGTACTTCCAGTGGAGATGGAGGTGATCCCCCTGGAGCCTGGGGGGGGGTTTGACTCTCTCCACACCCAGCATTATACCCTTTCTCAGGGGCGCTTCTCCCTGTTTCCCCCTCTCTGCAATCAGTCAGTCAGTCAGTCGGGAATGAGTCTCTCTCTCTCTCTCTCTCTCTCTCTCTCTCTGAGCCAGCTGCGATCCGGGCAGAGCTGAGGAGATCGACACCTCATGATTTTTTAATATGCACCCCACTCTACTGCACCTCCTCCTCCACCCCACCTCCACCTCCCCCCGGGGTAATGCGTCGCAGGTGATGTATTTTGTGATTTCACATATCCTCGTCACCAGGATATCGTCTCGTCTCTCGCTCCCCCCTCCACCCCCGCCAAATGTGTCCATCCCTCTGAGACGGCTCAGTACTCTTACACACTTCTCTCTCCCTCTCCATCACCTTTCACCTTTCCTTCCTCACTACCCCCCCCCCCCCCCCCCCCCTAACACACCCTTCCTCCCACTCCACTTCTTCTGAAGTGCGAGCACTCGTGTTCAGTCATCCCTGTCAGCGGGGGTCCCGTGGGAGACACCAGATGGAGGGAATAGGAAGAGGGGGTGAATGCACACTCGTGTCCAGCTTAGATGAACGGGCTCGGGAACGAAAGAGGGGAGGAATGTACAGGTGCTGATTGTGAATTGATCTGCACAATGCACACCTTTTTTCCCCCTCACAAAAAATGTCCACATTAAGACGTTTAAATGTAATCGTCTGCTCACAACATTACACTTGTCTTCTGAATAGCATTTTTCAAGAGCCAGTGTGGCTAAGCCATTATGTTGCAGAAACCACACAGAGGACTCCCGGCTCCAGGGTCAGAAGCTATAACGTGTGTCGGCTAAATTTCATCCAACAAAGAACGGAAGAAATATTAACAAAGCGCCTTAAAGCATCATAGGAAGCTGAAACAAGGGAACAAGGAATGTCTTGGTGCCTTCCCATGCATACTCTCTAGCAGTTTGCAAAAGATCTTCAAAGTACATAGTTTATCAAGCTTGCTTTGCCTTCACAGGTACTCCGGGTTACGGAGCAGGTGCGAGGGCAGAATTATCTGCTCTCTTTATAATCTCCCAGCGCCATGGCACCCAAGTTAAGATACTTAAGGCTGTCGCATTAGCAAGCTGCCAAAATTTAACACAGGTGCAGAAAATAAACATTATGAAGTGTGGGTGTTGCATAGAAAGCTTTAAGGTACAATAAAAGGTGTTTGTAGGAGTTTTTTCATTCCATCACCTTTCTTCACTCAATAACAGCCTCCAGGTTAGTGTTTTGTTTACCTTGAACTTTCAGAGACATTTTGACAACAAGGGATCAGAGTTGCGGCGCGGATACTGTAGTCTGTCGTTGGAAGGAGTCTCCCCGCCAACGCCGTCGTCTCTTCTGGGGTGGCACAGGTGGAAGCGGGGGGGGGGGGGGGACTTTGAATTCTTTCTTTCTCTTTCGCTTGATCAAAAAGCGCCCAGCAGATCACAAGGAAAAACGGTGGAGCAGTACCTGCAAAGGTCACCCTGCCCTCCATAATTCATCAGGCTGTCACAACTAAGAAATAGAGAGCTTCTTAAAAAACACAGAAAGCCGCCCTTAAAAGAAGCAGCAGGTATAGATAGAGAGAAACGGAAGGGTAGGGGGACATGAGTGACTTGTTAGGACCGATATCTCTATGCTGCACAAAGTTCATCCATTGAACTCTCGCCCCGGGATGTTGTGGACGGACCCCCGTATGGAGGACCCCATGCGGGGGTCCTCCATACGGGGGTCCGTCCTCAACATCCCGGGGTCCCCAGCCCCCATGTGGCTTCAGCAAATTAAGTTGAAAAAGAGTGAGAGAGTGCGAGTGAGGGAAAGATGAGGCTGGACCCCCCCACGCCTTGACTCCAACGCCACCGGTGACCCCAGCACCCCGCCCTCCAGGGTCAAAAACAACAACATGAAAAACATCTTGTTTCATATACCCCAATACAAAACCTTTAATCCACCCCGGCCCCCCGCCCCCGTGCCATGCCTCACAGTCACACTTCTCCCCTAGATCGGCACCCGTGACTAGATCAGCCTGGAAAATAAATAGGAACCACAGCTCTTTTTCAAGGACCTTTGCAGTTTTCATTGAACCCACATTATGTATTTTGTTTTTATTTTTATTCTTAGACAAACTGACTGGCAAGTCTTTTAAAATTGACTTTTGCAGTTGGTAATGTGGTTACTGGAACATTAGATTAGACGGGGTTTTAAAATGAACTGAATTAGTAGTTGGTCATCGCCACAGTATCTATTAAGTCCTTTAGAAAAATGTGCACCTGTTATTCTACGCCAGGGGCAGAGTCCAACGGACAGAAGGATAGAGAGAGACAGGGTAAACACAGCTTTCACTGTGATATCTTAATACATATGTTGTCCTTGAATACATAGCTGAACATTCTGCCAAGCTGTTATATTCCTAACAAAGCAAAATCCACTCTGCATGGCCGTTGCTACAGGGATACTTTCACACTACGGCTCAGGAGTTGTCCTGTGGCCCTCTCTCTCAATAAAGAGTGAGCCACAGTATCCGGGACCTGAGCACTCGCCTCACAAACAGGCAACAAATAACACAGGTGAATAAAAGCCCCAGCAGAGATCCTCCGCTCTACCCAGCGGAGTTCGGCGAGAGGTCTCAAACGGTTTTCTCCACAACCAGCCCCACTATTTGTAGTGCACCTTTCAACACACACACACACACACACACACACACACACACACACAGCTTATAAAAAGTTGTCTTCACAACAATTAAAAAACTGTTGATTGTGATCTGAATCACTTATTTTCCTCAAACCAGCCCCTCATTCCACTGCGACCCCTACTCACACACACAGACACACACACACTCACGCACGCACGCACGCACGCACGCACGCACACACACACACACACACACACACACACACACACACACACACACACACACACCCTCACAGATTTGAACACATATACAACCAATATCATCCACACACACACACAACAAAGACAACATTTTATGACTCCTCCCCTACCCCCCCAAACACACATACGCTATTCTAATAGCGGTGCACAGTATCAGCAGAATAACTGCAGCTTGGCTTCCATACAGCAGCATGCTGCAGCCCTGCCTGAGTGTGTCAGGCCCCCAGGGCTTCACCAAGGCTTTGATCTAGACCACAATGCACGCACGTGTGAGATAGTCACACACACACACACACACACACACACACAAACGCACACACATACCCGCACAGCCAAGGCAGGCACGGGCAAGTGCGTCTTGATCGCACACCCTCCCAGATAGAGACAGACACTCAAGCACTGCGGTAAAACTCGTGAGCGTATTCCTGCAGCCACTGCATCTGTGACCGCATGCATAGGCCAGGATCCATACATTTATTTATATATGTAATAGGCAAACATTATTAAAAACACGCAAACACACGCAGTTCACAGTTCTGCGCTAGGTGCAAGCACGAGCAGCACACTGCTTGCACCTCCCCTCCTCCTCTGATTGACTCTTGAGTCGGTGATTAACGGAGACGGTCCGACGGGGGTACTAACTCTGGAGAGGAAGCATCAGCCGGTGGTTCTTTAGAGGGAGGAAACAAGCTGCATATTTGTAGATAGAGGAGTGATTATGCTGTAGGGGGGAGGAAGGGAGGCAAGCCTCGGTGGGTGGGGATGGAGGGTGTTGAGATACTCTGTGAGTCACACCCCCCTCCTCCTCCTCAGATGGCGATTGGAATGACTCTTAAGATTGTTTTATGTGTGTGAGAGCAAGAGCAAGAGAGAGAGAGAGAGAGAGAGAGAGAGAGAGAGAGAGAGATGGATGTATAGAGAGATAGAGAGAGAGAGATTGATACATAGAAAGAGAGAGACAGAGGCATAGATTGATGTATAGAGAGAGACAGAAATGAATGTAGAGCGATGGAGAGAGAGAAATGGATGTATAGAGCGATAGAGAGAAAGTGAGAGACATATGGATGTATAGATATAGGTAGAGAGAGTGAAAACGTTAGAGAGATAGATGGATAGAGCGATAGAGACAGCCAGACAGACAGACAGACAGACAGAAACCACTATGTCTTTTTACATTATGAACCAATGTGTTTCAAGTAAATTCATCCTGAACTGAATGTTCTCTTTTATTGGTTTCTGTGTGCATGTGTATGTACATGCTACATTCTTGTTGGATGTCCAATGGCTTTGAAATATGAAGGTCCCCTCTCTCTTAATGATTAATAAATTGTATTCCAATACATGCCACTCTGCCACTGCCTGCCTCTCTAGACTTGTTATAATTGAACCAATGGATTTGGGAAATGAAAAAAAGGAAAACAGTTGGTTGCATAGGACGTGAGATGAAAAGCAGCAATCTTTTTCCCCTCCTCAGTAAATAGTCTTCGTAGTAAAATACTAAAATACTTACGCATACACACACATGCACATACACATGCATGATGATTTATTGAGTGTGCTAAAGGACTCATCAGGAGAATATTAAATGTTGGTGTGCTGGGCTTTACTTGTGTGTGTGCGTGCGTTTGGGCTTATCTGAAATAACCCAATTTGCTGTAAATGTTAGTTTGGTTTATCTATATGTTTATCTATAAGTTTATTTATATGTTTATTTATACGATTATTGTCCAGGAATGGAATCGATCTGCGCCAATCCTTGCTCCAAGTTGTATAAAGTGAAATAAAATATAAAATAAACAAAATAAAATGAACCTGCTGAACTATTACCTGTTTTAGCTGTAAGCCCACTCACCTTGTACTTTCTCTCACTCATTCATCTCTCACTCTCTCAATTCCATTCAATAACACTTAATTGACCAGCTCCATGAATAACATGCTGAGGGGGGAAATAGGTATGAATATTACTTTACATTTGAGCAATTCTTCCCTCTTTATTCCCTAAATAACACTGTTATCTCTAGCTCTTCTCTCCATCAGAAGCACACACACACCAATGCCTAAACATACATGCATGCATAGACACACACACACACACACAAATCGATGTACTCACCAAAACACACACATACTTGTTCACACACACACACACACACACACATCAACACACAAATACACACACACACACACACCTACAAACATTTTTACAGAGACACACACATACACACTTGCCATGCTGCATTGCTGTCCTCAGTATTAGCTGCAGTGTAGCTCCGAGGAGGGAAACTAACAGCGTAAAGCTTCTGCTAATTGGCTGGCCTGCATTGGAGTCATGTTTGGCTACGGCGTGGCCACACGATGCTCCCCTGCGAGAGAGCGAGCGCTTGTTTGTGGCTTTAGAAAAAAAGACGGGCTGTAATCTCCCTCATTACGCGGTGTGTGTAAACAGGCGTGAGGCCGCTGTGGACCGCATTTGCTTCGCTCTGCGCCCGGGTGCTGGGGCTGACACACAGGCACCTCAGGTGCTGTCGCCTGTGCCTTGTGCTAAAGTATAGCAGAAGGAAGCGTGACGTTCTGCAGGCGGAAGGCCTCTCATTAATGCAGAGCACTCGGCACAATGACACGTGTAATCCACATGGCTGAAGCTTTTTTCTTTTTCTTTTTGGTCCGAGTGTCATGGAAGATCAGCTAAAGGCTAAAGAAGCTCCCTGAATATTGAATGTGTGACATTAATATTACTGAAACACCCATTAATCATTAAGACAAAGAGATGTCACCGGATCCCACGATTGTCCGCCCGTTAACAGTGGCACTCTCGCCTACTCTCTCTCTTTCACTCTTTCCTGCGCTCCATCTCTCGCTCTCACTCTCCCCCCCCATTTCGATCTCTCTGTAACACGGGGAAAAAACGCAGCCTTTAACGAGACACTTTACATTCAGTTACATCACGGTGCACCCAGTCACCATCAAACGAGGAAAAAGGGTCGAGACAAAGGTATAGCTCAAGGCAGTCGATACAGCCCCTCCCCCACAACAGCCCTGATGCACACAAACACGCATAGAAGAGAGAAAGGTCAGGTCCTTGGAGGGCCCCATCGACCGACCTATAAGATATCTTCACCATTGACGGGAGCCGCGTTTTTCCTTTGATACCGTTCGAACGCCACTGAAATGGAGAACTTATGAAGATTGACGATTTGCTGCATTGCTGAAATGGTGATTACTTTCAGGGACAAATTAATCCAGGCCAGTGGCGTCGTACAGGCTGTACAGAAATACAGACATAAAAAAGAACAGACAGGTGATGGTGGTGGAGTGAAAACATAAGGAACCAGCGTTGGGAGGACCGTAATGGTCTGGTTGATCAAATCATTATAAACGTCTCCTCTGGGCCTCACTGCAGCCGCAAAAAACATCATTACCAATATCATTTGTCAAGATGACTTTGTTGTGCCATTTCTGCCTGAGAGCATTCACCATGAAACGTAAACAGCCGCAGCAGAGCATTGGTATTTCGATAAGATATTCTTATGTAAAGTGGTGGCCCACAGTTTATTCGTACACAAAACTCCGTCCCGACTCGACGCACATCGATTTCAAAAGACAAATGTTGAATTGATATTTGTGTACAATGTTCACACTACATTTGCTCTCACGCCTAATGCTCTTCGGCAGAATCAGCACAAGAAGGTCATTTTGACTTTTTATGGATGTTACGAATGTTTGTGTGAAGCCAGGAGTGACGGTAGCAATGGTTTGATCAGCCGCACCGGAACGGCCCTTTAATATTGGAATAAGGAGCAAGAGACAGAGAGCCAGAACCGGAGCCAGAGCGAGAGCTAGATCCAGAGAGAATGAGATGTCAAAAGCTGTCCCCTCCACCCGTCCTCATGCACCAGATGTTTTCCATGGGATTGCCCAGGGTTAAGCAGAGTAAGAGGGAGCGGCATGGTGTAAGCCTATGATACGCTGGTTTGCTTGAAAGGTTGCTCAAGCGGACAGATTACACAGGAGGAGATCGAGAGAGAGAGAGAGAGAGAGATAGAGGGGAAGCGCAATAAATTGACATGGTCTGATGTATGGACACGGTCCACCCGCGCTCACACACACACACACACACACACACACACACACACACACACACACACACACACACACACACACACACACACACACACACACACACACACACACACACACACACGCACACACACTGTATTGAGCATATAAATAGGCCCTTTCCATGCACACATCAGAACAGCATCCCAGTTAAATTGTTGTTCCTGTGAACGGTGCATCCTCCCTCATCGGGGCAAGAGCATGACCTTTGCTCCGATTGGTTATTAATTATTTGCCAAAAAAGAGTGGCTGGAAATGTCTTTTTGCTTCGGGCACAGCTGAACCAATGTGTGTGTTTGTGTGCCTGTGGGTGTCTGGAGAGATCATTGTTTACCCGACCTAAGTGGTGGAACACAACTCTAACTCTGATGCGGACCCTCTGATTAATCGTCCAGAGCTCTTTGTCTCTTTTCCGACACTTGATGTGGCAAAGTGGAGTCGGATTCATCCAATGAGAGACAAAATTGAGACACATGATCTGTATTTAGACAAGAAGTGGGAAGCGATTGGCTGGCCGCGCGACTGATGCAATACCCTGACATTCTAATAGACAGTCAGTCGGTTCACGGGTGTTTTCACATTCAGACGGTTCAGCACTCAACATCTCTTCTCATTGTGTTAGCTTCTCTCTCCCAGAGACCCGTGCTCCAGCCCTGAAACACACAGACCAACCCACAGATGTACCCTCGTCAAGTGTGGTGCAACGCAATGCAAGACGAGCCTAGCCTCCGGATTTCCCTATCTTGACCTCGTCCTATCATGAGACTTGATCCGTTCTGAGCAGCAGTTAGCCGCCCTCTTCTGTTCCATTTAGGAGATACCTCAACGCCTGTGGCGACCTTTCCTCCCTCCCTCCCCTCCTCCCTCTCTCCCTGTCTCCTCTCCATCCTCAATGGGGGTTGTGTGGTGATGGACAGAGACCTGGGCCAGGCAGTCCCCCCAGCCCGTCCACATCTGGCTCCTGTCAACCTTCCTCTCTTTCAGCAGCAGGACCCATGTGCGCAGTAGTGACGACAGCCCCCGCTCCCTCCCTCCCCAGCCCCCTTGCTCCCTGTTTCCACTTCCCCTTCCCCACCGAGCTCTGGCAAGGTGTTGGCGGGGGGTGGCGGTGGCTGGTTGTGGGAAGGGAACATGTCATTCCACAAGGCACCATCGCCATCTGGGTCACCTGCATATCCCTTGCAAAGAAACTCGTGTTTCCATGTCGCAGGCCGACAGACGTGAATAAGCGATGCGTGCCTGTCATTGTGGCGCCATGTGTAGTGATGATATCATCACCGGCATTCTTCTGCTCATTCGACTGCAAAGCAGGACAACTTGTCAACTGCCAGGTGCAGTTTTGGACCACGACCGGGTAACCTTTTCCTGCGTTTCTGTACTGCTGAAGGTTGCACTGTGTTCCGATAAAGCGGCTTTTCCGTGCAGTACCTTATGCTCACATCTTCATTTTGTATTTATAGAAGTCATTACGTGGCTTAATGGAGGACTGTCTTCTGATGAGTTTGATCTCTTTGAAGAGAACTTGATGCTATCATCAGTAAGGGAATCTAGATGGTCCAATCTCCAAGGCTACATATGTGATGGTTTGATTTCAGTGATGCTTATGGTGTTGGCTAACAAAGAGGAGAGGACAAAGAAAGAGAGATAGCAAGAGAGAATGAGAATGAGAGAGAATGAGAGAGAGAGCGAGAGAGAGAGCGAGAGAGACAGAGAGAGAGAGAGAGAGAGAGAGAGAGAAGGCAAGTAGTGGAAATCTCAGTCAAGGAGGATTTTGTGATGCGGTCTTACAGATGGAGATGAAATAGAGAGCGAGGGAGCGACATAGAATGTGGGGGAGAGAGGGAGAGAGAGGGAGAGAGAGACCTCTATCTCACTTATCTTCTGTTTGCTCAATTTCCACTGTGTACCAGGGAGCACCTGGGGTCTGCCCGGAGCCTCCCGGTGCTCTTCAGCTAGCAGCGTCCGGGTAATAGCCAATCCCATTTCCTCCTCTCCCAAATCAGAAGGGGCCAAAATACCTTGTGCTTTGTTTAAGATTCCCAATGAACAAACTCATCCCTCTCCATTGCTGAGCCATTACATACTAGATAAAGGTACCAAAAAAAATCGTATTTTCTCCCAGCCAAAGTATAAACAGAGCAACAGACCAAAAACAAGGCAAGAAAAAGAGGGCGTTTGGCCATTATGGAGCAGATTATTGTTACGCAGCTCGTAAAGAAATAATCTAGAAATATTGCAGAATGATAAGTCACCTTGTGACACTGAAGCCCATTGGTCACGCCAATCATGGAGCGATTATCTCATAATGCTGGGCATTACAATGAGCAAACCCACATGCAGCGCACACTTAAAGCCCAGAAGTCTGTGCACAGACATACAAGGCCGGCGATTAATCCCTGGATTTGCTGTACTATTATCTTACCACTCCTATAGCGCACCTCATCTCCCTTTGTGTTTGGCTAAAGAATTCAAGTGCAATTATCTGACAGCTCGAAGGGCTTTTGTCAATCAATCCCTTTGTGACAAGATGGCTTGTTAATCTATAAACCTGGATGTATTCTCTGTCATTCCCAAGCTGTGCGTTAAGAGAAGTCGTCACAAATCTACGCAACTTTCAGTGAATTCTGAAATGTGTGCTTCAGATGATTAACTTGAAACAGGTTTAAAGATAAGAACAGCAGTCAGATGTGATCACTTTCCTGCTTTCCAATCGACATGTGATATAATGGTCCCTGTGTATTATCGGCACTTGCTTTCCTCATGCTTGCTTCATGGGTGGCTGTAAAAGCTACAATGCACATGGCCATTTCCTGTGGTCATCCCTGCGGCTTAGCAGTCCGATACGGCGAGTTGTTAAAAGTGTATTTCACAGCGTCTGGGCCACAGAGCAGCAGGAGATAGGCAAAACAGCCCAGACAGATATAGCATGTCATCCCAAGGGTACACTCCTTCTGGTCAGGCAGGAAAGAAACTAGGGGAGAATCATTAGGAAACCCAAACTCTGGAAAACCTGAGCTGAAAATCAATGGGCTGAGTTGCCTGTAAGGACCGTGGTGTCCAGAGAGCATTCAGCTTCCCGATCGCCGCACTATCAACATCTCCTCCTGATGTGACGAGCCCAGCGGCATGATGGGAGAGCCACTTGCAGTCTGTCCGTTATTCGTGGGACACGCGATCTGCTACAGCCCCCCCGAGAGCACAACAAACAATACAGCCATAGACACACAGGCGTTCCACTCATACAAGCTGCATGCCTCAACTCCTGATCACCACACACACACACACAGAGACACGCACAAAGGACATTTGTGTAAGTATAGCAGGGGGTATTGATAGTTAATAAATGCACAGAGTTTTTCTTACATGCATCATTCACAGATGCACACATGCACAGGCAAGCACATACACACACAGACAAATAACACTGCCCAGAGCCACAATATATAGAATAACAGCAGTATTGATAATGAATAAATGACAACAAGAGACCAGACATTGTTCTGTTCTTAACATGCTGCATGCATTGATCCCTGATCACACACTCGCACACAAACCCACTTACACACATACACACACACACCTAAGTATATCCTAAATATAACGGCAGTTAAGGTCATATATAAATGCAACAACAAAAAAGTGTGTGTCCTCAATAATAGGGTTAGATACTTTTTCTTCTTTCTTCTCCATCCATCCATCTATTTATGGGTTCCATACTTTCAACATAAGCCGGTATGAGAAATCATATAAAATATGTAGCATTGTACTGAGGCCTTTTATTTCCTACCATTCCTTTCCTTTTAAAACTCCAATCAAAGTCTATTTGTTTCACCTGGTAACTGTACAAGTAAGAGGGAGTGATATTATCATTGAGGCGTTGTATGTGGTTACCTGAACAAGAAGAGTTCTGCTCAGCTAAAGTCTAAGTTCTGCTCTCATCTAAATCCGATTCAAACATAAGTTTCTAAAATAACTCAGTAGAGAGATCTAAGAGACTAATAATAGGTAATTAGTCTCAACTCTGCACACACAAAAAGAATGGACATTAGGTGCACTATAACATGTTATTCTATTTTGGATTGTTTTCATTGCCTTCTGCTAATTGCAACACCCCCAAACAAGAAAACGCAGCGCATGTTAATGGATTTCATATATATCAGAAGGTCTACCTCATTCATACCTGGCTGATTAATGAATTACAAGCTAAGAAATGAGCCAAGCAAGTGTTTCACGTTTGGTATAATGCAAGCCAGTCTAAATCCTTCTGTATGATAATATATAAGTACTTATTGTGCTGTTTATTAAATCCCAAAACATTTTGGTGAGGATGGATGTGTTGACTCAGCGCTGCCCAATCAAGCCATGCATTCTTTACAAAAAATAAACCCACTCTTGGAACAGATGGCGAGAGGCTGTTTATGTTCCATCCGACCCGACGTCAGCGAGGTAGACGCTCACAATATACTCCCGTTATCATGACTCCGCCGCACAATGACAAGATAAAGCCAAGAATATGTGTTGTCTTTAATGGACTGTCTGGAGCGATCAATTTGTGTTATAGTGCTATTTTTCTCCCATCGCAGACGAGACTTATGTTGTACAGACACTGAGCCTCGATGACGTTCCCCAGAAGGTGCATGTTAAGTTAACTTTGTCGGCCAGATGAAGCTGCTTCTTCATGACGCTTTGCAGTACAACATATTCTCTACTGGCTCCTTTATCTGCCGAATAGCATCTTAACTGTCAGACAATGCGTGTGTGTGTGTGTGTGTGTGTGTGTGTGTGTGTGTGTGTGTGTGTGTGTGTGTGTGTGTGTGTGTGTGTGTGTGTGTGTGTGTGTGTGTGTGTGTGTGAGCATGTGTACTGTGTGTGTGTGTGCGTGCGCACGTGCATTAGTATGTTTACTCATGTGCAGTCTGTGGCCACCATGTTGTCCCCTACTTCACATTAGCAACTCCCATCAGAAGCGTGATGGCTGCCATGCAATATCTTTAGGACTACAGCTTATAGTGCAGCCAGCTCCAATTACAACCCATTTAAATGTCCCACCATCTTCTGCGTGGTAAGTAGCTGTTTTCTCAGCGATGAACAAACACGCTTCTAATAGCTTATGCACATATAATTATGGCAGATTATTGCCACATTAAGACATTAGTACATTAATTGAATTTGATTACCAGTCTACCGCTTATAACCCACATAGAGCTGCCCCCCCACCTACCCAGAATATGTCCTCTCTACTTTCAATAAGGAGGGTATGGTCACACAGTATAACTTGCAATTAGATGTTATATGATGGGATACGTGCACATCGACGTGCGCCTTGTGTGACTGTATGTCTGTATGTATGTCTGTATATCTTTGTCTGTGTGTCTGTATATATGTCTGTATGTATATATGCATGCATGCATGCGTGTGCGTGTGCGTGTGTGTGTGTGTGTTTTTGTGCGTGTGTGCCTTTGTGTGCGTGTGTGCGTGTTGGTGCTTGTGTGCGTGTGTGCAAACAGAATTTCATTATTGAGCGTAGGACATACGCAACATAGATCGATTTAGCCCTCCTCTTGCTATCAGAAAATATCTGAGAGCTCAGCTAACTACCAGCATGCATTGAGAGATTTGAGATTGGTTATTCTGTAGAATGAAGTATTGATATAAACAGTGCTAGCATAGACTGTGAAAACATGGAGAACAGACTATTCCTGTGAATTCAACAGCATCATTGATCAAGACGTTGCTAAGATGTTCCCCTTGGATTGAAAGTTCCAGAAAATACTCTGAAGCAATCAAGACTGGGTCTTATGTATGTATCCATCTGCCTCTGCTCATCAAATGAGTCTCATAAAGCAATATCACATTTCATATTTCACCTAAGGTTGCGCCATCAATCAGCTCTATCAGACAAAAGTATTAAATACTGTATGACCAGTGTATCCTTCCAATAGTAAGAACTTATCTCAATCATGTATCCTGTAATCGTTATGTATGAGTATATGCTTTGAAAACACTTGAGTGAGCGGGCCTCAATGTGAGGCCAGTGTTTTCAAATCCATACCCAAAGCCCCCACTTTCAAGCAGGAAGACCCCTGCAGGAAGGAATCAATTAATTAATGATGTATTATATTGCAGGCTACACCTCATGGGTACACAAGCTATTTTTTAGGCATCTCGCGCAAGGTCCTCTGAGCACACGTCCTCTGGGACTAAAGTATGGCTGCTTTTTAGCCATCCATCACCACATCACTTCCCCTCCATCTTCCCTCCTATTGTACCGGCTCTTCGCCCTCGCTCTGAAAGCTACAATTTTAAAAGCTAAGAGTATTGTCTGCGCCTCCCTTTATATGACTTATTCATAAGAGGAAGAAAGGGACAAAAGCTTTGCTAGGTAGATAGAAAGAGATAGATGTTGGATAAAATAAACAAAAAAGGGTCTGTTGTACTCGATTCTGCACATTGAAACAAAAGACAGCTCTCACTCTGTAAGTAATACCCTTGTGGACAGTGCTCGCTGATGATTGTTTATGACACCCAAACCTTGACAAAGCTTGTATCTTCCAACAAGAAGCAGACTTGGATGTTTTTGTCATTATAGAAACCGTTGCAGACATACGGCACTTTTACATTCTTCAGAAACTTGAGGAATTTATCAGTATGTGTCATGTGTACTTATTAACAGTATGCTTAGTATGACTATGGCCAATGTTTCCAAGTGTATGAAGAGTGTATGAAAAAAATCTCTTATCTTGTTTGGTTTATTCTGCCTGGTGTAAAGGTGGTCAGAAACAATGTTTCAATCTGCATTATCCATGCATGACATCAGTGATCCACGTGCTGTTTTCCCTCTGATGTTCCTCCTCTGATTACTCGCTCAGTTTGTGTAACCTGGCATATAGTTCCCTCGAAACTATAACATGACGAGAACACTACGGTTTCTTGGTGCATGCGTAGACAAAGTTTGGCTTTTTGAGTGGTCCATAAATAAAGTCTTTAAATGCAATCAGTGCTCTCTGTTGACACACGTCTCGGAGTCTGTTTGAAGATTTGGATGAATTGAGTCATATGGAGAGCTGCCGTATGAAGATGAAAGGCTCGGATCCTGTTCCTCACACATCCAGTCGACGTCAGCTGAGCCAGACATCGCTGATCACTTTGATTTCTGGTAGACGGTTGAGCTACACTGAAGAGTTCACCTTCTGTCTGCACACCGCGTGCTCGACACTATCTGCAACCTCATGATTCACCTCACATGAGGAAAGAACAAGAGATGATAATAATCCCTCCTTAACAAGTATATTGCGTGTTGCACGAATTACACCAATTTATCCTGTTCTGCACAATGTGCACTAGAGTCAAGCCGAACCCAATGGCACACACAGAGGCTAAATCATTCCCTGTAGATGATTTAAAGAGGACAGGTTAAGTGTTAAACACTTCATCTGAGTGCCATCCTCACTGAATGACGGTCATATCAGCCCACCACATTCCGCAAAAATAAATATTGGAAACACAGCGTGCTAATGTGCACGAGTTAGGTGTTACAAGACACTGCAGAAGCCCTGTTACAGAACATGTTACCGACTGCACAAGCTCTTCTTGGCTGCAGCTGTAATAAGATGTTACCAGCTACAGAATGACTTCTAAAATGCAATTTGACGGTTCTTCATGGGGACCAGCTCTTCATGGGGATCAGCTCTTCATGGGGATCAGCTCTTTGTGGGGAATAGCTCTTCTTTGGAAACAGCTCTTCATGGGGAACAGCTCTTCGTGGGGACCAGCTCTTCATGGGGATCAGCTCTTTGTGGGGACCAGCTCTTCATGGGGATCAGCTCTTCATGGGGAATAGCTCTTCATGGGGAACAGCTCTTCATGGGGAACAGCTCTTCATGGGGAACAGCTCTTCATGGGGAACAGCTCTTCATGGGGACCAGCCCTTCATGGGGAACAGGTCTTCATGGGGAACAGCTCTTCATGGGGAACAGCTCTTCATGGGGATCAGCTCTTCATGGGGATCAGCTCTTCATGGGGAATAGCTCTTCATGGGGAACAGCTCTTCATGGGGAACAGCTCTTCATGGGGACCAGATCTTCATGGGGAACAGCTCTTCATGGGGACCAGCCCTTCATGGGGAACAGGTCTTCATGGGGAACAGCTCTTCATGGGGATCAGCTCTTCATGGGGAACAGGTCTTCATGGGGAACAGCTCTTCATGGGGAACAGCTCTTCATGGGGACCAGCACTGGCCAGAGAAGATTCCTTGAAATTGTTCTGAAACTACAATCCATCAACAAATCTACTAATCCACCAATACATGTGTGAATCAATAAACAGATCGATAAACACATGAATTAATCAATCCATCTATCAATCAACTTGTTATGCAGACACCAGTATGTCTGAAACACGACTTGAACATCTTCATTGTATCAACTACAGTCGTCATTTGAAATGAAAACAGATTTTAAACAGCTTTTACAGCTTGTATAGTGTTTTCCGAGGTTAAATAAACTAAAATCAAAAATCAAAATCATAGTTTGAGGCGTTTCTGAAAAAGCATCTGCGTTATCATTATTTTCAATCAAGCCCACTGTAGTCAGAGGTTAGGTAGATATCAAGGGAAATATAACTTCAACAACTGTTAAAGGTCCCAGAGGCACTTTTAGGAATAAAAACATTGACTAGATTAAAACACATTGTTACAGATGTAATTTCGTCAGAATCGGTCTCTTATAACTGATAAAAACTGTCAGAGATACTGCACACTGTTGCAGAATGTCTGTGCCAAGATTTAGTGTTGCCATGGAGACATATCTCCGTTACCAAAGTTTATGAACTATCCAAACACCCTTATGTATGTTGCCGACACACTTCAGGGCAAAGCATTCATGGGAAACAGAATAGGCAAGGGAATTATCTTACTATATAAATTACAATATATACTATAACCCCATCTGAGATGTAAAAGCAGCCTTAAAGTCAGCCTTTTCTCCCAAACTACAGAACAACTTTGTCTAGAGGCAACGATAACAGCTTGGGAATCACTCATTATGAATGTTTGGGAGAAACCTCTGGTGGCTTGACTGCGTCTCCTCACAGAGAACAGTAGCACCTGCAGCATTGAAATCTGAGCAGTGGGTTGGTGTCGGTAACGGTCTACAAAACCACCAACGTGACTTTTGAGCACTGGAGAGTTTCCTCAGGGGCCATGGCCCCGATGAACTGGAATCATTACGACCTCTTGGTCCTGGCTCTGCAGTAATAAAGCCCCAGTCTCTAGGCCGAGGAGGAGGGAGGTCAGGGAGGCCAAACGGTGGCTTGGGAATGGGTCAGCGCTTACAGTAAAAGGGTCCAAGCTCTCATCGATCCCTGGTTCTCAGGATGGGGCAAGCGAGAAGCTGGGCTTCTCACACTGCAGTTGCAGGGAGATAGAAATGGATGCTGATGCAGGAAAACGGGAAGAGGAGGGGAAGGCCGAGGAGAGGTCATGGACATGTGTAAACTGGGGTGTTGGTGAAGTTTTCGTTCTTTAATCATCAAAATGAGAGGAGAAAATGGTCTCATTGGCATGTATCATCACAGAGACAACATTAAATATGGTGAAAAGTTAACTGTAAGCCGGTGCGCTCATTGTGTGTTGAGAGACCCTACACAATAAATGTGCTGTAAGGCCCGATAACTGTGCTTACATTTATTGTATTTATTTATTTTGTCTGCATCAACATCTCTTTATGAGATATCAAATAAAAGGAACTTGTTTACTTGTCTTCCAGTTGTGTTGAATTTTCCTAGCTGCGATGAGAAGGAAAGGTTGAGAAAAGAACATTGCCAAAGTATTTAAACTCTGAATAGAGGTTGCCAAGCCACAAGGAAAATGCTTTGCACAAAATCGGTTAAAAAGCTTTGCTGAAGTGCAACAACGGTATTATATTTTGCTTTTCAGCACTAATGTGCAACAACACCCAACTAGAAACTAGCATACAAATGCTGGAACAAATGGAAAACAAACACAAAAAAAAACACATTTGGAACGTGTCACTGGTCTGAGTCAGAGGAGGGAGGGAAAACAGTATATTCCGTATTCTGTACAGAAACACACAAACATGCTCTCTCTTACAAACATGGAGATGGTGCCCACACATACATTGCCCACAGTAGTGCATGCACACACACACACACCCACACAGAGAGACACAAACAACACAGATACAGCAAGAAGCCTCCTCAAATTGCCGGCCCACTCCATTCCCCTCTCCTCTGTTATTTTCTCTTTTTCCAGTTCTCCTTTAAGCTTTCAAAGTTGTTTTCCCCCCGCTGTGTTAATCAAAGGTGGGGACAACAGCACTTCACCTGCACAGTTTCCGCCGTGATCCGTCTATGCAAGCATGCACACACACACACACACACACACACACGCACACACACACACACACACACACACACACACACACACACACACACACACACAAGCATGCAAATAAACACACAAACAAACACAGACACACACCAACACACTTACGCACACACAAATACAAGGACACACACTCACATACGCAGAGTAACTAATTATTTCACTCAAGGCAACACACGCACTCTTATTCTATCACACACATGCAATCAGAAACATAATCACTCACTTACTTGCACATACAAGGGAGGCACACGCAAACGCAAACAGGTACACACACAACCACTCATGGATGGTTTGTTCACTTGCGCAGATGGTGAAAAGTTGTATTTATTTGACCCTGGGAAAAAGAAATTCTGCAGTTTGAGGTACAGAGTTAGAGGATAATGTAGGAATGGCAGCTGAAGCCATAACCACAAGCTGATGTTCAATTAAGCCAGTCTTTTCTAAGGAGCAAGCACTAATACCTGCATTCCTCCTCTGGGATCAATGAAGTATGTTTTATCTCAGGATTCGCGCCAGGGGGAGACCTGTGAATACAGTGTCTTGCCAAAGTCTTGCCCTCATCGCTAAATGGTGAATGGGAGGCATTTATATAAAGCTGCTCTAGCAGAGCTACTCAGAGCACTTTACATGCTATGCCACACATTCACTGATCTAAACAAACACACACACACAAACACACGCACACAAACACACACAGACGCACACAAACACACACAGTAGGCATACTATGCCTCACATCATTCACTAATTCACATACACACACACAAACACACACAGACGCACATAGACACACACACTCACACACACACGCACAAACAGACACACTCACAAACAAAGGGACTGCAGTGTCAACCATGGAAGGCGACTTTGTCAGGAGCTAACGTGGACTGGAGCACACCAGTTAGCAGGACAGTGGGCAGATATGTAAATAATATAGTTAACAGGGCAGTGGGCAGTGGGCAGATAAACAACATAATCAGGACCAGACCAGTTAGCAGGGAAGACTATTCTACACATCCAATTAGCAAAACTTGCAAGTATTTGTAGTTTCTTTCTAGTGTGTAGCCCATCACTGATAACAAGAAGAAAGCCAAGGAAATGTAAAACAAAAACAGAACTCGGAACTTACATTATGGTTCATAATTCACATGAAGCATGAGAATTATTTGAGTAGAGTAGTATAGAACAATCTTATAGTGGAATGATAGTCCAAATTAATACATTTTGGCAGAAAGAGGATGAACAAAGTGTCATCCATGCACACACAGCCCTGTCACAGTCAAGATGGAAAACCATCAGAGGCGAAGGACATAAATGGTTGAGCTACACCCAGATAGGACGAGCGGAATTGAGACGGATCAGTACGATTAATCTATCATCATCTTGGTGTCTAAGCCAAACCAAACATTGATGGGGCCAGACCCTAGGAACATACAGGGATCAAAAAGATGAGCAAACACAGCCAGTATAATGTGGTTAGCATAGATTGAACGCAATCTCACTACTGATACTATTACAGCATACTATTACAGAGAGGAACGCTAGGTAGAGCCTCGATCGCCCTGCTGATTTCTCTTTGACTCGCTTAATTAATGAAAGGCTTGCTCCTACAGACCAGGGGGCAGCCGCAGCATATATATTATGTAGCTAGGTCTGCTTAATAACACCAGGCTAACAGAGTGCACGTTTGAATGCTAACATGAGGACTTTTAAGTCTTGGCACCAACAACAATGAATGTAAATCTAATTACATGTTCTGCTATTAAGGAAATCAAAGGCTATCATCAGAACCATGCAGGGAAGGTACAATAGGCAATAATTTCAAGCTAGCTCCAGTCTTCTTTACAGAAAAATACTCAGTTCCTCATGTTTCCACCTTTCTATCTAAAAACTCTTGTAGACTTAAAGTGAGCATCTACATGACATAATGTGTTTTCAAGCACATTTCAAACCCACAAAGTTGCATATTGTACCTTTAAAAAACTATTAATTAATTAGCAGGTGTTTTGGTGAATTATACATTAATTTTTTTTGGAGGAAAAACACGCTTTCTTCAAGAAGAAAAAAGTTCCGGAGTCACTTTCAAAAGAAATAAAGACATAGTTGCTTAAGGCAAGTAGCCCAAGGCAAAGATGTGTGTTTACAAAGTCAGAGTGAGAACGCTTGTAAAGTTATTTTGCACTGAGATGAATAAATAAAAGCTGGCAGATGAAAAACGCAAACTTCACAGGAGGAAACGTTGAGCTCTGTCATCTCTGAGGGATGACACTCACCACAGTTCAGACAGTTGTAGGGGACCGAATAATCCTGAAGGCTCAATGAATACACTCACAAACTAAGACACCACAGTGCAAGCGCAAAGAATACAATTTGCCCCTAAGGCACATCTAGAAATGAACCTTGTTGTATTATTATTACTGATACTAGTTTGTATGTACAGTATCTGGATGTTGTTCAACTTTAAACATATTTTGCTTCTATTTTATATTAACCACTATGCAGGCACACACGCGAACGCATGCTCAAAGGCACGCACACACGCACACCCCCATACACATGCACACGTACACCCCCATACACACGCACACGCACTGCCCCATACACACACACCACACACACCACACACACACACACACACACACACACACACACACACACACACACACACACACACACACACACACACACACACACACACACACACACACACACACACACACCTTTCTGCAATAATGAGAAAGCCCTTTAGGATCTTAACCATTGTTCATTGTTCACACAAAGGTCACAGAGGTTATTTGACTGTAGGCTCGTCCTGGTTTAGTTTCTGGAAACATTTTGCTTTCTTTCTCTTAATATAAAGTGAAAAATGCCACGTCACAACGTTTAATCAGGGCTCTGGTGTTACAAGGATATGTATAAGCAGGTTTTGTGGGGCTATTCATCTAGAAATACCAAAGGTGAATGGATTCATTAAAGTTTCAATACAGAGCATGATTAACAATGCTGTGCTGAAGAATTAAAACATCCGGATGTCAACGTCTACAGGAATCCATTCATCAAAGTTGAACAATAGGAAATAGTGGCAAACACCTATCCATACTACTGATCCATGTGTACATAAGACCATGCAGATACAGTATGTGCTCCCTATGCGCTGGTTTTTAAGACTCTCAAGGTCTGGTTGTGGAGGGTATCCAGACTCTCAAAGACCCTATGTGCTTGGTATCCAGGCCCCTGTCTCCAGGTTGGGTCTCCAGGAACCTGTGTGTTGGGTCTCCAGGAACTTGTGTGCTGACAACACCACCTCCATCCCACATCGGGCCTTTGAAGGAACCTTCATACCCGACCCTTAGAACCCAACAGCTGTCTGCTCCATCGCCTTCTCACGTGTCGCCGTGCTCCAGTGTTGTCCTCCAGGAGGAAACAACCCTTTATGTTTTCTTCCTCTTTTTCGTGTGCTGGCAGCTAATCGCATGTGATTGCTCGTGTTTTCCCCCGACTGTGTGTGTGCAGCGCAACACAGCTTGACAATGACAACATGAGTGGAGCCGTCTGTGTGCTTGTTGTTCCTGTGCATGGAGAGGAGGACAAAGTACGGGAGGGGTGCTGTGTGTGTGTGTGTGTGTGTGTGTGTGTGTGTGTGTGTGTGTGTGTGTGTGTGTGTGTGTGTGTGTGTGTGTGTGTGTGTGTGTGTGTGTGTGTGTGTGTGTGTGCGCGTGCGTGTGTGGGTGTCAGGTCAAATTGTTTCCAGATTTCATTGTGTTTGGTCTCTTATCTATTCATCATTCGTTTATCTGCATCTCTGGCAGGGCCCTGTCTCACATGGGGCACCCTGGTGTGTTTATCTGTGCACATGCGCACGTATGTGTGTGTGTGTGTGGCAGCTATTCAAAAGCAGAAAGAGGCAGTATGTTATGTTTGACGACATAAGGGTGGTTGGTGCTCCAAAATGGCCACAGCCAGTTGGGGATTTAGTGGGAAATACAGATGTTACCACTGGCTGTGTGGTTTACCGTTATTCCAGCTGTTCTTGGCTTAGGAAGAAAAGACAACGGGAGAGAAGCATATTGGTGCGTTGACTTTGACAACAACAGAGACGTTGGATGATGAATGTCCTACAGGCTTCCTACCCCACGGTTACCTCCTCGCCCCAACCGTAGATAACGTACAGAACAGAAGATTACAAAGTAATAAAGAGACAGCGAACACAACGAGGCCCGGGAAGATGGATCAGTCCCCGCCTGCTTGTCTCAGCAGCTGCCACACAGGAGAACAGACGGGAATGGATCAGGCAAATAGAGGAAAGAGGGGGAGGAGTAAGTGGCAGAGTCATCGGAAGAGAGACATATTTAAGTCTGCCTAAGACGCTATAGTATCTATGGAGACTACTATACACTAAGTCAGGAAAGGAAAAGATGTGACGTTTAGAAGATTGTTGCTGCAGATGTTCGCTGCCATTAAAGTGTTTACGTAGGGGAACTAAGAAAAATAAATCAGCGACTAACTATCATTTCCAGCTGCTGACAATGACCTGTGCATCTACAGCCGACAGCGGTAATTAACTCTCACACTTAGAGTGAGTCAACTACTAAAGCAACTGCCAACCAGAGTTTTTTTCCACCAATGAGCATGAAACAAAATATATTCAGCAAAACTAAAACCAAAATCCTCAAATTAAGCCGATCTTATGAAAATGTTTTTATTTCATTGTTATTTTAGCTTGACCTCTTTCTTCTGGATAACAATGCATAACAGTATGGACAAGAAAACAGAAATTTCTAGATGTAAAAATAGCCCCTGAACACAGAGTTACTTAAGCTACATAGAGCTAATTAAAGAACTGGCACAAATCAAGAACAAAGTTAGCTCTTAGCTCTGAAGGTGGCGATACCTCCATACACACTAGCTAATTGATCTGTGGAGACCGTTTCCATGGTTGCAGCGATTTGTTCAACACATTTTCAGGCGGGTCCATAGTTTCCACTGTGTACGTGACTCAAAGTTTTAGTTTGTGAACACTGCTAAAGGTAGTCCATCATGACCGATGATGACTTCTCCTCCCGTTTGTGGGCCCTTTGGAGACTATATAATCCAATGTGTGATGCAGCCACAGAAAGGGCATGTAAAGGCTGAACCCGGCAGGGGGGGGGGGCAGGCGGAGACATGGGCCTTCTTCTATCGCATTTTGGCGAGGCGATGTTCTGTTGTCTTGTTCTCTGCATTATGCACTCCTTGAGGGAAAAGTCCCTGCCATGTGGAGACGGATTTATCCTAGATTTCTTTAGAGCCATCTTTACATGGTCTTCAGTCACTTTTTTTGACCACCTGCAAAATGACAGCCAAATTGAAGCTGGCAGTAGGGAGTCGTTATAGCACTATGAACCTCGGGAAGGAAGGAAGGCTGGATGAGGCTCTGGATAGTTGGCGGAGTTGGTAGCTCCTGCAGAGTGAGAGGACGAAGTACAGATGGGTGGTTTGCTACATACAGCTTCAAAATAGTCTCCCCATTGGACTGTTGCGTAATGAGGAACCATCCACTGTTCTAAGGGGGCAGGCCATGTTCTAGGGCCTATATTTGATCAGCATGTCTGTGTCTCTTCTCACTCTTCTTATCTCCCCCACTCTTACTCAATTAGGCGTGGTTAAACGGGAAAGAGCTGCCCACTGCGGCTTTCCAATGTGCAGCTTCATATGGAACCACACTGCACGTCAGCACGTTGACTATGCAACGGACCAATGCAGCTGTATACAGGATTAGTTCACTACAAGTTGCTCCAACCCTGATCGTTGAAAATATACCAAAAGAGTTTGTAAGTTTCTCTTCTCCTAGCTCCCTGGCTGATGTTTAACTCTAATTTGTCAGAATGTCAGTCAGCCTCCACCAGCGTTCAACTTTAGCGTGAAAGATAACCGTAGGGGGAGAGACGTGGGAAGACACTGGGGAGGTGCATGGGGGGGTAGACTGTCTTCTTATTCCAAAAAAAATCCCTGAAAATGAGTGTGTGTGTGTGTGAATCTTTATACATTTCAATATATTTTGCTCGGGGTGCTTTCTCCTTGCTGTGGAGTGGAGGAGGGGGAAGCATTCCAATAACCGTACACAGAAAGAGGATATGAGAACAGAACATGTAAGAGAAACATTTTATCTGAGTCTGTGTGTGCATGTGTGCGTTTACATGTGCGTGTGTGCGCCTGTGTGTGTGTGTGTGTGTGTGTGTGTTTGTGTTAGTGTGTGTGAGTGCACACTTGACTGGGTGCATGTCTTTGAATGATTATGTTGTGTGCCAGATTCAACCTTTTTTATACTCCTGACACTGCTATAAGGCAGCACACTACTCAGTAATCATTTTAGTGGAATTGTTGTACAACAATCAGATGACAGTGAAATCCAGCTTTGTTACGACGCCAATCAGGCCTTTTGATAGGTGGAACAATAGCACTGCTGCTCATGTTGCGCCAGAGAGAGAGAGGAGCACCTGGAGAGCCTGCATCTGAGCGGAACTTTAGAGCACGTGAAAGGGTCAGATCTCAAACTGCCACCCGAATGAGTGCTCTATTCTCTCTATTCCCATCTGAGGTCAATTTTAATCATGGCAATTCATATGCAAATGAGAGCCTTAAAACCAGGGCTAAAACGAATGCTCCTGGAATTAGGTCTGGATGGCAGTCAGCAGCAGCCAGTGCAGGAGATGGGCTTTCATAGGGATGAGCCTCTGGTACAGTGGTGTCCCCGCCATGGTTACGGTTCTCCCCGGCCTGTCTTTATTCCTTGTAATAGGAACTGTTCTTCCGTCTCTTATGCATTGTCTGCCGATGTTAGCCTCCCCTGCAAGCAAAGGACTGCATTATATATTGTGATGTGAGTCTTATGCAGGCTTACTCCCACTGACAGAAGGAAAAAACTGGAGACACTCCGGATGAGATGTTTTTTCTCTTCCTCTCCTTCCCTATCTCTTCTTTTCTGTTTTGTATCAGTGGGAAGAGGCTTTAGCAGGGTTACACGCCAAGACAGACCTTTCCTTGCCTAGTTTATCATCGTTTCAGTTAATCCGATTGTCCATGAGCAGACGGCAGCGGCGAAGGCCCTGCCGCTGCGCTATCTTTGTACTGCACTGTGAGCACGGCTCAATCTAAACTTTGCAATTTTGGGGGAAATAATATTCTTTTCATTTATTGGGAAAATCTTCCGAGCCATTCCCCGAATGTCATGTGAGAGAAATAAAATCAAAGTTTAAATATATATATTCATCTACAGGGGGTTTTGTGTGTTTAAAAAATGTGCATAACAAAACTTTATTACAACTATAATACGAAAAAGGACCATCCTAGACCGCCGTCACAGAAGGAGAAAGCATGGTTCCCTGTGAAAAGCATGAATATTCCCTATTCACGATTCAACAAGACCTCTTAGTATGGATCTGCACATGGCGTCCAGCATTTTGATGGGTTGGCTTGCCGCTGGTTATGTTCTTTTAAATATTTTGTTGAAAAAAAAGCTATAATTGCACCACCCCTGACTCATCCCATGGATAAGAGATACACTTTGCTTTCAAACTGATGACATATATTCAATGCCACTTGAAGGTCAACTTCACAGGAAATCACTGTTAATATCTCTCTACAGGCTACAGATTCAGTGTCATTTTCTAGAACAAAGAGTTCATTGTATTTGTTTGCCTTTTTTGGTTTCTGAAAAAATAAAAATGACCTAAATTACTTTGTTTGCTCCGTTGTAGTGTTATCTCTGATGTGTCTTTCCTCTAATCTTAAGAGACGTCGTGGCTCGGTAACCAAGTCAAATTGTAAGCACCCTTCCTGCTGGTTTGGTCCATCATTACGACTTGTTACATCTCCTAATACCCATTTTGGTTGGAATTGGGAGGGCCGTTCATTTGCATGGATGATAACATCACTGAACTGCACATGCACACAAAAAACACATATCCGTACACACACACACACACACACACACACACACACACACACACACACACACACAAACACACACACACACACACACAGAAGATTGTGCTGGTGAGTCCATTAGACGGCAAGTTAGTCTCCAAGCATAACATGGGTGGATTCCGCTGTTTAATAAAAAACGAGAGTGAGAGGTTTCATTAGGACTTTGCCAGTGACTGTCGTCGTGTGGTTTGGACCTCAATGAGAGCGATATGTGCACACACGCTGTAATGTGCCAATGTGGCCGTTTTTCTCCTCCCTCCTGCAGTGGAGAGTACCCCTCGCCTGCAGAGGAACTAGGAGAGATCCAGTAATTAATTCATCATGGGGTGAAGGCTGGGCCTTAGGGCACAGAGCTCACCTGTTGTTGGTAAACAGATAGCAGTTGATTTATGTACCGTTCTGCTCATCTGTGTGTGAGAGTGTGTGAGTTTGTGTGTGTGTGTGTGTGTGTGTGTGTGTGTGTGTGTGTGTGTGTGTGTGTGTGTGTGTGTGTGTGTGTGTGTGTGTGTGTGTGTGTGTGTGTGTGTGTGTGTGTGCATGCGTGCGTGTGTGCTCGGTGTGTCCGCGTGTGTATGTGTGTGTGTACTGGGCTGCATAGGCAGCACATTACACAATGCACCCCATTATCTACAGTGCTTATACCCACAGTCTGCCCACAGCAGCTTCCCCAGGTTCATTATATGAGTTGAAGACATAGATAAATAGAAAGACGGACAGGTACAAATAAATACACAGATAGATATAGATAGCTATAAATGAACTGGGGGACGGAGAGAGAGAGAGATAGACAGGTAGACAGAGAGATAGAGAGACAGATAGACATGTAGATGTATAGACAGTACATATAAATAGAGAGATAGATAGACAGATAGAAAGGGTGATAGAGATGGATTGAGAAGTAGATAGATACGGAGATAGGGAGAAAGGAGAGAGAAGAAGAGAGGTAGATGGACAGACGGGAGAGACAGAGAGACAGATGGACAGGTAGATAGACGTGGGGAACCTATATGTCAATTGAGAGCATTGTGCATCACAGCAAACAATGACTGCTGAATTATTAAGTCCATCCTGTCCCACCAGCTATTTGTCCGGACGCTAATGGCTTTGCTCTTTAGAGGCAAGAAAGAGGAAGGACCGAGAGTAAAAAGTTTGGGCCCCACTCTCTAAACCTTTGCTCTTCTGCCTCTACTTAGCATGTGTGTAAAAATAACTAAATAAATAAAGGAAAAGAGACGACAGCGGCCGTAGCACTTAGCCCTTTTCTTTGAATGGTCATTTATTAGTGCTAAGAGCTGTGCTAATCAAGGTTGCACGCAAAAGGATTACAAACATACACAGACACAATCACCAAGCCAGCGTGAGTGGAAGCAGAGCGTCGTATTGAAATGGGAGCCGTGAGCACGGACAGAGCAGAGTCCTGCTGGGGTGTGTGAAGCTCCAGTGGAATCCAGCTAGCTCCTTTCTATTAATCCACTTTTCCTGAGGCAGGTCATATTCCCCTCCAATCCCGCTGTTATCAGTCGATATCAGCCCAGAACACACTGCCTTGTGTTGACATCTACAAACACACACACACACACAGACACACACACACACACACACACACACACACACAAACACACACTATTCCGTGACATATGAAGACATTGGTGCTCCAGCAGTCGAGACCGGTTCTAAAGCGGTCGATTCCGACCCTGACTCCTCAGACCAAACCTGCCAAACACTAAAGCACATATCAGATAAGCAAGCAGATGTCTCTTATTGACTCACACAGGTCTGCATGAATGCACAAATACAGCCTCAGCCTCCTACACACATACATGCATACATACCGACACACAATCACATACGCACACATACAAGCACACGCGTCCACAGAAAAACAACCCGAGACAACTTTTCCCCAGCTTGCTTCTATTCTGAAGGTTTCTTAGTAATCTGCTATGACTTCAAAAATCATCCATTCAGCAAGGAGTTCAAGTAACCTTCGGCCTTCAGATGTTCGCCCATCTCAGATGTTCGCCTCAGCATTGAATGGGAGCTGAGGGCCAATAAACAACCATGACAGGGGCATCCAGGCCAATCAATACTAGCACCACACTTTTTTTTTATCTTTTATTTTATTTCACTGAAGCTGCTGGGAGCGCTTATTAATCACACACACAGAGAGGATCCACCTCAGTTCCATCTTGTGGAGGAACATTCTTGCGGAAGTGACACCATATGTTCTCCCAGATGCCCTGGTGTCACTCTGTTGTCTAGTGTCACTCATCTGAATACATACGGATGTTTGCTCCAGCTGTTGTGTCTGGGCTCCAGGTCATGTGAAGGCAGAATTCTCTCGATTTTTTATTTCACTTTTATGTTGACATTTTATATAATTAGGTAATAATTAGCGAGTGGTATTTTTTCTGGGAGCTCGTGAAGCTGCCATTAGGTTGTATGTGTTGTTTCACAGTGGGCCTTAGTTTGTTACAGGGTTATTTGCATGATGTTCTTGTATTCAAACTCCCATTATATTCTAATTATATTCAGAGTGACAAAATATTGTGTAAAAGCTTCCTGAGAAATCATTATTCGTTTCTTTGTACATGGTGACCATTTTATCTACTCCCTAATGTCAAGCAATTACGGGAGCATGTCACTGCATTATGGGGATGGAATGTTAACTTGAGTAATGGAAATCCATTAGGCTATTCCAAGGCCTACAATTTGTTTGTACATTTTAGCCATTCCTTAAAATTCTAGTACTTTAATTCTTCTGATATTGTAATGGCCATGTGGCATGTCTATTCAGCCTCTATATGTACTGTAGCTGATAATAAAGTAATATTGTTATGCTTGCAGTAACAGTAGCCTAGATTGTCTTTTCATACAAATAGTGTGAAGATGGATGCATTGGATATTGACGCAATCTCTGTTCCCAGCCATTAAACATCAGTTGGTTTTGCTCAGTCCCACTGCTTATGTCTTTCTCATGTGGTGCTTTAATTCCAATGATCCAATCCACATGCACACACACACATGCACACACAAATGCGTGCACACCCTTGCACTCTCTCTGTCTTTTGTCTTCAAAGAGATGCACAGTCAGAAGCAATTCACACAGAAATGACAAGGATTGAAACTCCCCCTATAGAGTTCACTTAAATGCTGTGTGCCTTTACAGGATGAAGGTTTCGTACTTCACTGACGGCAATTTAAATTCTATGCGAATGGTGCAACATTAAAGATTTGGTTGAATTAGTCCCCCACAAAATACGGTGCTGCATATTACCAGAGAGTTGTGACATTGTTTACATTGAATTTGTGCTGCGGTATCATTAGGTTTTCTCCTTCAAGTGATCCAGTAAGTTGGAGCCAGCATCACATTTTTCAGTTTACTTTTGCCATGTGTGTAAAAATAACTAAGAAAAATAACTGTTCTAACCAAGAGGTTAGAATATGCCCTCTGGGCAGAGCTATATTCTCATCCTCTCATGTTGAACTGAGGTCACACTGGACACTGAAGTGATGGAAATCCCCTCTTGAGGTACAAAGTGCTGTAACCAGATGTTACGGGCTGACACTAGCCGGGCCAGCTGCTAACTTGGGTAAATATCTCATCATGCAACACAATACATAGATGCTTTCACATCGCATCAAAACTTTAGCTTCAAATTCTCTTGATTATTGAAGATCAACTTTAACCACAAAAAAACAAATGATGTTTACATGAAATTGCACCAGCAAAAATCATACGAGCTAAAATGGTGCTAAATCTGCGATTATAAAGATGAAAAGAAGGAGAGACATCTGTCTTACCCGGGAGCATTTCATAAATCGTTGAATTCCAAAATTGTGTTGCTTTTTTTTTTCTTAACATATGTCAACCGCCTCTGACTGGGAGTTTTTGAGTTGTGGCAGTCATTACCGGTCACATGGCTACGAACTCCATTAGCGCGACCGAGGGATTCAACCAGAGCCTGGACAATTATTGGGGCCATGTTCTTGTAAATATGTGTCAGGTTAGATTTGGTTTGACATGGAGAAAGTAAGGAGGGGAGGAGCATGGTGGAGGGGATTAATGTCGAAAAGGGGGGCCTATTTTACCGAGGCATTAGGTGCCCGGTGGAGCGCTGAGGGTTGCGACATCTAACTTTGTCGCAGTGGCTGCTGGGACGAGTTGGGGAGTGATAGGAGGGACTACACACACGCACACAGACTCCCAGAGTCTCCGGGTCCCTGACCGTGGTGCACCACCATTACCACTGGGCTCACACTCTCTGTGTGTGTGTCATTTTTAATCCTGGGCAGGGCATTAAAACACAAGGACTGAGTGAATCAACCTGTACAGGAAGAAGGAGTCGTTTAATAGTCTAGCAGACGATAAGCAGGAAGCCCCGAACCCCTACCTGATTAATGAAATGTAAAGACACAAAATAACCCTAACCCTTTTAATAAAAGTGTCGGCCAAAATGACAAACACTACATTGTAAATATATGGTGAATCTGAGAGGGGGAAGTGTTCAGAAACAGAAGAAAGAAGCGCAGGCCAGCGGACACTCAGCCAAACAAACGAAACGGTCCAACCAAGAGAATGATAGAGGATAAGTGGAATTCCCGGACCCCCTCCCTGGGTTGTGTGTAAACAAACCGGGGCCCATAACAGTTGTGTGTTTGTCAGGAAAGGGGCTGGGGAGGGGGTCTTCAAAGCAGGCCATAGGATTTTGCGTATCGCTATTTTAGCGGAGTGACCTTTGAGTGAGGAGAACACCTGCAGACAGCAATATGGGGACTGATGTATAGCCCGGGACTCCTCCCAGCTGGAGGAGCAGATGCTGGCAGGAGAGCGGGAGCGTGCTTTCCTATCCTCCTGTCTCCTCCTCCTCCCCCTCCTCCCCCTCTTCCCCCTCATCTCCCTCCCTCTCTCTCATCTTCCTCGCCCCGTTCCTAATCTTATATATTAGAGTTGGGGGAGACGGAGATGACACACTATTAACTCTCCCGGCATTAATCTTAATGCGTTGCGCTAGAGGACTATACACAGACTATTTTAATGCAATTAGCCGTTGCCAGGGAGGATGAGTTATTCAATGGCAGCATAATTGCGTCCTTGGGTTTTTTACTCTAGTCCATCCCTGGATGTAATTACTTTCATACGGTTTAACACATGGCCCTGCTGTGGCGTATACCCAGTCATATAGGGATCCCCACACACACACATGCACTTAGGCGTACGCGTAATAACTTAAGATGACACACGTATCATAAACTACTATCTAGCAGTTGAGAACTTTTAATTGGCCGGTTCCTGGCTATGGGAAGTGAAGGGGTGCTTTGGATTGCTGAACTGCCGTCGTCGGGTAAGGCGTGCTCCATTCAGTAGCAGTGTAAGCCAATGTGATTGTGTGTCTGAAACAACACGGTGGCCGACAGTGTGCTGGACTTAGAGAGGGGGTTTGACCAAAACTCTCATTTCTGTATTAGTATTGCTCACTTAACACTCATTCAGTTAAATTCCCCATCCCTCAATGTCACCAATATCTATTCCACCATTCCTCAACCCCTTCATTCTCACACACACACACACACACACACACACACACACACACACACACACACACACACACAGCTATTCTTTACTTCCATGTAAGTCTTGATCCCCCACCCACTTCATCTTCCTCTCACTGCTCTCTTCTCTGCCCTTAATGTTTATGTCTTTAGACACACACACACACACACACACACACACACACACACACATGCACACACACACACCGGCCAAAGCACACACAAGCACTCACACACAAACACACAGCCTGGCCAAATTACACACACTTGAAGCTATGGACTTAAACAGGTGCCAGATTCCTCAGGCTCTATATCACCCTTTTTTTATCCCCTGTCATACCCCTTTCTCCATCTCTCGCTCTCTCCCTCCACCCCTCTCTTTCTCTCCATTCCTCTTCCTCTAACTCCCTCTCCTGCCCTCTGAGCTTTCATTTGTCAAGCGTCAAAACAATAACTGCCAAGTAACCTTAGTGGATCTGAAGGGATTGAATGTGGAGAAAAAGCAGCTTGAAAGGCGAGGAAGAGAGAGAGAGAGAGCGAGAGAGCGAGAGAGCGAGAGAGAGAGAGAGAGAGAGAATGCTCCGATCTCAATGTCCAGGACATGTAAGTAAACCTCAGATGTAGATGATGGGGGATTAACAGGAGGTACAGAGGCTCTTTTTCATCTGCATTCTATTAGTGTTCATTGAGACTATTTTAACTCTATAGATAAGAAACGAGTGCTGGGGGACACTATGAGATGATGACATAAGTCGAGATAAATTGCAAGAATCCAAAGCACAAAAGAGTGTGGCCACCAGAAACATTATAAATTCTTCTCTTGCAGCACACGCGAGGAGCTGCCTTTTCTTTAAACATTTTACGCTCTCCCCTCAGTCTTTCTTGTCTCTGCAATCCTACATCAAAGTGTATCACATACAAAGAAGAAAAAGGTGCTGGCTTAAGGCATTGTCCTCATGCAGAGTCGTTGCTTAAACAAGCGTACACGTGTAAAGTAAATGGTGGGATGTAAGGAGGAAGGCGGAAGACATAATCCCCTGAAAAGTGCTTTGAGGGAGGCTCACGCACTCTCTCTCCTTGGCTCTGCCGCAGCTCCTTCTCTGAGCACAGCAGAGATGAACTTAAGGCCTAGAGAAGAGGCAGGCACAAAGGTGATGGAGGCTCATGCCTTTGTCCACACATGTACAGACTGTTAAAGAACATTTATTCTTGCATTGCACTGAACTGAATGAAATTACGCTGAATATGATAAATGTTTATATATAGACACATATATATATATATATATATATATATATATATATATATATATATATATATATATATATATATATATATATATTATTTATAAAAGCAATCATAGACATTAAGAACGTTTGAGGGGCAATGGTCATTTCTTAATTGCTGTGTATAGTGTATTTAATAATTCAGAATGAAATCAGATTGATTGACTATTTAAAGCCGGTCTCAGAGGAGGCTATAGCTCAGCCCGGCCAGGCTCCCTGGCTCAGTGAATTAAAGCCAACACGTGACATCGCCCTCTGCAATCCGACGCAAAGTTGGAAGCATTAACTTCACACTGCTGAGCCACACACATTTGGATGGAAAATGTTGTGCCAACCCACAAACAAATGTGCGCACACCCACCAGACGACACCCCCCCCCCCCCCCACACACACACACACACACACACACACACACAAACACGTCGCCACACACACACAAACAGTATGCACCCAGTACAGGCTAAGTGATCAGACAGAGCTCTAATCCCTGAATCCACTGATCCATAAAGTGGTACTATTGACCCTCTCTGACAGCCACGTCTCCGTGCTTGTTTTTACACCAACTGTCCTCCTCACCTCCACTCCCACCCCTCCCACCACCACCACCACCACCACCAACACACTTCCCTGCCACTCTCAGTGCATGCAGTGAAGGCTGAAGGCTGCTTGGCTGTCATATGAAATCTGCTCCGAGCTTGCGCATGTGTAAATGAGCGAGTTAGCGCGTGTGTGTGTGCGTGTGTGCGTATGTGTGTGCGTGCGTGTGCATGTGTTTGACAGGTGTCAATGTAGACGTTGAGATCCTTCTACCTATTATTTATTCTGCTGTTGTTTCGGTTGTTTTCTCAAGCGAGAACTGGGCGCCGGCGTTCAATGAACGCAGGCGATCCCAGCAGGGCGGGTCGTGCCGCTCTACATAACCACGGCCTAGCTTCCCTCTCGTTGCAGAATAACAAAGCCCGTCTTCACTGGACACTAGCAGCGGACGGTACGGCCAGAAAGCTGCAGCCGTCTGGCGGTAATGATTCCGTGGTCACGCTCAGACACATGCTGTGATGCAGACAACCAGCCGGCTCATTTATAAATGATCTGAGCGCTTGATACAGCCCTGGGAGAGAGAAAAGGAAAACACGGAGCTGTCACGAGATGAGATATTATATATAGAGAGAGAGGAGGAAGAACAGAGGGAGATATGTGATGTGGGCGAGAGAGAGAGAGAGAGAGAGAGAGAGAGAGAGAGAGAGAGAGAGAGAGAGACACACACACACAGTGACCAGACATTAAAGTAGATAGGGAGCAAAACAGTACCCTTTACTGCTGAACTCCAATGTTCTTCCTTCAGGCTACGACCCTCAACACACCAGCTCCACTGTGACCCTCACCCGCATGAGCGTCGCTAGCAATTGAAAACATTCGGGGCTAAAGCCCAGAAGTTAGAACCCTTTTAAAAGGGGGGTTCGGTGGTTTCTCCCCCGAGAAAATTTGAAAATCGGGCTGATGAAATATGCAATTGTAACGTAGTTTGAGAAGGAAAGAAAAGACCAATCGTCATGTCGGACTCATGTCAGGGCAGGCCTACTGAGTAGGTTAATGTTTACGTTAAGGATAGGAAAGTGCACCACATACACCAGAAGCCAAAATGAGACATTAGAAAAGCTTGTTGCCAAATAAACACTGTCATGCGCCTACCCAATGAATTCAACCGTGTTTAATTCACTGCGGCAATATCGACGTGATGAGCTATGCATAGAGAATACAATTTGCAACATTTTGCAACAAATGATTCTAAATCTGCCTATAAATGTACACGTCAGTATTTTGCCGTTTTCACTGGCTACAATATTGCATCTGTCAGGTGTCAAATTTGCTGAACAAAATGTTAAACTTCAATAATTGTTCATAGTCAACTTATATAGTCCATTTATTTAAGCTCTCAAAAGCATAACCATATGCTTTCCCCACATCGGCGGGAAAACACGGTACATCCATGTAATCAAATCGTATGACAACTTGCGACGTTGACAGATTGTATGTGTTGCGTGTGTAGAGTGAGTGAGAGGTTCTGGGCGCACAGCTCAGCCTGCCGGACGGCGCTGCAAGGAACTTTCATAAACCCAATATTGTTATCCCGCAGTAATCAGCCCGACAGCCCCAAAACGTTAACGGCCCACAAAGAATTCTCCCGACTCTCCCGATTACCACTCCGCCACCGTGTGTGTGTGTGTGTGTGTGTGTGTGTGTGTGTGTGTGTGTGTGTGTGTGTGTGTGTGTGTGTGTGTGTGTGTGTGTGTTAGCATGCGTGCAGGCGTTATTCGACTTAGGTTACTAATATTATATATGTTCGAAAGTTCAGTGATTGAAACAAATAAAAGCCTGGGCAATTTAAGTTTTACGGTACCACTGTCATGCACCTAACCGATGTCAAGTGGACCGGGTAGAATTCACTGCAGGTCTCTCTTCTTATATCCATCTTACAAAAGATATTTTATTACTGTCCTTCTCAACACTCAATATCGACATTGAATTTGCAACATTTTGCAACAAATTATTCTAAATCAGTCAGAATTTTGCGGTTTTCACTGGGCACAATGTTGCATCTATGGCTGCTGGTAATGCAACCACAAAGAAGTATACTCTACGGGGCTATTTTCCTCATTATTATTATTTTCTTTATTTTTTTGACGGCGCAGCGATCCGGGGCTATTCCCAAAAGATCCGGGGCTATAGCCTCGAATGCCCAGGTCTAACGACGCTCCTGCTCACCTGTCTGGATTGGAAGTGCAATATGTATCTGTTCATAATGGACGGCCTGTGTCTGAATGTACACAGGGCCCTCTGCTGTCGTCTGCTGCACTAGCATTCAGTTTGTGTCCTCGGTAGATACAGCGCAATACAGATACAACACAAAATAAATCAAACGTCTCCTTTAACCTGATAAGAAAGGTTGTCTGAGGGGAGATGTGCCGTTTATATAATTTTTTGCAACTCAAAACTCTCTGTGTTGGCCCAGGGGGAAGAGTGTAGGAGAATTAGTTATTAACAAATAGGCCTAAGCTAATAAACAAATGACGACCACATTAATACACAACTCTAGTATGTGTGTGTGGGCATGTGTGTGTGACGGTGAACCATACGGATAGAACATCCATCAATTAATTGTCACAAATGGCTGACAGACAGAACATATTGATGTTGTTCCATTCCATGCCTCAGCTCAACAATGATCCAGTGAGTGGGCGGGAATAGTCACTTTCAGAGCGCGGACGTCAACAGAAGGAGAAGATCATCAAGAGGCACCCACAAGCTTGTTAACCATCATTTTAAGATGCAGGTTTAATCCACCAGACTATCAATAGATTTTCCCATTTTTCCTCTCATGAGAGGCAGGTCATAATACAATTCATAAAAATCAAACACTATAGAATTATGAAGCGCTGCAATGAGAGCCTGACGGAGCCTGGCCTGGTTTAGTGGGAGTTCCAGTGAAGGCTGCTCCAGTGTGTGCATATGTTTGTGTATGTGTCTGTTTGTGTGTGTATGTTTGTATGTTTGTATGTGTACTAGTTTATTCGCATGTGTGTGTGTGTGTGTGTGTCTATGAGTGTGAGTGTGAGCGTGAGCATGTGCGTGCGTGTGAGCTTGTGTGCGTGTTTGTGCGTGCCTGGCTGCTTGTCAGCCCCTGCCCCGGCCATGTGGTTCTGGGTATATACAGAGAGGTACATTAACCTTGTCCATCCTCCCAGCACATCTGCTGCAGGGCACCTTCCATCAACACACCGCAATCCCTACAGAGGTGTGACATTTCTCAGTCACACCTCAGCTTCACAGCCCTGTAGTGAAGATGGATAGTAGCAAGTAACTCATGCCCAGGTGAACTAGACTCCACAACTCTAACATCTCTTAACCCCAACCCCCCTCCCCTACCCTATTAGACACATTCTAGATGCCAATCCACCCACCCACCCACCCACCCACCGGTCTGGCCAGGCCAGGCCAGGGCTGACAGCTTGCTGGCCAGCGTGTGAGGTGGGATTAGGAGGGGGGGCACGCTGCCAGCAGTACTTGCAGTAGCACTAGACTGCTGGCCACCAACCCCTTTGGTCTTGACACACAGTGGGCGGAGCAGCTGAGACAATACATACACCGAAGGGCATATTCTATTGTTACATTAACCGTAAGATACAACGAAAATCCTTTAGTCCATCCAACATACCAGGATGTGGTTCGTGTGTAAAAGCTGTTTAAGATTACTGACTTAATGAGGTACATTTGCAGCAAAAACGTCATTATGTCCAATAAATGTTGTCTACAGCTGGACATGCTTGAGAAGAGTGTGCGAAGTAATCGAATTCAGTGGCTGATAAAGGGTATACTATAAATAATCATATGTGTTTAAAAAAATTGGGGGGGAAAATAACAAATAATAACATATTAAGTTTATCTGACAATATGCAACTGACAAATATCAGCATTGCTTCCCCATTAAGTCACACTAAGGCAAATACTGAAAAGCTCACCAGGCGATAATTGTACACTGAATAAGGTCTTTGTAGTCATCGCCCCCCCCCCCCCCCCCCCCACAAGAGAACTTAGCTGTGAAGCAAACAACACCTTTTTAAATAGCGGTCTCATAGTGAAACATGGTTACAATTTGGAAGCCCTAGTTTCTCCTTAACCCTATCGCTTAGACACATGCTGCATGGATATCTCAGATCACACTTCCCACAGTGAAACCTCTAAAAATACACACACACAAACACACAGAGATCCCTCTGAGGGATACGCGTTGTGTGGGTGTTTGTTGTGGGAGTTGATTCTGTTTTAGTGAATAATTATAGGATGCGGTAATTGCATAGAGCCACAGATAATAAAGACTTTGGAGGGATATGGTAAACAGCAATTTCTTTGTTTTCATTGTCAGCTCTGCACCATTTCATTTTTTGGGATTCACACTTTCAAAGTCAGTGTATGTGTGCATGTGTGTATGTGTGTGTCCCCATGGAGCCGCTCTTGTTGATCAGCACAGCAAGCCTGCCTCTAAACGCCCCTCCGTCCCGCTTGGTACGGGGTAGCTGCAGCTATTATCCAGGTCCCGGCCTGCGCCCAGCCCCCCGCCTCCCTGTCGCCCAGCAGAGTGATAATGAGGTCGGGCAGGACGACTCCAGGAAGGGGAAAGGCAAATATGACAGGCCTGTGAATATGGATGGGGGGGCTTCCGATGCCGTGGAGAGAGACCGGAGCCGGAGGGGCGAGAGAGCTGGTGGTGGTGGTGGTGGTGGTGGAGGTGGTGCTGGTGGTGGTGCTGGTGAATGAGGGGAGTAGGGGTCTGGGTTGAGACAGCGTTGCCTGGCTCTCACAGAGCTGGCAGAGCAGACAGTCTGGCTTGACGTGGGGGGTTCTCCCTGCCTGATTTGACACACCGTGGCCAGGCTCGCTGTAGCCTGAACACACCGAACCCAGCATCTAGGAGCTGGAATGCCCGTCGAGGTTGCTATTGCCCGTTATGGCCCGCTCTTCTAACACACAAGGTTCACCACCTTCTGAATACCGAGAATGGGGGAGCTACTATCTCAATGCATAAGTGTTTTGCCCCGCATGATATTTTTTAGAAGCCCTGAAATTTGTTTGGCTGCTTAAAAATGAATATGGAGGATTAACACCTGAGGACTGGCTTGTGTATTCACATCGCACCCTGTTGCAGATAGATCAAATCCATACACATCCTTCCTACCTTGAACTGCGCTGCTGCGCTCACATACAGTAATCATGTAACCGCTGCGTTGAACGACGAGGGGCTGGAGCGGGGGAAAGTAGTTAATCATATGAATTATTGAATAAACATTCATTGAAAATGTAAGAGACAGCCTTGGATTCCGGTAGCGGTACTCAAGCTAAGAGAAGTCCATGGCTGGCGGTATTAATCCTGACTTATTAATTACAAGGCAGTCTCTGACACACTCCTCAGACACTGAGAGAGAGAGAGAGAGAGAGCGAGAGAGCGAGAGAGCGAGAGAGAGAGAGAGAGACTGTGGGAAACTACTGGTCTCCGTTGGCAGTCGTAATTCCCATTGAGCAGAACTTGAGGGTGTGTCTGTCTGGTATCTGTTGCTCATCTCTGCACTCGATGCAGAGGAGCTGTTGACCCAACCATTACTGTGTACGTGGACGAAAGAGCTGAGAGGAGAGGAAAGTGGCGGCGGCGACTGTTAAAAGCATTTGTGCTTGTGTCCATGTGTCCGTGTGTGTGTGTGTTTGTTGAGAATAAGCAGTTCTTTCAAAGGCGGTTTCTTTACAAGAGTTAATTGAGGATGTTGGCCCACAAAAGTTGTTTTTTTCCAAGTCAGGAAAAAATACAGGATGTATTGTTTATTCGTTCGATGCGAAGGAGCAACCTCCCCCTACGAGCAAACAAGTGACCATTTATACATGTAACAGGATCTGTGGAGGACGAAGCGTGTGTCTGCAGGAAAAGTTAGTTGCTTTGAAATATTTTTCTTTCCTCTGCCATCCATCTACACCCATGTCTGACTGCAGGAGTTGACATCATATAATAAGCCCCAGCACCCCTAATGTTGTTAGTGGATATTGTTCTGAGGCAAAGTGCAGACGGGCCCAGGGTGATTAGGCTCGGTGATGAATTTCCCTGTTGTATGGAGACCGTTAACACACTAGAAGGATTGACCCAAACCCAAGAGCCCGCTGGGCTATTATTGATGTTTATAAAGTGATATTCCTTTAATGACCGTGCTCGCCTTGCTTACCAGCGATGTGGAGTGTTGAAAGGCTAAGTTGAGTTATGAAAGTTTAAACAAGCCCGATACTCTTGAAAAATAGAACTGGAGCAACGAAGTGGCTGCTTAAGAGCAAAGTGCCCAAAGGATTGAGATTATTAACGTCGGCACATGGGTTTGTGTGTGCACCTGTTCACGTTTGTGTGCATGCAGATGAGTGTGTGAGGGTTTGAGGGAAACCTCAGTTCAGCCTCAGTTTACTTTAGTTACAGGCGCCTCTAGAGGTAACAAATGAAAGGATCAGTGGGTTTTCGAATTACCAAGAATTCATCACTTTCTTTTTTTCTCTCTGGCCTCTCTACTCCACACTATCTATTTTTGTGAGCAAGCTCATTTGTGTTTGTGTGTGTGTGTGTGGGGGGGGGGGTTGTTTGTGTGTGTGTGTGTGTGTGTGTGTGTGTGTGTGTGTGTGTGTGTGTGTGTGTGTGTGTGCGTGCATACATGTGTGCGTTCATGTGTGCTTTTTTTCTGTGTGGGTGTGTGAGGGTGGATTTATGTGTGTGGGTTTGTTTGCATTGGTGTATGTGTGGGTGTGTGTATGTGCACATGCAACTAACAACCTAATATCTATATGCAGTAGGCTGTGTCGTGTGTAGGTGAATGTGTAGCCTGTCAATCAGGGGGTTATCTGTGTGCACTCAGGCAGTCCCCGGAGTCAGACCTTTACTTGGTAATTGATTCCCTGCGGCCGGTTCGGCCGAGGGCTTGAGGAGGTGTTGAAACTTGCACACAGAACAGTGTGTACACTTGGCCAGAGAAAACCCCACAAACCACTCTACCGCCCGCTGTAGAAGGGATACATGTTTGATAATGTTGCACTGAATCGACACCGCGTACCTACGTGCAGAAGGATTACTATAATGAAGTGGCTGTGGGTGTCATGGGTGACTCAAGTATATACAAACATCGTCTTTAATGTGAATGAATTGAATTATAGGATGTCCTTGTTGCTCGCAGAAGCGCCAGCTTGAAATTGCCCCTTGAGGGACACATTTCGTATTTTATAAGAGGCTGAGTGGATACTAAAGAATTGCACTCTTTACATTATTCCCTTCAGATTATATTAAGAGGGGGTCTTTGGCCTCACCAAAGCACCTTCCCTCTGACCAGGTTTTGCAAGGCTTCGGTGCTAAAGGTAACCCTTTCCCCTGGAACACACAGAGACTCAGAGACAGTAGATAGGTCTGAATTAGTATTAGCAGTAAGTCCCGTCTGAATTAGCATGAGCAGTAGGTCTCATCTGAATTATAATTAGCACTAGGTCCCATCTTAATAAGTTGAATCAGTAGGTCCCATCTGAATTGGTATAAGCTATAGGTTCCTTCTGAATTAGTGTTAGCAGTAGGTCCAATCTTGATTAGCTTTAGCATAAGCTTTACGGTAGCCAGGGTGGCAGCCAGGGTTCTTCACAATGAGGACCCAACCAGAGAAGGAATTATGAGGAACAAGGACAAGCTATCAGCATGTAGAAATGCTTTCGAGGTAACCACTGACCCATCTGGAGTTGTTATGTGTGTGAATGAATCCTACCTTGTGTAATGTTTTTGCTCATGGCTGCTAAGTTATTGAATATGGCACAGTGTTATAATTTCCATGTTCTTTGTTGCACAAACAGAGAGCACATGTATTCTGAAAGATGATGTTGAATCAGAATGCATCAGAAAAATGCCTATTTTCAGAAACTCCCTGTTCCATGGATTATAAATGTTTCTGTTTGTTTACATTCGTCCGACAACTCCTCTGCGATCAGTAGTGCTCGGTTGTAACACAACAAAGCAGAATGATTGCTTCAACAATAGGGGGATTGAACAAAAAGTACATTCATTCTTAAGGAGGGATGAGGATATTAGCTGAAAGACATGAGGTGAGATATACTTCACGCACCAGATCTTCTCACCCAACCCACCGATTTGTGTGTTTTTTTAACTGAATGTTCAGATGTGTATCTGTGTGTGTGTGTGTGTGTGTGTGTGTGTGTAAGTGCATGCACGTGTGTGTTGCCAACATCATGCCATTCATCCCCATGGTGGCAGTCCCTTCAGATCTCCATTAGTCAGTTAGTGTTAGACGCTGAGACACCGGCTTGTTCCGAAGCAGCAGCACAGCACAATGGGCTCCTACTGTGGCAGATTGTGATGTGCAACGCAGGGCCAATTAGAAAAAGAGAAGTGTGGAGTGATTCATGCACATTTTGATACGCCCTGGTGTGTCTCTCTTACTCTCTGTCTCTCCGTCTATCTTTCGCCCCCGCCAACACTCCTGTGCCTCGTCTCTTGTTTTCTATCTCGTTAAGTGTGTATCCATTCCTTTTGCTCTTTTTTACCTTGATCGTTTCGCCTTCTGGATGTTGCTCTCCCTCTGCCTCTATCTCCAGGTCTCTGGCTCTCTCTCGCTCGCTCGCTCTTGCTCTCTCTTGCCCGCTCTCTCTCTCTCTCACTCTCTCCACACTGACAAGCGAGGGATTCTGTTAGAGTCCATTTAACAGCTAGTGTGCATCAGTTCCTCCACACAAATCCTAATCTGTACAGTGAGACGGAACTGTTTGGTATGAGACTAGAGCGACAGGGCATGTGTGAGTGTGTTTGTGTCTGTGTGTCTGTGTGTGGGGGTTTGTTTGTGTGTGTGTACGGGCTGAAGAGTCGAGCATGTTTGTGTGACACATGATGACATGGACACCTGAGCCGGCGGAGGCCAGTGCTGTGTCAACGTCTCATATGGAACGGCGGCGCGAAGGCACAGCCTGCACCACTTTCCTGCAGCAGACGTGACTTCACTTTTTACCAGGACTACCGTTTGTTACTGACTACTGAAGATTGCTGTGTGTGTGTGTGTGTGTGTGTGTGTGTGTGTGTGTGTGTGTGTGTGTGTGTGTGTGTGTGTGTGTGTGTGTGTGTGTGTGTGTGTGTGTGTGTGTGTGTGTGTGTGTGTTCACATCGGCATGTGCGGGAGATTCAATCAATAGGCTTAAGGTTGGTTGGCCCACGTGGCCCAACCTACATCCGCTCACCCCCTCCAACACACGCACACAGTTTATCGTGTCCCCCCCATACACACACACACACCACAACACCACCACCAACCCCCATCACACAACACCTGTGGTAAACATCTCAGTGGGACACTGCGGTGCTTGTCAACCTCCACTGCAGTACATGTTATATTGATAAATCTCTTTTGGAGTCAGATGCGACAGGCCTGCGTGTCAGTGCAGCTGCAGCAGCAACAAAAATAAATAAATAAATAAATGAAAAAATAAATAAAACCTACAATTCCCTGTGTCTACCACGTCAAACAAGATGGATCTATTTGACTGTTTATGCTTCAGTCTAAAACAAAAAACAAAAACAAAAGGTTGCCACAGATTTTCTGTTTAGTCGTCAGATAGATGCAGTGTTTCGGGGTTGTCGGTAACGAGAAGCCAGAAGAAGCAGGAAAAAGAGAGAGCCGGAGAGAAAGAGAGAAAAAGGGGAGGCAAAGCACGAATAAAGAAGTGATGGATTGAGGCAGATACACTAGAACGGGGAACAAACCGTTGTTTTAAGTATATTAACCTCTCTCTCTCGCTCTCTCTCTGTTAACTTTACCCACTCTCTCACGCTGGCTGAAGCGCATTTTTTCTAATCCTCACTCGTTCTTTTAAAGAGAGAAATTAGCATGTGGCAGCCGCGGCCTCTGTAGCAGAGTCTCAGAGGGAAGCTCTTGTGCCAGCCAGGGCATATTTAGTCTACTAAATGCAACATTCATAACTCAGGTATGTGGTCTTAAAGACTACCAGCACTATTGCACACACGCATGGCTGCCATCAATCTCACCATGGAGGAAACTACTGTATAAAACTTGCTACTGTAGCTTCGGGGTGTTTCTCCATCAAAGAGCAATGTGGTGTTCTCTGTGAAAGAGGATTTACTACCACCACTACACATGGAGAGCTTGCTGTGAGGGGGATTGTGGGAATTGAACCGACAATGATGTGGTGAAAGGCAAGAACCTAATGGCATTGACTTTATTTAAATAAGAAAAAAGGTATTTATATTGACCTAGAATGAATCTACATGGAAATATTGCCATTAAGCAAGAAGGGGCAACATGAGAGGCAGAGATTTAGCAACCCAGGCTACATTTATTTAGTTAAGCAATGGTGTATTTTTGGTGTGGTAGCTCACACATGCAGGAAAAGTGTTTTTTTGTAAACTCATTAACACAACAGGTTCCTTCAAAAGCATTTAATTCTGAAAGCTAGGCCACAAAGTAACGGAAAGCACATTCAAGATGCTGAATAATACCAGCCAATGGTACATTAAGGGTGAAGTGTCTAACAGTTTGCACCAATTTCAACCAAATGATTCGCAAGTGCCCAATGGAAATTGTGCACTTACCTGCAAATACCTCATTTCGGGTTGCAAACCCATAATCTTGCCTCCTCAATTCGCTCTCGGAGCCTTTAGGTAAGGTGTGTACATGTTAAAGTGAGTATTATTATAAATTTTATATTTGAATTCTAGTTTGGCATTGATTTCCACAAATCGGTTTCTCCTGAGAGGTCCATAAAGGCTTCATCCACAGATACTTCTGGTTTATTAAACTACCTAGATTCTGCTGCTCCCCTTGCCCCTTCTTGTTATTTATCTAAAGCATTAGCGGGGAATTATGTGATGGCACGGTGTAATTACTAAAGAAACAACCTCTGAAAGGGTTCTCCCACGAGACGCACCTGCTGTTATTATTGTTATTATCATCGTCATTAGGGCTAGCGTGCGGCTTGTCTGCTGAGTTCCCCACTCTGTTCCTCGGCAGTGGCTGATTAATGCAGTGCAAACATGGCCTTGTATCTGTCTGGGAGGACAGGCTCAAAGAGCTGAGCTGCGCAAAGCATCTATTCTGTGCAACATCACACTCCCCCCCCCCCATATACACACACACACACACAAACAAACACCACCACCACCACATTCCCTCCTTTCTTCATGCTGTCCTCTATGAAGCAGTATGATGTCTCTAATTAAACCCTTTGCAGGAGACCGAAGCAGCCGTGGACCAGTACGTTGGGCAAAAGCCAGATTTTCCCGAACGAGGTTCACTGATGTGTCATGTGGTTTTGTAGGTGTGGTTTTATAGGGCCGTTATGATTCAGACAAAAGAAAAAATTATATTCACAATTTACTTGAAAGGATGGAAAGATATGTTTATCTTGCCGTCATTGACATGCAAGGCCAGTGTTCCTTCTGAGCAATGAAGCTGTGAATACACATAGGCAGAACGCTGGAGCGTTCACAAAGGATATAGCCTCAGTCACAGCCGTTCCCTTCGGTCCCTTGTGTAGTTGAGCAAGCTTAACTGCCAGTTAAGATACTCTCTCTGCATCTCTCCTGTTCGATTCTTTAAAAAACGATGGTTGACAGATATGTTATCATGCAAAAAGAAAAAGAAGAAGTGATGTCTGGCTCTGCAAATCTCCTCTGTGCTTGAGAGACAGGAAACTCGGTCGATGAACACACAAAAAGCAACTCAAGTGCTTAGTCACTGAGGTAGATACTGTCTCAACACTAGCTGAATACTAACGCAATACTACCTCACCCATTACCCGCTATAACAGAGATACTGTCTGAACACCTACCGAATACCAACGCAATACTACCTCACCCATTACCCGCTATAACAGATACTGTCTGAACACCAGCCGAATACTAACGCAATAGTACCTCACCAAGTATCCGCTATAACAGATATATGGTCTGAACACCAGCCGAATACTATCGCAATATTATCTCACCTATTACCCGCTGTAACAGATAGACAGTCTGAACATCAGCCGAATACTATCGCAATATTACCTCACCCAGGACTCGCTATAACAGATACGGTCTGAACCCCAGCCGAATACCAACGCAATACTACCTCACCCAGTACCCGCTATAAGACATAGTGCCAGCATGAACAGGAAAGCAATAACCTCAGATAATTACAAAACTTGGATCCCTTTCTTTAAATGCTCTATAATGGGTAAGGCTGAAATCAGTTGAATGCAGCTCAGCGAGTTGTTTTTCTGATAAGAGGCAGCAGCACATGAACTTTGCTCCAGGTCAAGGCTGAGTATATACTGCTCAGCAGGAGTCCATGGTACATATGCCAATCTCGCAAGGGCTCTTCAGCCACTGTAAATTGGAAGAGTCCACGCAGGGTTTTCTTCCTGAGTATAAGCTCCTAGTTTTCCTTATGTAGGCATGCTTGTGTGGGTGTGAGTGTAGGCATCTCTCTCTCTCACTCTCTCTCTCTCTCTCTCTCTCTCTCTCCCTCTCCCTGACAAGACAAAAAGGGGATACACATACTATCTTCAATAGAAAACCAAACGTTAGTTCCTCTTCCATTTTGTCCACGACACCCCACTCCTCCCTCCCTGTCCCGCTTTTCAGCTGAGCCAAAAAAATTGGCCCTCGAACACGAACACCCCTGGACAGAACATAATGCTAGCTCTGTAAAGTGCCTCACTTTCTACCGGAGATAAATTATATTTCTCGGAGCAAAAGGCAGGTCGAGGCGAGGGAGACAAAGCGAGAGCCGGGCCACTCTCCTCTGCAGCCATTTTCTGGCGTATTGTGCACGAGGCGTCTCCCTGCTGCTCGGCTCCAAGAAGCCAGGCGCTCGGTGGACAGCAGGCTTGCTGTGAGCTGCCTATTGGCCGCCACTCTGAGGCGATTTGTGGCATCGGAAAGTAAGCAATTTGCATAATGCCACGTTATTTCCACTACAGACTTTCTCTCAGTCAAAGTCGGCATTTAAAAGGGAAGGAAAACTCTTTTGGTCTTTTTCTATAGCAGCATATGAGCCCACCGTTTATGTGGAAAAGTAGCTCACTTGAACTTGGACTTTTGACTCGGGTCAAAAGTGCATAGTAGAACATCTGCCAGAGTTTATACTGATTCAATTGCAATAAACAAGTGGGACAACCCCCTGTGCAAAAGTATGTTTTTAGTGACATTTGTCATATCAGCTCGGTTTTGTAGAAAAGAGTCCAAGACGTTACGGATGTGGGTGTCGTGGAGTTTAGCTCAGTATTTTCATTGGTTATACCTCAGTGTGTGTGCTTTTGTTTATGTGTGTGTGTGTGTGTGTGTGTGCATCCGGTTGAATGTGTGCTTGCATGCATGTGTTTTTGTGTGTACGTGTGAAAGCATTCACACAAACCTGTGTGTGTGTGTGTGTTAATGTGTGTCTGTGTGTATGTTTGTGTGTGTGTGAGAGTGTTGGCACTTGGGGCACAGGTGTTCGTTAGCATTCACAGGTACCTGTGTCTGAGTGTGCGTGTGCGTGTGCGTGTGCGTGTGTGTGTGTGTGTGTGCCCTGCACGCATCTGCACAATACTAATTGCCTAAGAGAATGACAGGCTTCTCACGACCTCTGGCGGCGCCCTGACCGCCGAGTCCTGACTAACAAGGGTCACCGGCATGACAGTACCCTCATTATGCCACCGCACCATGCAGATCAACCGCACAGTCCAAAGCCCACCCTTAAATCTCAGAAAATAAAGGCTTTTCCTGAAAAGGTTACGATGAACAGACTCTTCTCCTGCTTCTAGCCTCGCTCAGCTCCAGGAAGGGGGAGGAGGAGGTCGCTCTCCTCCAAGGTGAGGGGGGAGAAGGAGAAGGAGGAGGAAGAGGCGCTCCCAGCCCACCATCATAATTTAAAATTAAGGGCATGCAGCAGTATCATTAAATGGCGACCTTTGAACTGAAATGAGACCCAAGATGCATATTAAGAGCTCAAGACGGGTGTGAGGGAGATGGGATGGGGGATGACAGGAAGGGGGTTGAGATTTTAACAATGGTACACCCACACTGACAAACACCACACCACCGTCACAATCGCTGATGTCTTCTTATTCATTATCCCGGTGGCCTAGACACAAGACCCAGCCCCCACATCACCTTTTGGCTTTTTATTGTGTGGAAATTTACATTTAATTACCATACAAAACCATAAACCTAATGATGATCTAGGTGTGCGTGTGTGTGTGTGTGTGTGCGTGTGTATTCCTGCTTTTGTGTGTTTGCACATGGTCTTTTTCTAATTCTTATGCCCATTTTGGTTGAAAAGTATAAACTCTAGTTGGAGGTGCAACATGTGCAGCATACTGGTTCACTTTACCCTGCAATTAACTGATTACCTTTCTCATGCCTACATTTACTTTTCTCTGTGTAGGGTTGTATAGTATGGCATAATTGCAATAAGCAAAAAGTGGATCCTTAAGTGGTGAGAAATAAAAGTGATCTTTATGCTAGCAATGATACTTAAAATGAATTCATATATCACCATTTGTTTCTAAAGCACAATCAAACACAAAACAAAAGGGAAAACCCGTTTAAAAGCAAGCTAGAATTATTGTTGTCAGAAGGTATTGTACAGAACTGATGGCCCTCTGCCATCATAGTAGAGAGCATGATTTTGAAACCAAACCAAAAAAACATCCCTTCTCTTATTGCTCCCTCCCTGTGTTTCGACTTCTTTGAGAAGTTCTAAAGTTCATCTAATGCACCTATGATTAACAGGCAAGATAATCTGATCCAACCAGGGAAGAGATGCTCTGATTGGTCAAAGAAACTGGTAGTGGTCTAAAATATGGTCCCGTACAGAAGCATGGGCAGTCAACGAGAAATGATATTCCTAAAAGAAATTTCACTCAGTAATAGCTGATGTCCAATAGCTGATGTCCAAGCCAATTCACTCAGTAATCGGCTTGTCCATTTAAAAAGAAATTGCAATCATATAATAGTGCTTAAATCATACTTTAATCACTTAAATCATACCTACAGTATATAGAACCTTTAACCACAGAGACAAAGATACACCTCAATCAAGTAACTACAATGGAAAGCGGGGGGTTTAGGGTGAGCCATAAAACATTAGCCCGTCTATTAGGACAAACCAGGGAAGGATTCTCACGCATGATGCTCAAAGTTTAGCAGTCGTTTTAAACAGATTAGCACTGAACGGCTGCTCCTTGGCAGGGGAGATCTGCATTTAAAAAAAGGGGGGGGGGGGGGGGGGGGGGCAAGAAATCACAACCCCTCTTAATCCTGAAGTAGGGCAGAGGAAGGTAATCAATATCCAGAGAACGGTGCTCTTACTCTCTCTTATCTTAGCTCCTATTCAGTAAGAAGAGGTTAGAGGAGGAGAAGGAGGAGGAGGAAAAAGGAGGAGGGGAGAACAAGGAGCAACGAGAAGCCACAGTTAATAATTCAGGCAAAATATCGGTGATCCAGCGCTGTCAGATGAATGTATGATCTTCCAGCGACGAAGGAAAGCATGGGCATGCCTGTTCTGCTGCATTGAAACATCCTTGAGAAAGCCAAGTGAAGAACCCTCCGATATTAACTGTATTTCAGTGTTTCCTTTTCCTTTTTATTATTATTTCCGCAGTTCAACCTGGCTGTATGAGGGGGAGATATTTCACACATTATGCTAGGTCTTGTATCTGTCTGTGCTGTCCGACTCCGTATATAGTAGCTGCCAGCCAGCCGAGGATAAATCACTTCCCAGCTAGCTTATTACATGAAATGAAGGAATTCATCATGGTGACAGTCGGCCGTTGCAAGGCGTTCATTGTGATCTATCTCTCAGAAATTGATTGATTCATTAACACACACACACACACACACACACACACACTCACTTCTTCCGAAGCTGAGCCACACACTGATGCTACATATGTTGAAAAGAACTGCGGTTCTGTGTCACCGTGGTTTTAGTCACCTCGATCTTTCTCTCTGTGGCGGGGTGCTCGGGTACCACGGCAACGCTGACAATCATGTTGTCACTCAGCTCATTAACTGGGCGATGAGCAAAAGCTTGTGGAGCATTCTTCTTACATCACCCGGCATGAGTTATGGTATGACAGGAGTTTTATTTGTTCACCCGATGTGCTCTAACACCGGAAACCGCCAGACAACTTTGATCGGAAAGACAGGTGGGGGGCCTCGGTGCAGCAGACCTAATTATGATGTGTTAAATAATCGAATAAATGCCTCAATGGAGGCAGATTTTTACAGATATGGAGAATATGCTTTGTAATACAGACCGTTTGAATAAAACACACAGATGCTCAGATGAAATGAGCAATTTCTTTGTGATGGAACTTGGTCCGAAACAATGAAAAAGACAACACAAAAGGCATGCTACATGCATAGCTATTCCATAATGGGTATTAAGGTAACTTTAAGGTAGCCTGCTTCTCTCTGACAACTCCCAGTTGTTAGGCTCCTCTCCTCTGATTGGCCAGTGTGTCATCCACATGGGTGTGTGTGTGTGTTTGTTTGTGTCTTTCTGTGTGTCTATGTGTGTGTCTGTGTATGTATCTGTGTGTCTGTGCGTGCGTACGTGCGTGAGTGTGTGACATTGTGTGTTTGTGTGTGTGTAACTAGGAGACAAGCAGACAGCAGTCCTTCTCTTTCCATTTGATAACATTAGTGACAAGCTTCCAACGGCTGGCGTGCGTAACAATCTAAGCCAGTGATTTTAATTAAAAGGCATTTCAGTTTAGCCTTTAGGCAGCCAGATTCCACATCGATGGATTTGTGATTACAAACAGTTTTTTCTTTTAAGTATTTCAACAGAGCTGACCCGTGCTCATGCTGTTCATCTCCTTAAATGAGAGCGTTCACCGAGGGAGAAAAGTTTCAGCATGATTACTGAAGAACTTTATACAGCGAACTGCACGTCAGTGTACGACTTATTGAAAATTAATGAGCGGGAATATAAGGAATGTGATATCAAAAATGATAATAAATCATACATGATACATAGATGTAAAATGAAATTGTATAATACATGGATAAGTTGGACAGAAGGAGATACGACACATTGTTAGTAGTTTGCTTGTTAGTGAACTCGAGCCATCTTCCTCTTTCCTAGCAGTCAGGATCTCTGCCCGCTTCCCTTTACCCACTTATTCTCAACCTTGTGTACGCTCTGCAGAAAGACCCCAGCAGGAGCCCCACCTGCGTGGCGTCGCTGGTGACATAGTTCACTCAGAGGGAGGGCTGGGGTTAGAGGTCGTGGTCATGTGGTACACCTGAACCGTAAAACAACGCAATACATAACTCGTTCCTGGCAATAGCTCTAGTTCACTCCGCCAGTGAACCAAAACAAGGAGACTATGTTGCAAGAGTCCTTAATATCCACATTTTTAATGAATACATTTGAGAGCAGTTGGGTAGGTAGATGGGTTTTGTTTTGTTGAAAAGGAATCTGCATCCATCAACCATTGCCAATAGCAAGCTTCCTCGTGAAAGTGACAGATAGGAAACCTTTTCAACTATGTTGTAGTTCTGGTTGTACTACACGCCTGGGTAAATGTATCCGAATGTATACCCATTCCTTTTTTCAGTTTGGGAACGGTGTCAGCTGTAAGAGTGGGCCAATAAGGGAGCTCATCCAGATAAGTCTATCTGCGGATAAACAGAGGAATGCCACACTGTAACTGCTGGGGATTCGCTCTCCTCTCCCTGCAATCAACCATCTGTTGCTGAGCCTTGAGAGTTACACTCTAAATTGATTTGTGTGTGAGAAACAGCTGGCACATATAGTTATTGCATTTGCTCCCATTTAGTTTGCATGGGTGTTGACACACCAGTGCAATAATGTGAAAATTAATGTACAAATTACACAGTGATAAAATTAATCACGATAAGAAATCTTTTGAAAAAAGAGGAATAATAAAACGCCCTTCCTCAAGCGGGGTTGTGAGCGAACCACCACAATTACACAAGATACTATCTGGTCCTGTTTATGCTTCTGCTTCTCTATCGCTGTCTGAATGGCTTCATCATAAGTAAAAAGGCTGCTTTCCTTTGTGCAAAATTCTGTGTACTGATAACGAAGGGTTATTGCAAGATGTCCTTCAGCGGCAGTAAGCAGCATGCATCCACCCTGACACGGCATCCTCGTCCTCTACTGTCCCTCCAGCTCTCTTGTCCTCATAACGGCACGCTCCCAGTAGGACACACCAGGGACATGTTTAGGAGGGGAAGAAAAGTGTCTGACAACACCATCACCATGCAACGTTGGCAAAAGTTGTGATCTTCGGCTCAGTACTCTTTCTGACAGATCCCTGATTTTAACAGTTTATCCATGTACATGTAGGATAGAGCATGTAGGAGTTTATCTTCCTACAGCGACCACACAGTCTTTGGATGTTGGGAGGACCTCTACTGGAAGCTGGCAATGTATCAAATAGAGGGAATGTGAAATTGCTAGCTAGCTGGCTGCTTTTTGAGTCAACCATTGTTGTAGAATGCTCTCACAAAGGGCTCTTGCAGTTCTTTAGACATAACCCAGTATGTTTCCATGTACCAGGACATATAAGAAAGAAAATCCTATTACATTCTTAGTGCACTTTAACCTCAGCGATTCTGTTAGTATTCAGCAAAAGTGGGTTTTTGAGGGTTCTAGTGGTGCACTGACATCACTAGTCACTTGTCACCACATCATCATCTGTCCGCTTTCACTTCCTGGAGTGATGGCCTCACCGCCTGACCTCCTGGGGAACCTTAGACGGTGACTCAGCTGGAAAAAGATTTAATGAGAGGGAAGGAGAATGTAGAAAAAAATATATATTACAGAAGTTTTGGAGGGAGTAGAAAGGGGGGAAAGTGCAAAAACTAGTCAAAACCAAGAAATGTTCTGTACAAAAGCCATACATGATTGACATTACGGGGAACGTGTGTGCGTGCATGCCTGTGCACGTGGGTACACTGTTTCACGGGCATTTATTTATAAGAGAGCGACAGAATAGAGACGAGAGGAGCTGATGAGTCCCACTAACAAGCTATTTCATCCAATGAGAAATGGTGCTGCCCGATAGCAGCTCTCTCTCTCTCCCTCTCTCTCTCTTCTGACCTACCTTGAAGAGAGAGAGCAAGAGTGAAAGAGAGAGAGAGGGGGAGAGATGGGCTGAGAGGGACAGAGAGAGTGAAAGAGAGAGAGAGGGGGAGAGATGGGCTGAGAGGGACAGAGAGAGTGAGAGAAAGAGAGAGGGGTAGAGAAGGAGAAAGTGGGAGAGCAACTATTGAAGAGGTTCAGAAAGATTCCACATTACTTCATTGCTTGTAGAGTGAGCAAGGAGACAATGGCTTTTAATCCACACCAATGATACTACAGTCATGACTCCGATGCTACAGGGTTACACAGGCAGAGGAGCAGGGTACATGAAGGATAAACAAGATTGCAAACTGCTGACAATGCTGCCACTACCCGATCCTTTATCTCCTGCCGGATTCTCACTCGTCATGTGCAATGGCCATCACCTACAGTTCCTTTACCACACATGACTGACATGCAAAGAAAACCTGATGAGTTTTTTTTTAATAGGCCTATATATGCCTACTAAGGAAGTGGGCTGTTCACAAATAGTATCCTTCTGTCAAGAATATAAAGAATTCATAATTAAAAGCCATCAACGAAGCAGGAAAATGTTCACGTTCACATATTTCTTACAGCAGCATTTATATCCCTTTGGTGTCAGGTTCGGCTCTCTGTACGTGTTTGAGGAACTTCTTTCCTTGTTGTTGTTTAAAACCCGTATATACGGATGCTCAGATGTTGTTAAGGTGAGCCTCTAACCACCCGGTGAGACGCCAGGAAATTGTGGTTCATCTTAAATATCTTTGTAAATGTCAACATAAATTGGCTGATTAGAGATTTGAGATATATTTTTCCCTTGAAAGATATTTTTTCTCAGACTCACTGTCATCTATGAAGCTCTCTCTCTCTCTCTCTCTCTCGCTCTCCTTTTCCCATCTCTGCCCCTCCCTCCCTCCCCCTCCCTGACCACCACTTCCTCCCCGGGGGCTGGGGCATGCAGCAGGGTTCTGACATTAGTATGCACACAGCCTGCAGTCACACCTTGATGTGCAGCCACATGATTTCACAGTCCACCCTGATGCCACAGATCATATTTATAGGCGTGCGTGCGGGGGCAAGACGGATGAGAAGGGCTTGAAGAGCTTTTATTTGATTTTATATTTATTTATTTATTTGGAACGTCATATACCAATTTTATTTACAGCAGATGTTCCAGTTCAACCAAACCCAAAGTGTTGGAATTTGGGGAGATCGCATTTTTTAAATCCAGATGTTTTTGAATACTCTACATTGTATATCTATATAAATAATGAGGGGAATTTCATTCATCTTGAGGCAGGGTGAGATGAAATACATCTCTCCTCGCCTTGTCCCGTAAGTGTTTTTACAATTACATCCCTTTGTGGGTGTGTCTGTGTCTGTGTGTGTGTGCGCGCATGACCTTGGGAATCAGCCAGGTATCAATTGAAACCTGTCTTGATTCTAATCTTCATAATTAATGGGTGAAGGGCTCCTTGTCCTTTATGATACTTCATCTCAGAAGAAATGAAGACAATGTTTCTGCTTCCTCATTCTGACACCGATCCATTCATGATGGAGTCCTGGCTCCCGTGTCTGAAGGAATGCCGCTGCTACAGTATCAAAAGCAATCCATGTATCCACACTTTCCGGACACAAAGGATGTCTTGCTGGGTCTGATTGAATAGCGCCATGTCTGATTAGTCACAACAATGAGCAGCGGAAGTGTCTTTTTTTATGCTAGAGTTTGCTCTGTGAACACAGAGGCCACCTATCTGACCAAAAATTAGCTCTCTTCTGTGACAAACTTCTACCTGAAACGGTCGCCGAAAAGCGCAGCTCGGAGTGGACGAATCAAAGCTGCATTGTCATCTCTCGAGAAGGTGGGGTGGCCAATTGAAGGGCTTGTTAATGATAAACTAGCCAATCATATTTCTGTAATGAATCATCTTCTCCTCGTATCTGGAGACAGTGCAGCCTTATTACCCATTTCGTTCACCACCGCCACAGTAGAAATAGATGAGAATGACACTTGTGTTACCACATAAAAATGTTATCTCCGGCTTTAAAGCTTATCAAGCAGACAGTAATGACATTGAGTGAGTGAATTGTGTGTTGTGATGGATATCTCTGTGAGTAATATGACACCAAATTGAGTTCCAACCCTCATATTGTTCTGCTTGTGGACTCTGCAAATAACTCGGGTCCCTCTGTGCTCTCTCGCTCACTCACTCTCCCCCTATATACAGCTGCACTCTCTTGTCCTGCTCTCTCGCTCTCTTTTTCACTGCATCTCTCTCTCTCTCTCTCTCTCTCTCTCTCTCTCTCTCTCTCTCTCTCTCTCTCTCTCTCTCTCTCTCTCTCTCTCTCTCTCTCTCTCTCTCTCTCTCTCTCTCTCTCTCTCTCTCTCTCTCTCTCTCTCTCCCTACCGCTCTCTTTCCCTCCCTCTCCCTCCTTTCCCTTTCTCTCCCACTACCTCTCTCTCTTGCTCAATCTCTCTGTACACTGCCCTGTCTCTCTCTCAGAGCCATTTTTCATGGTTAAGATTCATTCAAACAGGTGGAGAATGACATTTTTTTGGGGGGAGGAAACTCATATCGCCTCATCGTGACAGATAACAAATGGCAGTATTGTCCGGTGGTCATGGCAGCTTCCGGGGTCCATGGGAGGATGCTGGGGAACGCTGTGAGCCAAGCTCTATTTACATCGGGACCCCCTCCTTCCCCCTATATCCCGGACCCTAACGCTTCCCTTCTCCAAGTACCCTCCTCACAAAGCCTTTGTGGAGGAGGATGATTAGGTTCCGTAGAGAAGAGGCAGCATTCAACACAGCAACAAATGACTCCTACACCCGATAGATGAGTTCCACACAATCCAAACGGGAATTACGGCAGTAAGGAATGTGGTGGAAACGTCTGCCGTCCTGGTTTTTGGACAAGGGTGTTCTCAGGACTTTGTTCTCCATGTGTACCGGCGGGGGTCAGGGGCAGGGTAGTTGTCACAAACGAACCCCCCCCCCCCCCCACTTCACCTTATTTACTGTACAAGGATAAATAGAAGCAATAGGCCGCACTATTGCAAGGTTGGGTCAAAAATGGCTCTTTATGTCGGTTGTTTGCACCCTTTTAGAGTGCACAGCGCTTCTTCTCTAAATGCCATATTGGAGTTGGCTGTGTTATTTACCATCAAGAGGGACACAAGAAGCATTTACCACATTGATTTCCCTCGCAGTGTGTTGCTAATTGATTAGCATTCAAAAGCTACTTTTTCACCGTGATCAATGTTCCACCATAACCTGCAACTTGGAGCCACATTTATGACGTATATTGGTTTTCAAATCAGAATACACCAACGTGATCAATAAGAATTTCCTCTCATCAACCTTCTCTTAATAATATGGACAGAACACCTCCCTTTCGAGTTATTGTTCGAAGTGACACTTATTTTTGAGGGCCTGTACCACTTTGTGTATAATAGACCACAGCAATGCAGGCTTTCTCCCCCTTTTTGTACTAAATGTGTTTAATCCAGGATGGTCTTACTATACATTTTCTGCTTTCCTGCCTGCCTCAATGTGTTGTCACAATGTGTGTGCGTGTGTGTATGCACGCACATGCGTGCGTGCGTGCGTGCGTGCGTGTGTCTCTTCAGTTTGCATGCCTATATAAAGTTAAAAAATAGGCGTCTGTAGGAGCCTGCTGCTTCAAATACACTGCTAGCGCATTAGCTCCATCCACCCGAGGAAGTGAAGGAATGCAAGCCTATTAACGTTCCTTGCATATGCTTCCCTGCAAAAGCACAGAGTAGGGCTTGATTACTAACAGAGAGAAGCACCGCCTCTCCCCTCATGCTCCACCCTGGGTGGAGGAGAAGGAGGAGGAGGGACTCTCTCTTTTCTGTGTGCATGCATCCATAATTTGCAGCTAAGTGCACATTGATGCATTATACATATTAGATAATGTATTACGTGTCACCCGGGCGGACCCCGAGCCGTGGCTGGTGTGAATACGCCCTCCCCTGCCATCTCCCTCGCCCCCCTCTACCCCTCCCACACACACACACATCCCCGCCTGGAGGAGCTGTGACTGTAGTGCCGATAGCCTGTGTGCTCTCCTTCTGTCACACTTCTGGGAACACTGACACGTCGTGATGCCGCTTGTGCCCCGGCCACAATTAATATCTCACCCCCAGGAGTGAAAGGATGGGGGGCGGGGGGCGGGGGTCTAGTTCAGGGCGGAGAGTCAGTCCATCTCCCTCATTCCAGGGATCACAGCGTTCATTCTGAGGATCGTCGTTTTCCGCCAATAGTGCTCCGTTATTACATTAAAAAAAAAATTGATTGAGTGATTTTTAAATACCATTTAGATCTTCATTTCAGAAGCCCGCCGCTCATGTTCGGGAGCAGTGACGCGTGTCATATGGAGACTGAGGTTGGACTCCAGCGCAGGGTTCAAATACAGCATGCCGGGAATCAACGTAGGATGCTTGCTCTCACAACCTCCCGTCCCACTACACTCACACATACACACAAAATAGGCAAAAGAAAGGACTAAAACTTTGACAATTGTCGACCTAATCTAAATGTTGTGCTTCCAATTTAAATGGACAGTATTGTAAATTCAGAATTATTACTGTAGTGTGGTGCTGTAAAGTATTTCTGGCTTCCCTCTGTCAGAATAATGCCTTGTGAAATGGGCACTGGCCATGCCTCTGCCCTAACTGCATTTCCTATATTGACGTTACATTTACATCGCAATACATCCTCCCATACCGCCCAATAAAAAATTTGTATATGCCGTCTATATTTCAAATAACAGCTGAATTAACGTTCAGGTTTAAGTTATCTTTACACCTGAAAAGGCACAGAATGAGGTTACATCCTGCATATGTTTAACATAATCCCTCAACTTTCTTCTGATTCAACTGTGGAAGCAAACTTCCAATACCTTGTAGATCTGTGGGTTTCTTCACTGGTTTTGATTAAATGAAGAAAAAATGTAAGGATGAAACAGACAAAATTAAACTATCATCAGTCATCCAGAGAGTAAGGGGATTACAGCTGATGGACAAAACTTTAGGTGATGAGAGACGGTTGATCATCAGCTTTCTCTCGCTCTCCCTAAGCTGGAGAAAGGACCCTATATTGATAACAAGCAATGACATAGAGCTATATGGCTTTATAGACATATATATACACATGCACACCACACATATATACCATATGCATACACATCCCACATCGGGGCCTTCCAGAGGCCTGCTTAGCCTTTTAAATTGGGTTTGTCACGCATTCCTTACGGAGGGGAGTAATTTCATGGTGCTGAACTGGTATTGATGGAGCCTGGGTAAATGAGGCACGTAGCAATCGTTAACTTTAATAACCATAAAGATGTGGCCATCACAGTCATACCGGCCTCTCAGAGGAAAGCAATACAGGTGATTAAGAATCGACCTGGGTCCAAACGAGCCTCGGCCCTCTCAATCCTCCCTAATGGAATTACCAGTTAAACATGTCAAGACCATTACCAACAATAGAGCCGTTTGCTTTTCTGTTTTTATATTTGTATTTTAATGCAGCTTAACTTCATAGCTCCAGCGGAGAGTGATACCCCCGTGGAAGACAAGGTCCGTTAAATGTCCTCATCGCTCTCGTTCAGAAAAGATATAGCAGACATAAACACACATATGTTTTGCAGCCTTCCACATCTTAGGAGCAGGGTAGTCTTAAGCAATATATCAAACTTTATCAAAAAACAACACAAGCCAACAAACCCACCACATGCCGTACCAAGGCGGTGGGTTTGTGAAACCTCTGGTGTGCTGGGTCAGTTCCAACTTCCCGTCAATCATTACGAGCAGTGGTGAATCCCATAGTCCATAGTTCTCATCCTACTCATCTCTCCCCCTCTCTCTCTCACATAACTCTCCCCCTCTCTCTCTCACATAACTCTCCCCCTCTCTCTCACATAACTCTCCCCCTCTCTCTCTCACATAAATCTCCCCCTCTCTCTCTCTCTCTCTCTCTGCACTGCAACCGTGATGTCCTGCTGTTGTTTATCCACCCCACTTCCCCCCGTTGCCCCAATATTGTGGCAGCTTCTGTCTAGGGGAATAAAGGCAGCAGATCGCAGGGTCAGGCCCCCCCACCCTCGCAGTGTACCAATAGGAGCTGCTAATAACTTAGTAAATGGGGAATCGACCTCAGAGTCTGCTTCCAATAGTGCAATGAGGTTATGTGAACCAAGAGAAGTGTAAGGCTTATTGTGTAAAAAGAAAAATGATAGTTCATGCTGGTTTTGTTCATTGTGATGCAGTTATTTCCACAGTTGGCTTTACAGAGTAATCATATTGGGTTGAAAGGCAAAACACAGAGCATTTATGCTGATAACATGTTTGGTAAAAAGGAAGTGACAGAGTGCATGTGGCCCCAGTGAAAAACTGGGAAAATTTTCTAAAAATTATTGTTCGGTGGTTTGAGACAATTGACAGTCTTGGGTTAAAAAAGCAAACCTGTTATCCTGCCTCAGCAGCTCTTCCGCAATTGCGACAGAATAATATATATTATATATAATGATGAAACGTGAGGTGCCCTTTACTCCGCTCTGTTCACCTCCCATTAACACGGGTGGGTGAACCAGTCAGACTGTGCACTATCAAGTATCCAAATGGAATTATTGTTCAAGCAATCCGTCGGTGCACATCGCCTCTCTCTTTCTCCAGCAGCCACGTGCACGGTGCCTGCGCTGCAGATAAGGAGAGAGACATGCCTATAATACACTCACACGGCTATGACGGCCCAGCAGGCAGAAATACATACAGCACTGCTGTCGCCCGCACTCTTCTGACTACTTCACACGTCGGCTATATAACGCAGGAAGCGCGACGCTAAGGGCATAAACACCGCTGAAACTGTATTAGGCCCTGGCAGTGCTTCCTTCTTACCGGGAGTAGGACCCTAACAATGACTTCAAAACCATGAGACCATGAAAAAGAAACACACATACTCAGACTCACACTCAGACTCACACAGACATAGACAGAGAGACACACACACTCACACACAAACACACAGCCACTAAGAGTCATTCTTTTGGTTGTTCCATTTCCTGGGGTTAGCGTGTGACCTTGTGTTACGGTTTCACCACGAAGACACTCCGTGGGGCGTGTCGGGACGGCGTGGCTTCTGATGAATAATGGAGGCCCTATCAGTTGCAAAGATAGTCGTTAGAATAAAATAAAACGGAATGCTCTCACCACCAGCTGCAAAACTCAACCATTTGGAGTCCACACTCAGTGAAGCCTTTTAGCATGTTTAAACGCTGCCCTGAGTAGACCGGGTGCATTCCTGAAGTCCTCCCTTGATGTTTAAGTAATGCTTAGCTAAATTCAGATGATGGGCTTCATTAAACATACATGCAAACGGGGACAAATGGACCACATTCTCTTTGATAGCCCTCTCTCTTAAAAGAATGCTTTAATATTTTCATTTTAAACTTCAACCTACAGTCAGGGATGCTGATTAGTGTCCCATGTTGGCTGTCACATAGGACTTGATAAGACAAACAGAATAGAGCTGGTTTTCATTGCTGAGATGAATGACAGCTTTTCAATCAAGCTGTGTTTCATGACGTGCAGCAATGGGCAAACAAAAAGGGCTGCTTCTATAATGGATGAATTCATGGCACAAAAAAAACGTTAGAAAAAAGCAATTGAACTCGATAACCAATGAAGTTCCAGTCAAAGTCGGAGTTTGAATGAGTGAGTTGGGCCAATTTAAATAAAGAGTACAAAGCTGCTTTGTTTAACACATTTCACGATTTCTGTAGAGATTATCTTGGTTAAGATTAAATCCTGTCTGCAACGTGGAAAGCATATCTGTGAAGCATTTTTAGAAACAATAAATCATTAACAATGGGGGGCTGAATGTGTCCTCAAAAGGCCTGACATGTCGTCCCTAACAAAAGGACTGGGACTGTATATCTTGATGGGCTAGAGAGCAGTTACAAGAAGAGTCTTGGAGAGAAACAGAAAGAGACAACTAAGAGGGAAGAACGGGCAGAAAGGATGGGCATAGTGGGTCTCCAGAAGAAATTAGGCATTCGAGTATGCATGCTCAGGCGACTTGTTTTCACCTGAGTGCCCACTGATTAAGTTGTTTCCAAGAGGAGGAGGAGGAGAAATACATGAGAGGGTTCTCGACTTTTCCTGGCATCCCTGCTAGTGTCCTTCCCGAGCCATATGCTGGGCTGAAACGACTTAAACTCCTTGGGAAAGATGGAGAAAAATAGCGACGGAGGGGGAAAAACACAGAGGACAGAAGGTGACTGAAATGACACACGCAAGGAGTGAGTGTTTATCTCGGTGTCACAAAAAACTTGCCAGATGCAGTGAGACCAGAAGGCGGCAGGCTGTTCTTTGTCATTCAAGAGGATGAGAGCAGAAAGCCCTGCGCTCCTTCCTCTGGGTTCTGCTGGGAGTGTGCTCGCTGCGCTGCAGAACACTCGTCACGGTGACCTTGTGTTATTGGGACAATGCAGCTTTTAGGGGTTGGTTGTTTTTAAACCGTGAGGGTGTATTTGCATTCCTACAAACATCTTTGTGGAGCAAACTACAACCCCGTCACTGCAGCAAAATGATCGTTACTATATTCTGAATGTCATCACAAACATATCTGTGACAAAGCAGACGTCCCAGGCCTCATTTCCGAACTAATCTACTAATTCCCCACGCTTGCTTCGTCCTGTATCCATTTCGCAGTTGTTGTTGCCTTTTTGTTAGAAAGCTCCCACCCTCATTAACAACTTTTGATTGGCCGATGTGCTAAGCTGTAAACAACAGGGGCATTGATTTCTTCAGACATAATCACCTCATCCAGTCGTGTAATGGCTGCTGTCAGTGTGGGCAGCCGGGAGAAAAATGTGCAGCCGACGGTGCCGTCGTTGCCCTTCACCTCCCCTCATCAAAGGCCAGAGTGCACCGCCACCCACTCTATCTCTGTGGGTTGGTTTAACCCTTTTAGCCAGCTGACAGGCCCTAAGTACTCTATCCATCACAACCTGCACACACGTCACAAGTCATTTACAGTGGTGCATCACAGCCGCATAAACAATTACAGTGTACCTGTGGGTTGGCGATCGTGCACACATGCACATGCCCACAGACACTCACACACACACACACACACACACACACACACACGCACACACACACACACACACAATGCAGACACATGCTCCTCTCCCCCCCACACACACACATAAAAACACAAATCCAAAATCACACAGGCAAACACACACACTCAACCCTATGTGTAAATAAAAACAAATTTCTAATGGCTGCATCCCAGTGGTTTATGCTAAATGTATCATGACAGACACATTACCATCGACATATCTCTACTAATGTACAAGCTAGTGCGACAACTAACACAGACTCACACAAAGACTACACAAAATGGTCAGCGTCAACTCTCATCCAAAACTGAGAGTCATTTTCACATTTAATAGATGTTGTCTGAGGGGCCAATGGTCCTCTAAGTGTCTGTCTTGGCAGGCTCAGCTGAGCTATAGAGAAGAGGTCTGGTCCAATAGGTTCACATATATTAACCAGATGGCACTAGGTGATTGGCCAATAGCATAGTCTTGGCCCACAGTGAACCATTGCTTATTGGTTGAACCTGCATCAATCAAGTGTGCTAGCACGCATGCATATGCCAATGTGCATGAAGGTAGGGACATGGAAAATGTGTTGGTTTCTCAAAGCGAACTGTTCATTGGCCCGGTCCCATTCAAGCTGTTGATTCATTGGTACCCACCTTTAAACTCATAGCTCAGTGGTTAAACAGCAGTTTTGATCATAACATACATAAAGGGTTATTATTGTTTGTCTTAAAAGGCTGGCTCACTGCTGCAATAAATGTTACACAACAGATACAATAGATAAATTAAACAGTTGTTCACATAAAAGTCCACTGCTCCTGTGGAAGGAGTCCAACTTCCTTCCCCTAGTTTCAAATACTCCCCTTTCCTAACGCAACATAACCGATCATTATACAAGAATGATAAAAAATGTTAACGAAAAAAGCTCACCATTTAACACCCGATCTTACTGACTTTGCTAAAGGAGTTTAAATTTCATCATCTACCCATCATAATAGTTCAGACCTACTGAGCAATCTCAAGCATCAGACAACAAACCACAGGCCTATCCTGTGGATAAAGAAGCTGTTGGTAAAATATTTACAGAGCGTAGACAGAGTGTGATGTGTGGGAATTTAGCACACTTGGGAGATTTTTTTCTTTTCCTCTTCACCAATCTTTTCAGAATCTGTTCTTGGCCTCTTCCTGCCCAGAAATATCACAACAACAGTCGTTCAGGAGTCACGTTAACACTGCATGACAGCAGCGTCCAGCAGGACTGCAAATGTTTGCCTTTTAATCCTCCGCTCAGCTGCCTTTGGTCTGGCCTCCGTCGACAGTGACGAGAATGGGAGAGGAAGAGTGTGGCCAAACTTGTCTGGTGCCTCTCTGAGTACACTATTTAATATCCCAGGCTTTTCAAAAATTGTATATAAAACAACAGGGGGCGGGAAACACATTTATCTTTTTGTCACATCGATTTCAGACATTGAGTAGTCCTACATTTCTGGGAGGCTTTTTTTTCAAAATAGGATTGAGGGAGGTTTCAGGCATTTCTACCTATTTCCTCCACTCAGTCCTTCTTAGAGAGGATCTATGCTCTATGCTCTTCCTGTTTACTTCTCTCCTTCAATTCCTCCTTTTTTTCTCTACCTCTGTCTTTCTTCGTTTCTAACATCCTTTCTTTCTCTCTTTCTGTCTTTCTTCCAGTCGCCGCTGCCTCCTGCCCTCGCCACCTCTCCCTCCTCGTCTCCTCTCCCTCTACTCTCCTTACTCTCCCTTTGCGTCGCGTGTGCACTGCGATGAACTCAGGAGCTTTAATTGTTGGACGAGGGCGTGCGTTGCGGCGGCTGTCAGCGGAAGATAAAGAGCCTAGTCCCGTGGCGTGAGGCAGGGGAAGAGCGGTGATGGAGGGCCGCTCTCCTGCAGCTCTGCTGGCTGCGTTAGCCCTGCGCTTTATAACTGTGAAGGGCCACTTCCAGTGGCTCCCCCATTACTCACCGCCTTGGCCAGGTCCACGACAGACAGACACACCCTGTTCTCCTTCACTTTTCTCTCTCTTCTCTCTCTCTTCCGCGTTCTCTGTCTCTGTCTCTCTCTCTCTCTCTGTTTCTCTCTCTCCGTCTCTCTCCCTCTCTGTCTCTCTCCCCCTCCCTGGCTTTCGCTTTCGTTTTAAAAAAAGGCCCTGTAGCTTCATCTCCCAGCCGTCCCCAGGGCAACCATCCCCATTGTTATGGTGACCTAGTGGAGCCCCTAGAACATCCTGACTCCTCTCTTTACCGCAGAGACAATTATCTCTGACGTGTGCCATTGTCACTCCGGGACCTATTGTGCAGCATTTGCTGTGACGGATGTCCACATACTATCGCAGTGCCTTGGCAATACCCGAGACATTCCTATACACCGAGTGAATCATATTAATGCCATTTGAAAAGCAGCGAGGATGCATCAGGATGTGGGCTGGTTCGTAGGCAGTGGGGACAGGCAGTGCGGAGGGAGAGGCAATTAAATGTAATAATGGAGATCCCTCCTGGGGCAGATCCTTACACACACGTGGAGAGAAGATCCCTGGGAGACGTATTTGCAGCGTGCGTTGTGTGAACGGATTTTCAGAACATTCCTGGGAACAAGATCTATACATACATATCAAAGAGTGGAACCAAATTGCCATTGACATTTGTTTAATTTCCTCTGAAAATCGTGTGATGCCACGAGAACGATGACAACGCTGCTGTAGACTTGTGATTAAAGTTTAACATTCAGTGTCTGAAAAGAAACGCTGCTTCTCTGTATAGATTGTCACCTGATCATTTAACCTCCCTCACGTTGACAATGTCTGTGTTTTCTTCCTCTTTCCTGCAGAGGGAGGGACGTGTGAGGTGATCGCAGCCCATCGGTGCTGTAACAAGAACCGCATCGAAGAGCGCTCCCAGACCGTTAAGTGCTCCTGTTTGCCAGGAAAAGTGGCCGGAACAACGCGCAACAAGCCCTCATGCGTTGACGGTGAGATAGCATCACGTCTCTTCTAATGTGCTGTGTTGGGTGTGTTGGTCGTAACATGTGTCAGTTACTAGATGCTGGGTGAAGGTTTGAGGAGCAAACCAGAGGAATTATTCATGTTCAGTTTTCACTCTTTTTACATAGGAGATGTACAACAACTAACATAATTCAACAAAGGTTAGCGTAAGAAATAAAGCCAGGAACGACGAGAAGCGAATGTCGTCCAAAGTTGGCCAACATCAATTGGACATGACATTTTGGGGCAATATTTTCTTTCCCCTAAAAATTCTCTGTAGATGTTAATATAACTCCACATTACCAAGAAGGCTGTGACCCAGCTGTATTGAACAATGTCATGCTTACATTGTAGGTGCAAATATATTATCTCATCCCGGTAATAAGGGTTGCAACAAATCTATATATAGAGGTAATAAGGATTGACAAACAAAAACAAACAGATATATCAAGGTAACAAGGGTTGCAACAAACATATATACATCCAAACAATAATAAAAATACATAAAACTAATAAAAAAAAAGATTTACAGAATAGCCGTATATGCGATATGGGTTATGTGCTTACACATAAACCTTATGGCCAGTGGCCTTTCACAAATCTTTATCCTTCTTTGATGGAAACCATTCAATTGAAAACTTTTTATGTGTTGCTGAGAATCATGGGAGAGGGAGGATGACTCAGTGTTGATGGCTGAGCACCTGAGCGTTTGGGGCCATGTGGTGGATCACTTTGCCTGGGGCCGCCCAGACTCTGGCAAATGAATAACTAATAAACACAAGCCAGGGGTTTTCTGGACAAGCACGTCTGACATGTTCTCCCTGGCTGAGGGAACAATTGTCAGCGAGACACAACCCCCCCCGGAAATAGAGGAGGAGGAGGAAAATCAGAAGCCCGGTGAGGCAGAAACAAAGAGGCTACAGCTTCATGGCACAACAGCAAACCTCCTGGCTCATCCACCTCACCCTCAACCTTCACCGGGGATCAAAGTCATCTCTGTGACTGGTCCCTTTCGTGCCAATAAGGAACGCCACAGGAGACCCCTGTATCATGACTAATGCTATAGGGCAGGGCTTTGACCCCCCTGCACACAGTGGCTTTCACAGGTTGGTTACCCACGGCTAACAGCCGAGGAACCCCGGAATATGAATTAGGAATGGGCCGCCACCAGAGCTTTGAGCTAATTCAGTGTAAATAATTATGCTAGAATGAATGTTTCTAACGTTTTTCTTCAGCAGAGTGTTTGAGGTGGCTCAGAAGTACTCAATTCTGGTGTTTGGTTCACTTGTTTGATACATTGCATGGTTTGATTTAATTTCTTAGACGTTCAGATACAATAGTGACACATGCACTAGTTAACGCTAAGAAGAATATTATACTATTTTACTTTACATAAAAATTGATCATGATGATGCTTATATATGTGAATCATAATCACATGTCATATAACAGTAAGTTTGACAATTGTTTTGGTTGTCATTGGTATATACCCTTGGTAGCATTATACTATAATACTATATCCTAACTAAAGCACTTTCTTTTAAAGGGGACATCTCATACCACCAGGTGTGAGTGTGATTAGCCATTAAAAGCAGGTTTGAAAATGTGCAGCATTGTGACATCACAGGTGGGCGTGTCCATCTAGATGTGTGACGGATAGACACGCCAACAAAATTGACTGAAATGAAAATAAATCCATGTAAGAGAAAAAGCAAACAACCTCAAACTACACAAACTGAAACAGACGAACGACTGACATGCATGGATGAAATTAAGAGACTGGTGTTGTAATGTCAGAATGAGAGCGAGCGAGAGCAAGAGCATGAGAGAGAGAGCAAGAGCACGAGAGAGAGAGAGAGAGAGAGAGAGATGAAGACAGAAAGAGAGAAACATAGCAATAGTGCATGTTTGGGAAAGGGGAGGGCAGCTAGGAAGGGTAAAATAGAACAACTTTTTTTGGGGAAGATGGAAGGATGAGGATGACATGAGAACGAGAGACAGAGAGAGAGAGACAAAGAGAGCGAGATAGAGCCAGAGGATGAGGGAGGGAGAAAAGAAGAGAGAGAAAGGGAAAAAGATAGTGAGAGAGGGAGAAGGGGAGAGAAAGGATGGGAGGGAGAGAGAAATTGAGAGAGAGACAAAGGGAGAGAGACAAAATGAGAGTGTGAGAGAATTAGGGAGGGAGAGAGGGGGAGAGAAGCCCTGTGATGTTTACTCCCAATCTCTCTGTGAGCTTGGGGGAGACTGACTTCCTGAATGAGTTGATCTAATGGCTGCTGCTTTAATCAATAGAGCTCTGATAGAGGGGTGAGTGGTGATTAAAGATAGAGGCGAGGAGGCCAGCAAGAGCATCTCCCTGGAAAGTACCAGCACCATGCTGCCCCAACAAACACCTTTTAATCGCAAGGTCTTTCTTGACTGAATATTAAATAGTCGCTGAGGTGCACCACTCGTAAAGTGCGCAGACAGTCCACACACGGCCAGGGCATTTATAGTTGTTGTTCGGCCCCAACATTGGTGCCGACACGTGTCTGCATGTGTGTGTGTGTGTGTGTGTGTGTGTGTGTGTGTGTGTGTGTGTGTGTGTGTGTGTGTGTGTGTGTGTGTGTGTGTGTGTGTGTGTGTGTGTGTCTGCATGTGCGTGTGTGCTTTTGTGTGTGTGTAGTGGGAAGGGGTTTTGACGTCCCTCAGAGGTTCTCGATACTTAAATGCCAATCGAAACCTGGTTGTCCTGTGTGTGTGTGTGTGTGTGTGTGCGTGTGCGCGTGCATGCGTGCGTGCGACCCCCGCTGGGCATCTGTCCCTGTGCCTGCATGAGGGATTAAAGGCTTGTGGAGTCAGTGGCCTATCCCCTCAGCAGCTACAGCAGTGGGGCCCAGATGGGGCCCTCTCCCTGGGCCCCACAGTTATTAATGTGGTGTCCAGATGAGGAATGATGCTGTGGTACCAGCTCATCTCAGCAGGCCCTGGGGGACACCTTCTGACATGGATGTCCTATAAGAACGCACCACAACACACACACACACACAGACACACACACACACACACACACACACACACACACACACACACACACACACAGACACACACACACAATAACACTCATTCACATGTGCAAACACTCAAACCCACAGACACACACATACGCACACACACACACACACACACACACACACACACACACTAATACCACTACACACATGGGTACACATACAAACATGCACACGCTATAAACCACAGACATACACTAATTGCTGCATGGATGCATACATTCAAAACCCATCATGATGAACATGAATCGCAAAATACACATTATATATCCACCAATATACGGCTTGTTGTGCCTCCCTAAATAACAACACAGGTCATGATTGCAAGATCGGGAAACCTGAAGGATATCTTAAGAAGAATATTATACTATTTAACTTTACATAATAATTGATCCTGATGATGCTTATGTATTTGAATCATAATCACATGTCATATAACATATAAGTTTGACAATTGTTTTGGTTGTCATTGGTATATACCCTTCGCACACACACACACACACACACACACACAATAACACTCATTCACATGTGCAAACACTCAAACACACAGACACACACATACGCACACACACATACACACACACACACACACACACACACACACACACACACTAATACCACTACACACATGGGTACACATACAAACATGCACACGCTATAAACCACAGACATACACTAATTTCTGCATGGATGCAGAATTGTGCCTCCCTAAAAAAACAACACAGGTCATGATTGCAAGATCGGGAAACCTGAAGGAGTACAAGCAGCTCTTACCCTTGGCCCTCTGCTGCAGAGCTAGCCTATCAGCGTACATATATTATGATGGCTAGCCGTGCTAGACTAGCGTCATCAATGTATTACGACGCGGCAACAGCATGTGTGTATCAGCATTCCATGCTCTAAGCAAAGCCTTGTTTCAATGGCTGCACTCGTGGGTTAATTCCCCTCGAAACGCTGAATGATTTGGTCCTAATTAATGTACGGCAGCGCGAGGACAGCTTTCATGGTGGAGAGGTGTCAGACTCTGACAGGGGGGCCGGCTGTCAGATTATCCCTGTAGCTGGAATTGATTATTAGCTCTGACAAGGAGAACTTTGTCCCAGTTATGTCATGGCCAAGCAGGCTCTTAGTGAAGAACATCCCTTTTAACAAGTCAAACGCTGCGGCCTCTCTCTTCCAGGCCTCGCTGGGCCAATCACAGACACTCACGTTAGATGCCTCTCAGTGCAACCCCCCCTTCATCCTGGTGGGTGATATGGCACACCCACAGAGTATATGTGTATACACAGCTACACACACATGCACGCGCCACACACACACACATACGCACACACACACACACACACACACACGCGCGAGAAAAAGCATGTACACAAAAGACCTCCTCATGTTCTACATTTCAGAGTAAAATTGTACGCATGAATGTGGTTTGCATGAGAACACATTCTCTCTCATGTCACTTTTGTAAAAGAGATGGAGGCACTTGCCACTGATCACTGATGGGGAATAAATTCTTCTGTTTGTCTAGCACAGTGGTTCCCAACAGTCGTGTACCCCCTGGGACAATTGAACCCCAGCATCACGGACTGCTGTCTAAAATGTTTTTGTTCTTAATGCTGCTGCATAGAGAAAAAGTGTATATATGCATTTACATACATGTATACATAACATATATATAAGAGACGGAATAAGCGATAATTTCGTCTGTTTCTCTCGATTTCAAACCAGAATTTTGGCTAACATTCACGGCTATTCCAACTGATACATGTCGTATATTAAGTCACTCTTGAGGTAAAAATCACCCCAGGCTAAAATAAGAAATATCATATATTGTATAAATATTACAAAGAATTTATGAATTGAAGCAGCTTATAGCTACACTATCAATATGAATGGGGAGTGGGAGGTAGAGGTTCATACAAATTGTATTATGCCATATCTGACATTCATTGCCCCGCCAAGTAGCTCCAGGTGTCTTTTCTCTGAACAGTGTGTTTCATTGTGAGTGGTATGAGAAAAATTATGCTGCAAATAATGGCTTTAGATTTTAATATCTGTAATTATTAATTATATATTATTCCTATTGATGCTTAGTTCTCGGAACAACAGCCATCCACTGAGACTTTTGGGGCCCTATTTTAACGGTCTGAAACGCAAGTGAGAAGCGCAAAACGGAAGTAGCTTTGTGGGCTTTCTCTGCCGCTGTTGCTATTATACCGGCGGATAAATGACTCTTGCGCCCGACGCAAATCTGAAAAGGGTTGCCCAGAAGTAGCCTATTTACCCGTAGGTGTTGTTTGGGCGTAACGTGCAATAGACCAATGAAAATGCCGTCTCCCATGCCCTTTAAGAGCCATGAGCGCATTTGAATCTGACGAGTTGATATTTTGACAGCGCGTTTGCAGTCTCTGATGAGACAGATGCATGAGCACATGAATTTAATACTTCAAATGGCTCAGTTTATGGCCAAAATAATATCGCCTAATTCACACATGGAATAGCGTTTTCTAACTTCCGAAATACTGAGTCGTCATGTAAATTTCGGCAAAGAAAACTTAGCCTAACACACACGATATAAGGTCCTATGGCCGCTACTGTTGGTCTATTTAATGATATGCGGCAATACATTAACACACATCGTTTCTTACCAGTATTGTATACATTATCGTTATCAACTTGTGATCCTAATTAGGCCGATAAATCGTTATAATATCGCAATCTCAATTCACACCTCTGTGGATGATTTTTTTTTATTAAATCATTCTTTTTTTTTTTAAGCCTTAATTTACAGGTGTGTAGAGTTGGTTCAGTAGTTATAAAAGGCCAGCAATTAAATACAATCTGCTGCTATATGTACAAAATGAATCATTCCGTTTTTGATACTGCACTTTTATCAGTTATAAAGGGACATATGAAATGCAACATGCCAGAGGTGCCAAAAAACTATGTTTGGTACTGCCATTTTTTTTTTTTTCATGGTTCATGCATGCAATAAAAATTACATTTTGTGAGAAAAAAATTGTGGCAGAGAATCGTGATATCATTTCTAAGCTAAAAAATCTTGATTCATATTTTTCCCCGAATCGTGCAGGCCTAATCCTAATATGCATGTGTTCCCCCGTTAATAGTACATTGCCATGGACTGTATTATGTGTTACATGTTTAGTTTGCGTGTGTTTAAACAGATGGAGTCAAATACGCGCGCCTACATTCATTCATTCTTTTTAACACTCACTCGCGGTAAACTATGTTTTCTAACGATCAAATACTCATCAATCCTAAAAGTTATGGGCTTTTACACGATGTCTGTGTCAAGAAAAATGTGTTTGCTGTACGGTGTTTGCAGATGCATTAACGCGATTTTGTTTTCGAAGGCTGCATATAGCCTACTTTGCTTGAGTTCATTATTGTTATTATTTTAACGCATGGCATAGCCTACTACATGGCTCATTCATGCAGCCCCTATGGAAAAAAAAAAGGTTTCCACAATCCATATCATCATAATATTTCAATTAGGCAAATCGTTTGCATGTATGTAATGTGTATAGCCTAAGCTTATTTTGCAGTTCCGACCTGCCATGGTATTTCAAAATAGCAAGACCAACTGCGCTATCCGCTAGTGCACTTAGACCAAGTATTTGTCGGTCAGTTGCGCAGCTGCTTAACCGATCTGTAAGATAGCACCATGTAGGCCTATCATTAGCGCCGGAAGACGCCTCTGCTTTTCGGCTATACGCCTGTCAGGGCGCAAGTTCAGTGGCGCAGGTTTGCTGCGGGGGGAAATCGGCTTTGCGCCGGGTTCAAAGTAACAAAGATACATGCGTCGGCGTAGAAAGTAAATTGCGCTGGATGCAAGATAGGGCCCCATAGAATCAAGTTAGGGGTCGGACGGAGGGTGGACACACACACACATACCCACACACCAACACATAAATACACACACCAACACACACACACACACACACTCAGGGGAGAGTAACTCAAACTTGCCCACCAGGAGAGGTTATTGTCCCGGGAGGAGGTGGAGATCCTTCGTCACATCCCACAGAGCCCTTCCATTATTAAAGGAGTAATACAGCCAATACAACACTTGACATTGTTATAAAACATCTATTGGTGATTTATAGAACACCCCAGGTCCTATTTTAAAGTTTTTTGTAGTATTTCACTTTGCCGTGGCTAAAATCAATTCCTGTAGACGCCACAACGTCACATGGACCCATTGCTGCAGTAGTAGTTACAATGTGGTTCAACAGGAGAGTATATCTTCAAATCACTGTAGCCTCTCAATAACAACAACTCAGGGTTCTCTCTCAGTATTTGGACAATCCTCTTGCAAGAAATCAGTAATTTAGTAAGTAGATACAGACATTTTTCCTCTTAAATCCAGAATTCACTTTGATTATAATCATGATCACCCTACAACATCTAAGACATAAACCAAGCCCATTTGTCCTGTTCTGGCAGCAGGGAGCCAAGATCTGCTGGGATCATATAGGCTGCGACATGCCTCAGACAGTGATCATTGAATAGCCCTTAAACATAAACTTGCTACCCTCTGTGATAGCTGCATACCGAAATGTTCATTAAATACAGTATCAGTAAAAATCTTTCACCAGCTCCTTAATCGTATGGTTGTTGTGTCGTTGAGACGGGGTAGCATAAGCAATTCTAGATAACTTAGAAAAATATCACACTGTTTCAGTGTTGGCAGGACAGAAGGAACAAAATAGAGATCCAAATGCAGATCAGACCACGGTACCCGGGAAATGAAACAAGAAAAAGGCTTTTAATAAAGAATCACAGGTCCATGAACTGGCAGAAAATACACAAACAACGAGCGAACCACACGGACCCACAAGGACGAAGGGGCATGAGAAATAAAACAAACAAACAAGGGAACAAAGGAAGGGAACTTGTATATATTGGGAGAGACTGATCGGAGAATAAGGTGCATGTGGGAAGATTGTGACAAGGATGAACAGGTGAGGGGAATGAGGTGCAGGCAATATATGTGAAGTGAGGGGAACAGTCTAAGGGCTGGTGGACAGGTGGAGAATGAACACTTAACATAAACGAAGAGTCAGACACACTGGAGCAGATCACGGGAAGCCTGACACGACAGTCAGTGACCAATTACAAATAATGATAACGTAAATATTACGCACAAAGGAAAAATAGGATTTGGTGTGCGTTGTACATCACCAATATACATTTAATAACAATGGGTTGTACGACAGTGTTTCATGATGTATTACTACTTTAAGGTGTGATTATATTCATAACATTTGATCTGCAGATCAGTTTCTCTTTCGTTACTTTTGTGTGGCAGTGCAATGTCAGCTACATGGCAGATACCTGAACATTCTTAATGAGGTTTGGCATTTTTTGTGTTAACGGAATATGTTCCATTATCTATAGGCATAAACCCCAAAATTAGTTGTGCATATAGAAATACACTGGCAAGCAAAATACAAACAAGTAAATTCATTATTTCATGAAAGAACAATTTTGTTTATATTTTGATCTTGAAAATATGGACATGTCGTAACAATAAATAATGTATTGTTATGAGGCAAATTCAGGTCAGAAACTACACACAAGGCCATCTAGTTATTTTTTGTATAGACGAGCCACAGCCTTGTTGCAAGTGTTAGTCCTCCTGAATAGCTATTCAATGTCAGCTGTTTGTTGTGCATGAGGCCCAGAGAATGAATGCAGAATAATGACAGTCTGCAGCTGACATTGGGTTCTGGGGTCCCGATCTCCATCCCTCACTAATCCACTTCATCGGCGCGTGGCCCACTCCACTACTTCACTATGACCACTGCATAAAGCATGCTCTTGTCTTGATGCAAGCAGCATTTAAACCCAGCCCGCGTGTGACTGGGAGTGACTTGTGTAACTAAACAGCTTAGTGAGTGATGTTTTAGAAATGAAGTAAATCTGTAAAATGGGCCTTTTAGGATTTCTAAAGGCTTGCATGAATGGAAGGACTGGCTGGACTGATTCATTCATCAATCAATTTGTTTTGGATGAGACATGACAGAGTGTAAATACAGCCTGGGGTTGGCCAGCGCGTCGTGGCACAATATCTAACAATACAAAAGGAGGAGAATTTCAATGGAGACATGTCGGGTAATAGAGAGGACGATACAGTTGCCCTGCAGTGGGGCTCCTTCTGTTTTCAACGCTGGTGATCACCGCTCGACCAGATACAAAATCAGAACTCCTATTCATTGGGGCCAGAGGCCCTCGCTTCTCCTTCTGTCAAGGTGTTCAAACAATGAGCCACCTGCTATGGACTTCAAGAAGTTCAATGAATCATACATCCTGCTCTTTCTGTGTTGACAGACGCACATGGGGAAGAGCCGTCTCTTCATGCTTCCCAATCAGTTGAAATCCTGCTGTTTGTGGTTTGTCCATCAGAGCGAACTTGCTACAGGGGCTAACATCTTCAATCAAACACGTTGTCCTGTTTGTTCTCCTCTCTGCGTTACAAAGCTTTGCTTGTCATGTTTTTTGGGGTAGGTAGGGGAGGGGGGAGTTGTTCTCAGACCATCTGTCTTCTTTGAAAGGAATAATTGGATATTTTTCATGAAGATACCGTGTGCATTTTAAACCACATTGTGATTGAGACTTAATTGACAGGGCAGTGAAGACAAAGGTTTGAATGAGAGAAGGAAGCGTAGGAAGTGAACCTTGGTGTACAAGGTGTTATGCCTGTGTGGCCAGCGCACTAGCGGTTGAACCACTAAGAGATCACAGACGCCGTACATACTGGGTCGAAACTGGGTTGAAATGTGATTACGGTCATTGCACTGGATGAATTACGAAGCCTCTGAATAGCTGTGATCATTCTCCACATGGAATGATTTGGAAAAGCAGTCCAGAGCCTGACGTCCTTGTCCCTGCTCTTGACACATGGAGAGAGAGCACGAACAAGAGAGAGAGCGAAAGAGGGAACAGGAGGAGAAAAGGATAGAGAGTCAGTTTAGTCTCTGATGGTCAGGGGAAGGTTATGCCCTCTCCGTGTTGACGACGGGTGTGGGAGTAGTTACAGTATGACATAAGCACCCGAGTGTTGGAGGTCAGTGGTTCACCAGGGAGGGAAGCGTGGATCTAAGCCCAGCGATGGCTCTGCTCCAGCGGGCAAGGTCGAACACCAAATGCCCTGGGCCTTGGTTCGCGGAAATTTTTGTGCAATCAAATAGGAGGTGTCCAAATGAGGCCCTGTTCTGTGCTTTAATCTTCTCTGCTTGGGCCCTTTGAGCTCACAGACCTCAATGAAAAAAGACTGTCAGCCTTGTGACATAACGGAAAAGGTGGGGAGTGGTGAGCATGAGCAGTGCTGGGCGAAAAATTACGATAGAATTTAAGTGTGATTAATCATGATAACCATGCTGTTGAGTATAATAGCTCTTGGCTGCTTCATGCTGGTTATTGTCAGTATGAAAGAAAGGATGTTTGATCTAATCTGGTAGAAAAATTTAGCTATCAGACAGACTGTAGACTTTCCAGAAATGTTCGGACGGGCAGCGGTGCATTTGAATGAGATAGTATATTGCATGGAAGCTGTTTAGCATTTCTTCATACTTCACGAGTTATATGCTCCCTTGATATAAATAATCAAGGCGCCATGAGCAGAATATTAATATAAGCTTTGGGGAAATTGTGAAGCAGTGTAAATATTTTCCATCTTTCATGCAACACAAGCTCTCGTGCATCAGCAGCTCTTTTGAGGCCGCCGCTTTTAATCTTCACTTCCACATGTTGGCTTCCACTTTGTTATGCACCCCTTTTCTCTCCCTTTCCATTTCATTTTCCACCGATTTCGTTTTTTCCTATTCTCAATGTGGGTGGGTGGGTATCACAGGTATTACTTTGCCATTCTCAATTTTGAGTGGGTTCTCCCATCTCCCATCACATTGATGAATATAAATCGTCCGTGGTGGGATTGCGCCATGCAAAATGCCGAGCTCCCCTCTCCGAAGGCTCCCCGCGAATCTCTGCAGTCCCGCAGTCAGGGCGATGAATGAAAGGACATCTGTACGGCAGGTTGTTGAGGTGGTGGTGGTGGTGGAGGTGGTGGTGGTGGGGTGCTCTTCCAGCACAGGGTATTGCTTGAATGGATCTGATCAGATCCTCTGTCCCCCAAGCGGCCCGCTGCAATTTGACAAGGGCTGCCGCTTCGTCCCAGCGGTTGCGCTCACAAAGTAGCACACGGCAAGAAGGGAAGTCTGCAGCACGCTGGAGCTCAATATGATTAAAGATCCACCAGGAGATTGGTTCACATTTTAATATGTTATAGGAGAGGTGGAAGTGCCGGTGTGATTGGGATTAGTAGAAGAATGCTAGGTTTTAATGTTCAATGTAATGATTTCATTTTCCAACTTTTTACTTCAGTTGTGGTACAGTTTTTGAACCTCAGTAGCTGCAATACAGTTTAACGCAGGCGTGTTTGTGTTTGCGTGGTGTGTGAGTGTGTGTGTGTTTGTAATTGTGTGTGTGAGTGTGTGTGTGTTTGTAATTGTGTGTGTGTGTGTGTGTGTGTGTGTGTGTGTGTGTGTGTGTGTGTGTGTGTGTGTGTGTGTGTGTGTGTGTGTGTGTGTGTGTGTGTGTGTGTGTGTGTGTGTGCGCGATACATTCAGTGCGGAGAGAGAATGCCCTTTAACCTCTTTCGTCCACCAGCGAGAGGGGACGCGTTGCTCATACATACAGCATTCATTGAAGTTTGGCCTGTGTAACCTTGGTAACTAGACGAGAACATTCTAGTTTTCATTTTTTAAAGCTTCACAAATGAATCGGGCTTGAAAGAAACGTTATTGGTTGGAACTAAAATGGGAATAGAAGCACATGTTTCAGTTAAACATGTGCATCTGTTTAAGATTGAAAAGCATTGCTAGCAAGCTCCTCTCAAGTAGATACTCAAAGGAGATTATTTCTTACAGAGATGGATGGGATGGCAAAGGGCTACAAATTTTGTGATAGGGAGCGAATGCTCCGAATCAAGTAATAGCGAGCGAGTGAGTATGAGGAGCAACAGGAAGGACCTTGTACTCATTCTGACCAGTTGGGCTATCAGTTATGTTATTGGCTGCTAAATCAATAATGTTTCTGAAGATTAATTATTTTTTAATTGTAATACAAGTGTTTTAAAGAGACTGATGTTGCTTGCATGTGCATGTGCTTGTGTAGTGTTGATGTAGTGTGTGTGTGTGTGTGTGTGTGTGTGTGTGTGTGTGTGTGTGTGTGTGTGTGTGTGTGTGTGTGTGTGTGTGTGTGTGTGTGTGTGTGTGTGTGTGTGTGTGTGTGTGTGTGTCTGGTGTGAGGGTGTATGTGTGTTCGCACACATACACCCTCACACCCTCACATGATATCACGCTGGGTTTAAAGTTTGATCCACCATTTAGGGTTTTAATCAAGTTTTTCAAGACATGCCAGACAAGCACACAAACACACACACGCACACAAACACACACACACAAACACTTTTAGGGTACAGGAAGCCCTTGATTAGAAGTTGGAACATATTTGTTTTGTGAGATAGCTGCAGGAAGAATTTAGTGGATGTTAATGAGAAGCAATTAGTTTTGATTAAAAATGAGATTAGGCCCCCGCATGCAATGTGGCTATATCAAAACAAAATAATGATTAATCTCTGTTTGTACAAGACATTACTGTCAACAGCCAAATACCCATTCGCAAAAATGCTACAATCGCTCCGGGATCCAAACGAGATGAAGAAAACATGACTGCCAGTCTCATGAGGCCTTCCTCATGCAGTTTGTGTGTGTGTGTGTGTGTGTGTGTGGGGTTGTATAGGTGTGTGTAGGTGTAGATTTAGGCATAAATGTGTGCGTAAGTAAGGGAGTGGGTTTGTGCGAGTGTGCTCCTGTTTGTGTGTGTTTCGGTGTATTTCATGTTTGGTGTGGGTTTCTCTGGGTATTTGCGTCTTGTTTCCATGTTTCTGCTTTAGAGCGTCGAACTTCAGTTCACGTCTGTTTATGTCTGTTCACGTATTTCAGTCTGATGCATCGTCTTGTAACATCCCGTTATCCTGTCGCATCATGTCATCTTGAAACATCAGGTCATCTATTAACGTCATGTTCTCCATGACCATCACATTATCTCGTCACATATATCTTTTGCACTGATTTGAATTTTTCCTTTTTACCTCAATTTTGCCTTTAGGGTTATGAATAAAGTCACGGTTGGTGTGTTTGTAGCTGTGCGAATTAAGTCTGTTTGTGTGACCTCCCCTCTCTCCCGCCCAGCATCCATCGTGATCGGGAAGTGGTGGTGTGAGATGGAGCCGTGCCTGGAGGGAGAGGAGTGCAAGACTCTGCCTGACAACTCTGGATGGATGTGCTCCTCTGGAAACAAAATCAAGACCACGAGGGTGAGACCCCCTAGAGTGCTGCACACACACACACACAAACACAAGCGCGCGCGCACACACACACACACACACACACACACATGTAGTCGTGCACAGACAGGTTTCAGTGCTCTACTTCTTCCTACACTCAAAATAAGCAAGTCAGTGAAACAACATTACTTTCAACCCCTAAAACAACACCACAACCACTGTGTCCCTCTTAGAACCGCCTTGTTAAATTCATCTCATTTGCAGGGCGATGCAGGGTGCAACACATCCGTTTATACAACAAGTACTACTCAAAGTGTGATACTGGGGCTTTGTCATTACAAAACGGACATAACAAAAGAAAAGAGAAGAAACAACATGTTAAATGAGACAGTAAACAGAGCTGGGCTGCGCCTGAGGACACCGTTCTCTCAGAGTCCCTGTTTGTTTGTTTGTTTGATTTTTCCCACCGTCACCGGGCCATGTCAGGTGACCCTGGGTGTGATGTAATGAGGGCCGTGGAGCCTCTGGTGTGTGCGGTCAAGTGTGCTGCCCAGAGCCGTGTGGATGCTTCATGGCTGATTTGTATTCCTTCCATTGACCACTCAACCCCCAACACTCCCTTTGCACAAATACACACAGAAACAGACACAGAAACAAAAAACACACACACACACACAAACACACACACACACACAACCATGCACATGCATGCATAACACACATACATGGATATACATATACACACACAAATACAAGATCGATCCACACCTAGTGTTTGTTTTAAGTTGACCATGACCCCCCCCCCCTCGACTCTACTAATAATTTAATGTTAAAACTTTATATTTTCTTTAATGTTGACATTTGTTTCGATTTAAATTCCCTGTAGATTTAAAATGGCACAAAATATGAATTAATAGTACAGTTGTGATTTGAGTGTGATGAAAAATTAATTAGTTTAGGAAAGGTTTATAGGAAAGACAGCATAGGATTTGATTTAATAGAGCATGATCATGAGAAGACACAGTCAATGAATTACCAATCATCCTCATTGAGAGGATGTGTGTAAATAATTATGATAGGGAAACGTTCACATCGTGGGCTGTAACAAAAGAGCAAAAAAGGGTGAGGGGAGTTACCATCATGGACATGGAGAGTTATGGATTGACCACGGCTAGTAGGAGAGGCAAAAAATAATTAGCTATACACTATAGGGGGAATTGGACATGTCTGCCTGGATTCAAGACAGCTAAAGGAATCTACACAACAATGAAGTCAGGAGACTGGCATGGCCTCAGTATCAGACTCCGTGGCAACAGTGAATGCTAACTAAATTAACACCTTTCAACTGGAGAGAGGAAGGGATCTATCTCTAGCTACAGGGATAATTTTAACAAATGCCTTTTAAATTGATTCGTAACAAGGTTATAACATTTGTATATATATTTTTTTAATATTATTAGGACAGAGTCTATATGAGAAAATATGTCTTCCTGGCACATCAACAACGGACAGAGCCATGGCATTATAGGCCTTAAGTCGTTTTTATCATATACCTTCCCAATGAACACTTCATTTTGTCTTGACCCTCTCTTTGCAGAACACCCAGCCATACTCTCCTTTTTAGCTTCCGGAAGCAAAATGCAGAGGATGCTACAACAGAAATTGAGCTGCATTCTTGCTTCTGTAAAGGTTAGTCTTTCTCCTGCTTTTGCTGTCCCCTTCCCGAACACTTTCTCTCTCTCTCTCACTCTCGCTCTCTGCTCCACTCTCTCTCTGGCTCTCGGCCTCTGTCTCTCGCTCTCCATCAACTGTGTGGAACTTTATGTTGAGTGGTAGCGGTGGGGGTGACTCATGTTCAATGACTTCTCATTAACCCTAATACTCGGTGAGAAATAATCAAGTGTGTGTTTACATGCTGTGCATGATTAAGCAGGCGTAACACAACCACTGAACGCACCGCCGCCCACACTAAATATGTACTGCCAAGTGCGGGCAAGACATGCATAAATAAAGTACACTCGTTTAATTATACTGGGACATTATGTGTCAAATATGAATGGAGAAAAAATGGCCATTCCCCCATGTAAATGATCATAATATGCATTTATTACAATGAGTATGATTATATGCACACATTAACACACACAACACACACACACACACACACACAGACACAGACACACACTGCGAGAGGCCAGTCCAGCCCCTGAGCAGGTCTCCTCCGTCCCTGATCAGTGTGTAACGGCAGTATAAATCTCCTTTCTCTCTCATTTCATCCTTTGTTTCAAGTCCTTCCTTCAGCTATCAGCTACTGTGTGGCGTCCATTACAGCGGCTCGTTAGCCAATCCCATTACACACTAATCTGTCACATGCTCATTGCTTTGTGTGTGTCTGTGGTCCCTCATAATATGCCAGTACACCCATTATATGTGTGTGTGTGTGTGTGTGTGTGTGTGTGTGTGTGTGTGTGTGTGTGTGTGTGTGTGTATATATGAGTGTATCATGTGTGTCCATCACGGGGGTCTCTCACTGGTCTGATCCCCCTCCAAGGGGCTTGTGGAGGCTGCTATCAGCTGACACCACATCCTACAGACTACATGGCGAAGCCTCTTCATCCTGCTCTCCCTCTCTACTTAATCAACATGCTGGTTTCCCCCTGGCTCCTGGACCACATCAATTCATTTGTGGTTGCTCCGTCACAGGCCAGAGATCCCAGGCTTTGTTTTTCTGTTTCACTTGCAGGTTCTCATGCTTCTCTGAAACTCTCAATGGCCTACGTCCACTTAAAGCACAGAGCGTGCGCACACACACACACACACACACACACACACACACACACACACACACACAAAGATATATATATAATCAACCATGGAAACTGGTTGGCACAAATTCTGGATGGCATGGTGACAACTGCAAGCAACCAACCATTTCTATGCCCTCTCTCTTCTCTCTCTGTTCTGTGGCTGTCCACTAGGCAGACCTTTCTGTTTGGGCACGTCACGGGAAAGAGTGAGAATCGGATGGAGACACCTTTCACAAGCACACTCTCTCAGCGTGGGAATCCATTATAGAAACCACTGCCTAGACACATCAACCCATGTCCAGCCCCCAAATGACCACAACGATCACACATTACAGAAGAGAGGCGATACAATTTCCATTCAAACAATTCCACTGCAAGCCTCTGAGAGTGACGGAAATGTGCAATAATATCCTTGCCAGGTAGGTATGCTATATCATAAGAACCTCAACAATACTACATTTGTTAAAATATGTGTCAACCATCAACACTCCACATCCATTAATTGGGTTCAGAGTGTGGCCTCCATTCGTTGAAGGCCAAAAGGAATGCCACAGTGGCATGCATGTAAAAGCTCCAATTAGAGGCAAGCGCTGAAGCCGTGTGGGAAAGCCAGAGCAGAACCCTTTTGTTACGGCATGATCCATCATTTGTCGTCCTGCCTTCGCCTTTCCCCCACTCCAGGCCCTCATGCACATGTTGACGTGGCAACGCTTATTGTATGGAGCAATGGGGCAAGCCGTCGACCAAATTACACACATCAGGCGCTTTTTACACGAGTCCGTCCGAGCGAGGAAACAGTGACCTACAGGCAGATGTGTCTGCGTCACCTTCATCTTTTTCGGAATGAGGGGGAATCACAAGTGCGCCCCGGCGGTCGAGACACACTCCGGGCGGGCATGTCTTCCCGTCATACTGTGACCTCATCTAGAAGTCATCAATCATTAGAAGGTACGGAACGAACCGAGACACAGACGGGAAGAGAGAACCCAAGCTCTGGAGGTGAGACGAGAGAGAGGAGTTGAGAAGGACGTGAGCTGAAGTGAGATGGGAGATGATACGTGATACACTGATGTCAAAAGACAGACAGACACAGCCGGGACTGCCCGAGATTGTTGACGATCCATTGACAACGATAATATCACAGGATCTATAATTCTTTTTATGCATTTTCTTGTTGATTCGCTTTATTGCCAAAGGGGTGTCAGAAGAGGTTTCCCTAGATAGGCTGATTGATTTATTCTGATCCAAATAGACGAGAGAGAGAGAAAGAGAAAGAGAGAGATGCTCGGCCGTGATTCCATTACACTTTTATTGCTGATTGTCCTTGCCTACCTTTACTAACAGAAGATAGGTAGATTGTAACTTAATGCTGCCAACAAATCAGGATGAAGACAGCTTAGTTCCCAGAAAAGTCTGGATAGGCGGGAAATCCTTGCACAAGCCGCAGCTACCTGCTGGGCAGGATAAAGAAGCAAAGGACAAGACTGAATAAAGGAAAGGGGACAAATCTAAATAGAGGAAAACACATGCACACATACACACACACACACACAATGTCACATTTACAATTCCGCCCACGGATGCCCACAAACAAGTACACATGGTTTGAAATGACAGCATTTGCATTGCATTCGCTTTTCTCTGTGTTAACAAACCTCTGGTGGATTCTGAGAGACAGAGAGAGAACCACGACAATAACAACCTGTTTCTGCTCCTGTTACTGCTCGTGTTCTGAAGAGGTCAATCTGGACTGGAACCCAAAACTTAAAATGTTTCATATATATATATATATATATATATGACGTAACCATGGCGCCCCCCGAGGCAGACGTGTTTGTTTGCTCCACCGTTGAATGCCGAGTTTTTCTTCTTTTTTGTGTGTATTTTGCTTTTTCTACTTTTACTTTCTCTGCATGCCATGCACTGATAACATGCAGCAGACAGGCATTGCTGGACATCGACAGCACACACAGCCTTTCAGATTTTACTGGCTCCATACCACCGGAGCTACAACACATTATCCGGCACCGCGGCCACCACCATCAATCCCGGGAAGACCCCGAAACACCGGACTCGTGTGAGCTAGCTGACCCCAGGATAGCACGTCGGAGACGCCGACACAAGCGGGGCAAGAGGGGGGTGCTACATGCTAGGCTAAAAGCCCGCGCTAGCCGACCACCGCTACCCAGCCTCTTGCTAGCTAACGTGCGGTCTCTGGAAAACAAGCTGGACGAGCTAAGGGCCAGGATTACAACTCATCGGGAAGTAAGAGAGTGTTGCGCTCTAATCTTCACTGAGACCTGGCTCTCAGACAAAGGCTGTGTCTCAATTCAGGGGACGCATCCTTCGAAGGACGCGGTTTATGAAGGTGTGGCTTTCGTAGACCGTGAAGGCTGGACCGAAGGCCGAACAAACGTTTTTAAATGAGACAGTCTGGCCTACAGAGCATTTCAAGTTTGCGTAACAAGCCGTTAACACCCTTTACCCTGCGTGACACCGCGCCGCTCCTGTCACCTAGCAACCCTGACAGCTGCGGTTCAAACCGGACGGCGGAGGAGAAACATGGAGCCGTTATATAATAATTATATAAAATATAGTGTTAATTAGTTTAACGTTATATGGTTTGTGTTAATGTCATTGAACTTTGACAATAAAATTACAAATTGAAAATAGTCCCAAATTTTTTTTAGATAATTTCTTTTTTTACATAGTTTTTTCATTAAATATGTAATTTGCTGCAACTGCCACTTCCGCTCTCTCCGACGCCATTTCTGAAAAAATCCATGTGTGTGTGTTTATCAACAACTCGTGGTGTGGAGATGTACGGACTGTTCATAAGCATTGTTCGCCAGATGTGGATATTTTACTGCTGAGATGCCGTCCCTTCTATCTACCGAGGGAATTTACTGCTGTGTTTTTGGCTGCTATTTACATCCCCCCACGCGCCAACTCCATGGCAGCGCTCAGCGAACTCTATGACGTCATCAGCGTGCACGAGACAGCTCATCCTGATGCTGCCCTCATCGCCGCTGGCGACTTTAACCACTGCAACTTAAAGACTGTATTCCCTAAATTTTTCCAACATGTGGATATCCCCACCCGTGATAAGAACACACTGGATCATGATTACAGCAGCATACGTGGTGCCTACAGGGCCACACCCCGCCCCCACTTCGGGCACTCAGACCACATCTCTTTGTTCCTGTATCCAGCATACAGACAAAGGCTGAAACAGACACACCCTGTGACTAAACAAGTCAAACTCTGGACACTGTTTTGCTCGGGCAGACTGGGATGTGTTTAAAGCTGCAGCCACACTGGAGAACTCTTCTGTCAGCATACAGGACTATGCGGAGTATGTGACTGGGTATATTAGCACTTGTGTTGACAACATCGTGCCCACCATACAAGTCAAGAAGTGTCCCAACCAGAAGCCTTGGATTAACAGTCAGGTACGCCACATGCTGCGTGCTCGCTCTATTGCATTTAAATCAGGCGATTAAATCAGGCGATAATCATGAGATGGAGTACAAAGCTGCGAAGTATGGTCTGGAAAAAGTAGTATGGTCTTCTATTCCACTGCTGAATCCGGCGCGGATGTGGCAAGGCCTGCAGCGCATCACTGGCTACAGGACCACCACCAGCACCCTCAGCTCCACAGACAGCTTGCCGGATGAGCTCGACACCTTCTACAACCGCTTCAAGACCTCCAGCCCCACCACCGAGCGGAGGCCCTCCCACACCAGGAGCACCAACCATCTCATCAGGACAGGTGCACAGAGTCCCGAGGAACATCGACCCTCGCAAGGCAGCCGGACCAGATACCATCCCTGGGCGAGCTCTCAGAGCATGAGCCAACCAACTGGCTGATGTTCTCACATCCATCTTCAACCTCTCCATCAGCCATTGCACAGTTCCCTCCTGCTTCAAGACCACAACCGTCATCCCCCTTCGCAAGAAGAGCCCACTAAGCTGCCTGAAGGACTACAGACCAGTAGCACTCACTCCAATCATTATGAAGTGCTTTGAGAGAGTGGTGCTGACCCACATTCAGATCCCCTGCAATATGCCTACCGGCCCAACAGGTCCACCTCTGATGCTGTCGCTGCTGTTCTCCACTATTCCCTCTCCCATCTGGAAAATAAAGACTCCTACATCAGGACGCTCTTTGTGGATTACAGCTCTGCCTTCAATACAGTCATCCCCCACAAACTCAACGACACACTGTCTAGGTCTGCACCCCACCATCTGTGACTGGCTCCAGGACCTTCTGACTGGCAGGCCCCAGTCTGTCAGGATTGGAAATAGGACTTCAGCCAGCATCATCACAACCATTGGCACGCCACAGGGCTGCGTGCTCAGCCCCATCCGCTACACCCTGTTCACTCATGACTGTGTCGCCTCCCACATAGACAACACCACCCTGAAGTTTGCGGACGACACCGCAGTGACAGGACACATCAAGGGCGGGGACGAAGCGGCCTACAGGAGGGGGGTGGCCAGTCTGGTGTCATGGGGTGAGAACAATAACCTCTCCCTCAACAAGGACAAGACCAAGGAGATGATAGTGGACATGAGGAAGAAAAGGAGTCCTCATCAGCCACTGTTCATCGGGGAGCTTGAAGTAGAGAGGGTGAGCAGCTTCAAGTACCTCGGCGTCCACATCAGCGACAACCTCACTTGGACCCTCAACACCACACAGCTGGTTAAGAAATCACAACGGCGGCTGTACTTCCTGAGGAGGCTGAGGAAGTTTGGTATGTCACCTGAGATCCTCAGAAACTTCTAGAGCTGCATTGTTGAGAGCATCTTGACCGGCTGTATCACCGTCTGGTATGGCAGCACTTCTGCTTTGGACCGCAGACGACTGCAGAGAGTGGTAAAGACTACAGAGAAGGTCATCAGAACCCCACTGCCCTCTCTGCAGAGCATCTACCACCGCAGAGTCCACAGGAGAGCTGCCTCCATACTCAAGGACCCCACCCACCCCCAGCATGGACTGTTTACACTTCTACCCTCAGGACGGAGGTACAGAAGTATGAAGTCCAAAAGAACCAGACTAAATAACTCTTTCTTCCCCACTGCCCTCAGAATCCTTAGCAAAACATAGGAGTCTGTTGTTACTGTTATTATTCTACCTCAGGACTGCCGCCACTGTTAACATTTTGCTCATGCTCATATTTTATTTATTTTAACTTAAATTAATTATTTCATCTAGTTGCTGCTCTTTTATTTATCTTGTAAATTGTATATTCTATATGGTTACAGCTTTTTGCTATTTTATTTGTATATTTTATATTGCATCTTTTTTACATTTCTTTCTTGGCAGTCTGTCTGTGGAAAACAAAGGAAGAATTTTATTGTATGACTGAGAACATGTTTCTTATTGCATATGACAATAAACACTTTGAATTGAATTGAATATATATATATATATATATATATATATATATATATATATATATATATATATACACACTCATGAGGTTTCAATATACATTCAGAGCACAACCATGGTGCATGTATTTCAACTGGTGACAAGAGAGAATGAGAGGTTATGAGGCACATTTGATAAAATGTATAAAACTCAAAAAGATTGTCATAATAGACTCACCCCATCCCTTTGAGAGACATCTCAGAGTTTCAGTAATAAAATAAAAATAATTCACAAAGGAGACCCAGGGCACTTGGCTCCAAATGAAACGCTCTCATGAACCCTAATACGTCACACCCCAAGGCCAACACCCCATTATTCCTCTTCGGAGTCACGCTTCAATTAAATTAGCAAATGGGAAAATGAATCACAAGTACGTCCTGATGAAATGTATTCACAGGACGGGTGATGACTCCATGGGAAAAGATGCCATCCGACCGCCATTGTTTGAGCGGGGGCCAGGAGTGTCAGAGCCCAACCTGTGCTGCTCTAATCCAGCCCAGCATACCTGGCCCTCCACCTGGGCTCTTGTAAATGTCAGGGCCGTGTGGCGGTGGGGTCGAGGCGCTGGCCGCTGTGTTTTAATTAGCCCCATAGTGTGAAAGCACACCACAGCTCTCCTCTCACTACTTACAGTGTCAATTCGGAAAGGGAAATTCAGGTGTACACCCTCGCAATGGGTGGAGAAAGGGGTAAGGATGAAACATTTCACACTGATATTATTATCGTTATTCAGCATTCGATGAGGCCTTCTAACTAACTTTGTGAATTAACTCGTCGTCGTCATTAACCAACGCCGTCACTGATGTCCACAATGGGATTTCTTTATTTTATTTATATTTTTGTATTTAGCTTGGCTTTAGTACGGATGCTTCATTCAATTCCCTCCCACAATGGGCCATTGAAGTGGGTCCAGCTCTTTCACCGACGCTGAATAGGTCCGGACAGCACTTAGACACACCACAGACTCCGCTACGAACCTATTTACCCCCGGGCTGTTAGACCTGGCTGGAGGACATATTCGCATCCTGATTGGCTGTTTACACATGGGGGGTGGGAGTGGGTTTGGGGTTTGCTTGGGTGAAAGAGATGTGAGATGAAACACAGAGATAGGGGGGCCAATGGGCTAAACATCCCAACACACACACACACACACACACAGCAGTGAAACACATCGGAACACTTTGATTTGAGCCGATAGACCAGAAAGAGCCAGGAAAACGCACGCACACACACACACACACACACACACACACACACACACACACACACACACACACACACACACACACACACACACACACACACACACACACACTATCTGTTCCCCCAGGCGGTTGCAGCAGGTGAGAAGGGCTTGATACGAATCCATGGCAGTTTCAAAAGCCTATCCTTCTGAAAGGTGGATTGGATGAGGGGTCGGGTTGTGGGGGGGTGGATTTCCTCTTGGTCTAATCCCCACACACATGTTTGTCCTCTCTTAATGTATTGTGGCTGTGTCTGTATAGGTGTGTGCGTGTGTGTGTGCGCTCCCATGTGTGTTGACAGTGTGTGCGTATGGCTTATCTCTGTTTCTCTGTTCTGTGTTGTAGATTCATCCCGGGACCTAACGGACAGCTCACACGTTGATCCACGTTGATCACCATGCCAGCCCCCCCTACGGCCCGCCAACACCCCTTCACCTCCAACCCACAGACCCTCGGACCCTCGGGCCCACTGGCCCTCCCCCCGCCCCCTGAGACTGTACTCCACCGCCACATCAACTAGATGTACTGTATCCATGGACACCGGATGATTTAGGATTACCTGGGATTGAAGGAGGGATTCCATCTCGAGTAAAATAAACAGCTTTACCTGCGTGTTGCCAAGGATTCAAAACTGATCTTAATCCACCCTCCCCCCCCAGTCACACACACACACACACACACACACACACACACACTTGTTGGTCTATGAGCCCCATGTTGGTAACTCTTTCCCCCCACCCCTCAGTCAGACCAGAGCAAACGAGCTGCGCTGCTCGCATGGATCTGAACAATGGACATCTCACGGGAGGCAAATGGAGGTTGGAATAACATAAATATCAGTAATCCGTTTTTTCCCTTTTTTTTTTATCCCTCTTTCTTTTCTTATTTCCGTCCTCATCCCGGTGGGAAGCCTTTCTATAATAAAAAGTGCCGCCCTAGCATGTCGGCTTACTGACCAATCGCTTTGTGAAGAAGACCGGGGGGGAAAGAACCTGGGAACATGCAGTGAGCACGCTCACTTGCCGGCTCAACACAAAGTTAATAAACACAGGTCAAGAGGTCACAAGGTCGCAAGGCTAAGGGGTTGTAAGGTCAGGGGTTTAGTGTCCCAGCGGCATCACATCTCATCGCTCTATGATTGACATGTCAGGTGAACTTTCATTTGGCAGCATGCTCTGTGTAACTCATGGCCCCATTCCTTTTTCTTTGTACGTAAGACAAACCCTAGAGTCTATACACGTCTATCTATATATATATATATATGAATATATATAGATGAATATATAGATGACATGTAAGAATACATAATGATCAAGACGGAAATCGCCCAGGGCTCGTGTACAGAACTGCTCTCATGTGATTTTTTGCTTGCGTTGAATATTCTTGGAAGCAGCCTCATTGTAAATGAACAACGTCCACTTTACTCATGCGCCAGTGTTCTTGGTTTTAGACAGTAAAATGCTTGTAGTCTCTATAAGGACGATTCAAAAAGAAGAAAAAAAAGAAAAAAGAAAACCACTGTACAGAACTCCTGCACAAAATGAAGCAACGACGCAAACGTCTCGACTGGAACGGCAAACAGTACAAGCTGAACCACAGTCAGACTGTTCTGTCATGCGTTGGTGTGTGCGTCTGGGCGTGTGTGTGGGTGTGTGTCTGCGTGTGCGTGCGCTGTGTCAGTTGTGGAGGTGAAATAGGGGAAAGTTTTCTTGTAAGTCTCCCCCTCGGACATCAAAGAGAATCTACGGGTGATTTATTCGACATTGGGAAGGTATTAGTCACGTTGAAGAAACATACAGTTATCCCCAGTAGATATAATGTCATCGCATTACCTACAATACAGCCTTATGAGAAATAAAAAATACAGATTTTCTATACCGATATTTCGTCTCAAATTCATTGAGCTGCATCCTTGCAGCTGATGTATTGCCGTATGTTCCTATTGTGACCATATACCGTGTTATAATATGCAGTTGGTCGGGGGATTGACAAAGTTTTCATTTTTACAATGAGGTAATGTTCTGAACAAATTTACTGCTTGGGTAAACAGGCAATCACTGAGAGGACAAGAAGGTTCTGAAAATGACTAGCCGACAAACATATGGACACACACACACACGCACGCACACACGCACACACACACACACACAAATGAATCTGTGATTTTTCATTTAAACAATTCCCTGGGTGGCAGAGTGGGTTTATCAGAAACGCATATGCAATTTATTCATGCAATTAGAATAAAGATTTCCAATATGGTGCCAGAGAAAGAAAAAAGAAAACAGAAGATTTTCAAAATCTGCAATATCGTCCGTTGATGCAAGTTTTGTTTCATCTCCCTATGGACACGCGAGCGTGCATTCATCATTTAGGAACTTGGCTGCTTCCTCTGTGGCATTGCCTAACGGAGCTCACAGAAGGTAGGAACGTGACAGACGCATCGATCTCCCAGAGGTCTTGCCAGAACGCTGCAAAAAAATACAAAAAAGGGTAGGACTCTAATGCACTAATGTGGATCCTCTTTTCATTACAATTGCCAATAGGAATCCCCCTGTCCTGGAGTCTCACATTAAAATAGAAGACGAGTAGTTGTTATTGGAAAATAGTTAGTAACAACACGTAACTGGCAAATTCTGAAATAAACAACGTTGTTTTAATACTTGTGTGTTTATGTGAGGGTGTGTGTGTGGGTGGGTGGGTGCGCACGTTTGTGTGTGTTTGGTTTAAAAGCATGTGAGTCAGGCGTGTTGAAATTTAATATTCATAACATTTTCATGCATAAATGCTACATCAAGCTGTATGAGCAGATTTCCAGGGTTTCCACTAGGCCTATGGGAGAGTGGTGAGAGATATCTCCAGCTGCGCTGAGCAGCGAACATTCTCCTCACGATTCTACCGACTATTCCCTCTCGGTCCAATTATGTTGATTTCCACATTTGTTTCATTTTTTTTTTGTTGCTTAAAAGGTGCTTAGGGATCAGGGCTGAGGGGAAGGGCTCCTCTTCCCTTCCCCGCCACGCCCCCTCCTGCCAGGCCACGCCCCCGTGCCAGGAAGAGGACGGTGGCATGCTCAGGAAGGACCTGCAGCTGCTACTCATGCCTTCTTTGAGGCAGGACGAGACAAGGACACAGGGTGCATGCAGATACAGCACACCCATGGGTCGTCCGACTCTTCGTTTCAACCTCCTGGACAGTAACCAGTTGTCCCCCTCCACTAAGAGAGCTAGAGCTGCCTTGCCCCTCCTCTGCCTTCCCAAGTCACATGTCATCATCTGCCAAGAGATCGACACCACTGACAGCATGGACCCCATCCCCCCGCAGTGTTTACGCCCGAGTGCCAGGGTTATGCAGAGTATCACCGCCATCTAAACCGGGCAACACAGAGAGTTCATTCTAATTCCAACTCTGTTCAGACATGTTTTTTATGAGGGCACACATTACGTCAATAGGATCCTGCTGTTTGTTGTTGTTTGTGTCTCAACATGATTGTCGGGCGATTTCATCGCAGGACAACAAGCAAATCATATCCCCATCAATCACAGAGATTGATGCGAGCTTTGAACACGCGGCATTGTCCGCAGGGAGCTGTGACAGCACGTGACAGTGCAAAGTTGAGAAACAGACCTGATAAGTTGGCACCAATCAGACACAACAACGCTGTCTGTGAATGTTGTTTTTTAACCTTAAGTTTATCAGGTGAACAGGTAGAATTATGTTTCGAGCCGAGTGTTATTTTTCTCTCGATAAACGAAAACAAATACAAAGTGAGGCAGAGGCTGTCAGAGACCAATTATGGACAGACCATTTCTCAGGTTAAGAATAAACTTGCAAAATATTTGGAAAATAACATGCATCCCTTCTTTTTACCGCAATGAGGGGGAGACAATATTGCTATCTGTGACAGCGCCTCCTCGAATTATTTTTCAGAGCGCCCCATAATCTTTGGAAGGGTCGTAACTCTTACCTTCTCGCTCTGCATAATCAGCAGCATGATGACCATGAGTCACCTTTCAGTCTCAGCACCCAGTGGCCCCAGACACCAAAAGAACCATAAATGATACCAATCCTTCCTCTAATTACGGCTGTCCAGCTGTAACGGAGCAGTTTGATGGGCGGTCATTAGCAGAAGGCCATCTCGTATGAAAGGTAATGATGGTCAAATTAATTTCAAGTTCCTGACTTCCGTTGCACGTCAGGAACATGGACAGTGAATCAGATGCACCTCAATGGGGTTGACCCAAAACAGTCAGCTCACTCTGCTGCACACATGAAATACATCACAGGAAAGATGAATCTCCTTTTTCCCACATCAAAGAAATCGAGGTCAAGATATGAAAACTCAATGGGGCAAAAATTCTCGGATTTGTGAAATCATACACACGCAATGATTGACAGAGTTGGAAAAGTTTAAGGCATGGTTCTAACAGCAAACAATAAATTGGTCCGAAATGAAAAAATACAATTTTCGCGGGGCCGTACGTAACAGCAATGTTTTTGACGAATGGATGCGCACGGGGACGGCTCCGCGATACATCACTGTCCACGGCGTGCCGTCACAACGCTACACGTGCTCCGTCAAGTAGAGCAGCACACTCGCCGGCCAGATGACTTGCCGGTCTATGAGTGCCATCACAATGGTGATTCATTGCTGCCCTGCATTACCTGAGCTTTCTGCCACCCAAACTTATTTTCTCCCTCTTCCCTCGGCCGTCTGAAAAAAACTCAACACCGGGTCCTGGGGTTGAACAATGACATCCATCATGTTCCCCATGAATGGGCGTGTGTGTGCGACATGACAGGGGCTTTCTCCCGGAAAGGGACATAGGGGTTGTGTTGGGGAGGGATGGGGTGGGGGGGGGCAGCAGTCATGCAACGGCCCTTCTCCTGGGAGATTTCAAACCTCACACACTTTCCCATTAAACAGGGAGCATTTTTCATGCCAATGTCTCCCCACAGCCTGGACATGTCAGCTCACTGTTCCTCAATCAAGAGGCACTCGAGAGTGAGTGACCTAGCGTCCACTTGGAGGAAGAGAGAGGGAGGAGGGAGGGAGAGAGTCATGGAAGAAGAGAGGGAGGGGGAGACAAAGAGAGAAAGAGGGTGGAGAGAGAGAGGGAGGAAGAGGGAGTGAGAGAGTCATGGAGGCAGAGAGAGGCAAGATGGAGAGAGAGATAGAGCCACCATCATATGGGGTAAATCTGAAATCCACTACCGCGCTTTCCATGCGCTCCTCGTGTTTGTGTTTGTTGAATTCTTATTTTAGCCGACCACAAGAGTGTGGGGAAAAAAATGGATCTGGATCCATTAGAAAGGCTTTGCACATTTAGCCGCTGCGTTGCAGGAGCGAATGCAACACGTATATTAGACATATTAGAAATTAAGGTAAAAATAGGAAAACTGTTGCAAAGAGGCAACAGTTTTGGTGGTGGAGTCTGAGATGGTGAGAATGAGGGGATACCATTTAATGTTGATGGGTGATTGTGAAGTCTGGAGGCTCTATCCATCTATCTGTCCATCTATCTGTATATCATATTTATATGTGTATGCATATGATGTGTGTTTTTGTGTGTATTGGCACGCATATGTGTGTGTTTGTGTGTATGGTCGCACACGTGAGTGTGTGTGTATTGTCGCACGGGTGTGTGTGTGTGTGTGTGCGTGTGCGTGTGTGCGCGCGCACGCGTATTGGCGCGCTTTTGCGTTTGTGTGTGTGCATTGCCACGCATGCGTGTGTGTGTTGGCACGCGTGTGTTTGTTGGCACGCTAGTGTGTGTGTGTGTTTGTTGGCGCGCTGGTGTGTGTGTCTATTTGCGCCCGGGTGCATGTGTGTGCGTGCGTGTGTGTATATGCGTGGACAGGCCAGATTCGCCAGCAGCAACAGGGTGGAAGCAGAACACACTCTGATGCTTCCTCGCTACTGCTGCCCACACACACAAGCACACACCCTGGTTGGTAGCGCTGCCAGCGAAGGCTGCCTAAATGGAATGGAAAAACCACATCAACTGCTTTGCCCACACACTGACCCAAAGGTATCCCTGTGCCATGCAGCACAGTACCACACATATATTACATTGTTGGAGTATGTATCTGTATCTGTTGATGTGGGAGGGCCCCTTCCTATTACTCCCCTACTCATCTGGGATCCAGTAGTCGAGCTTGGGCTGGAAACCAAAAAAACAGGAACTGAAAAGGCCTTGTTTCCAGTATTTTTACAGAGATATCCTACCAAAGAGAAACTCTGCTATCGAGTACATATATTTTATTAAGTGAATATAAAGTGGCCAGCCTACACAGTGTTCTTTTCGCAGACACTTTTTAACAGTTTACAGCGGCTGGCTGAGTTTTTGTTTGCTGTCATCAGCCAATTTTGCGCTTACAGATCCCTGCTTCCATCAACATGATTGGTCAAATATACAACGCCTCATACAACCAGATTAGCGCATGTCTGCCTTCAGATATGAGATTAATAATGTAAACTCTGATTTGTGAGGCTGCTCCCCAATTGACAGAGCTCAACCACCCACTCCACTCTATGTTCTATTGTGTGTGAGTGTTTTATTGTGTTTCTAAAGAAAGGACCCAACATTCTTACCCACACAAAGAGATGTTTACGTAATCAAATGATGTGTTGTTGTGAGAGTGTTGTGTTGGAGGTGGCACCAGTTTGTAACCATTTGTCCTCATTACAGGGTGGAGGCATCTGATCGATCGGCCTAATGGTACTATCATCTCCAGGAGCTATTCGATTAGAATCACAAAGTAACGCAAATGAAGAACAAATAGTACCATAGTAAATACAGCGACCTGTCAATTTCAACTACCAATTACATCGTAATCATTGACTAAATCTGTGTCCCCTCCTTTAATATCTATTGATCCCCGCCCAGGATTTGAAGCACAAGCTAGTATGCACGGTACATCATTAGTTTCACATTTCCATGGGAGCCATTTGATGTTCTTCAAAGGGGGGAGAAACAAACAATAATCCTGTTTGATCCAAAACTCAACGCAATTCCTCCGAGAATCCACCTTTTTACAGAATTCATCTGGCAGTAAAAAACGGCAAAGACTAACCTCTTTGTTCCTTCATTACCTGTATTTGCGACTCTCTCGCAGCATCCTATCGGTCTTGCTCAAGGGGTTCTCGCTTGAAAGCGTTGTTGTCCGTTGGGGATTTGGAGGCGTAAATGTTGCCGTCAACATTGACTGTCACCTTTTTGTTACTGAAACATATCACAGAATACCAAGCCTCTACAGCTGCATGTTACGCAATTCGGTTCATTTACATGAAAAAGACCTGGATATAGCGCGGGGAAAAAAAATTGTGCGCACATCGAGGGCGGCAAGCTAGACACAACCTCTGCCCACAACAATGGAATAATATGCCTGGGCCTTCGGTCATTAAAATAGATATGTGCTGACCTTTGGGAGGTTAGCAGAAAGCAAATGCAACATCGTGTTGCATTCACTCCTGCAACGCAGCAGCTAAATGTGCAAAGCCTTTCTAATGGATCCAGATCCATTTTTTTCCCCCACACTCTTGTGGTCGGTTAAAATAAGAATTCAACAAACAAACACGAGGAGCGCATTGAAAGCGCGGTAGTGGATTTCAGATTTACCCTGAGCAACCCACAGTGACTTGCTGTTGTGTATTATTGGGATTTTTATGTTATTTTTATGGAAGTGTGGAATCATGAATGCACTAGTGGAGCGTGCTGAGCCAGTATTGTGGAGAACAGCTCTAGGCAGAATGACCAGTGTGGTGCAGAGGATGGAGATGATTGCAGAGCTGGCGTGCAATGGATCCGTTATTTCAACATATAACATCAGCACATCTCCTTCCTCATTGTCTCGTTGGTAGGTGGAGCAGGGGCGTCAGGCAGGCAGGAAAGGCAGAAAGGACTTTTTATTTATTTTATTGAAGTTGTATTTATTTTTATGTATTGTTGACCGCATATACATCCTTCTTTGGTGCACTGCAAAGTACTGTTATGCGCTGTGGAGGCCCAAATTTCATTTCACATGATATATAACACATTGAAATTGTTAGAAATAATGCACATGAATGTGAACTCCAGACATGAGTCTAGTGATACAGTGTGAGACAGCAGGACAAGATGTTAACCTGAGCCATGTGCAGGATTCTATTTGGATGTTATTCCCACGATGGTTCAGGGAACAATTGTCCAGAGGACCCGTATGTTTTTATATTACCTAGCCAACCTTGTTCCTCCAACCCCCACACACACACACACACACACACACACACACACACACACACACACACACACACACACACACACACACACACACACACACACACACACACACACACACACACACACACACCGCCCCACCCAAATAGAACGGTGTCTGGGTCTCCAGGCGAGCACCATTGATCCACATTGGAAGCACAGCAATTCTGCCGCCACAATGCATTCTGGGTACAGTGGAGAGGAAGGGGGGGGCACGTCGATGAGCACAATGGAATAGATGGACAGAGCATGAAAAAAAGTTCATGGAGGAAGGCGAAGCTGAGAAAAATGTTACATAAAAAACCTGTGCTGTGTACCGGCACAATGTTGCCATCCCTGTCTGTGGAAAGGACTTCCTAGCTTTCAATATCTACTTCCAGATATGAGGTTTTATTAGAAAAGAAGAAGATATGAATCTTTAACGGGTCCTTTGTTCTCTCGGGGGATATTAATACATCAATATTCATAGTAAGTCTTTGAGGTATAATGATCATAGAATTTTGTTGTCTTCCTCCCTTAAATAAAAAACTGCAAGTGATTTGCATTACATACAGTCGAACGGTCAAACTTTAAGCTCGAAAGACGACAGCTGAATGTAAATCCATCAGACGGCTTTATGGAGATGAAACGATAAAAGATATAGTCAATATTATTCCTCTGAAAAACTAACACACTACACTACACAAAGAATGGGGATAAGAATTCGGCTTGGGCTTTGAAGAACGAAGAAGTCGTGGTCGCGGGCCGATGTTATTTCTGTGTCCCTGCTGGATCTATTAGGGGGAAGACATGGCCCTCACGGGCAGACAGATGTAGGCCAGCAGAGGACCTCAAACTCATTCAGACTCCCCATTAGAGACCAAAGCTTTGCAGATGATGGATGATTCCACAGTCTACTGCAGTGGTGAGAGGTAAGACGGTTAAAACAATGCTGAGAAACCATCTCTGTCTTGGTAAATACTGAAGGGCATTTCTTTTTTTCAATTACCACCTATATTCAATACATCCCATTAACCTAGGACTCATTTACATGAATCTATACAGCTATGTCGCGATGAGTCACTGTCCATATCCCTGATGTGACTCCCAGCAAGCAGGTCTGTCTCTGTGATCCACAACACGAATCAATGATTTTCAATGACATTTCAAGTGAAGGGAAGACTTCAGGTTCAAACCCCATATGGGTCCTATGAAGACGGTAGTCATGGACGCCCCCTGGCCACCTTTTCTTCCTCCCATGTAGTGCAGTGGGAGTGTTTTCCACTCTCAAAAACAAAGCGCTAAAATCCAGACTATTTAAAGTCTCTCCTCATGTGAGCAACTTAGTAAATGAACGCCGGGACTGTGAGATCGATTTAGCGGCGTCTTTCTTTGTGTGATTCATGTGCAGGACGAGAGCGCTCAGCCGCATAATCTCTCTTTTTCATTTCACCACCTCCAGAATTGCCTCCGAAAGTAAAATAATGACAACGGAGGCGAAGTGCTGCACCCTATCTATTGGCCTCTATGGAACATGGTACATGGTGATGATTTGGCTGATCTGTGATATTCAACCGTCCTGAAGCAACGTCTTTTGGCAGCGTAGCGGGATAATTGTCTCATCGCATACTAAATAGCAATATGTTGTGTGTGCAATATGTTCCTGAAAGAACGAAGTGAAATCAAGTTAGGCAAAGATGCCACTGATTTTCTCATTATGCTCATTGAATTGGCTGTAAGAGCATTAAAACGCTACCAATAAGCAACTCTCTTCTTGCATCTCCCAAAAATAGCCTTTGTTGCATATCTTTTTAAATGAACAGAAAAAGAGATTGATAAGTCAATTCATTAGCGTTAACATTTTACCATGTGAGCAGTTCTCTTTCAAAATGTAATTTGTGCAAAGCTTATACCTTAACTTATCAGCCCTTCTACCACCCTTCATCCACTGACACATCCAGTTTTTTATTCATTCATTAATCAAATAATTTATTCATTCATTCAATACATGGAATCGTTATTGCATGCCATGGGTAAGATACCGGTGCCATCAAAGTCCCTGAAGACGCGCTAATTATTCTTCCATTAATCACAGCGTAAATCAATAAGAATTGAACAATACCAAATCAAGACCAGTTCCTGCCCCCTCACCCCATTCACCCATGCAGACCCCCATGTGCCCTACATTAATCCCACCCTCACCTGGCTAGTGGCTACATCCATTTGAATACTCGACTGCACAAATGATTTGCTTAGCTTTGGCTGAAGGAGTTGTGAAGTCAAAGGCAACATAATTAGAGGGGACGACGGCGAGACCTAATACGCGGTGTAATTAAGGGTATTAATAAGGTGTCAGCCCACCGTTCACTGGGCCGCGCGCCCGGTGATTAATCGCAGTCCGTGCTAATTTGATTTGTGACAAGGAGAGAGATGACCCGCTAAGTCAGCGGCGGGTGAAGCGGACGACGCTAGAGCATATGAAGCTAATAAAACACCAAGAGTCGCAGGGGTGACAAGGTGGAGTGGAAAAGAAACCCTGAGAAAACCAAACCAGTGCCACCAATAGGGCCTTATTAACTTAGCGGCCATCTTGGCTCCACATTCAGTTCCCTCACCCAACTAGCTTTTCGAACCAAGATGGAGCCGAAATGGAGCCAAGATGGCCACTAGGTGACAAAGGCCCATAGGGATGGATGTGAAGCACGACTTTCTTTGACTTGTTTGAGGAAGATCCTGTGACATCATCCCTGAGCAGAGGGATTGTCTCTGAGGTCAATTAAATCCACCGCGATGTTAAGGCGTTTTCCCTGAGCGGTAATGCCTGAATGCTGAGTATTTCCACGTCTCTGGAACGCTAAAGTGACACCGCGTTGGCAGAGCAGAGCTGTTCAGTACAGTATCAAGTCATGTTGAAGTTGTGGTCAACAGCTGGAAAGGTCATCCATTTAGGAAAATTTATTGGAGAGAGTCATGTCGACAGGTTTATGAGAACCAGGGAATGAGGCCTTTACCTCACAGCCCCCCACAATCCCCCCTGCTGTAAGCCATGATTTAATGTGTTTTATATGTGGCTAATTAAGATCCCTAAAGTAGACAGTGCATGTTAACACCCTCTGCCCTCCCTCTGGGATTTGTGTGTTAACATATGCACACCTAGTAAAGTTATTGGCTGGTATTTATAGACACGACAATTATGAGAGATCATAAAAACGCCAGCTGGGATCGAAAGGGAATTATGCTCAGAAAATGTTATTTTCTGAGCATAAGGCTCTGGTGTGGCTCTGGTGTGTGTGTGTGTGTGTGTGTGTGTGTGTGTGTGTGTGTGTGTGTGTGTGTGTGTGTGTGTGTGTGTGTGTGTGTGTGTGTGTGTGTGTGTGTGTGTGTGTGTGTGTGTGTGTGTTTTTCTCATGGATCATGTGACAGTCTGCTCTCATTTTAAGTCATAGAGGTTCTTTAAAGTTATCTTTATGAGTGATAAATGTGACATAAATCAAGCCTTATCTGAAGCGCGCAAACAGATTGTACTTGAGGGTATTTGTCAGAGTGTGCAAAACGGTACGGTCTAGAAGAAATATCCTCTGGTAATCTGTCACAGTGGGTAAACAGGTACGGTCTGGCAGACATATTATCTGCTTAAACCTTATTTCTTATCATTTTTCTCTTTAATTTGGCAGCTTAAGTATTCTGCCATGTCCTGACCTCAGCAATATATCTCACTTCAACATCCAACCCAAGCTTATCGGTGTACAAGTCGCTCACTCATAAAAACTAAAAATCCCTAAAAAAAAAAACAACTAAAAAACTGCTGTGCAATATGATCTGCCGGTTTACATATGGAGCCTGTAGCCGGAAAGTGTACTGTCAACTCCCGGCCTTAAGTTACCGGGATCGACGCCAGTGTCTGCAGCCTCACCACTCCTTAACCAAGATGCCTTACTTCTACCTGCTCCCTAATGCCACACATCTGAATTCACTGTAGGATAAAACATATAGCAACAAGTAACAATGGTGTACTATAGCAATGCGTTGTATAATCTAATCTTGTCTGTAAACAACAGCAGCAGTAACAGCAGCAGTCTGCTTATGTGGTGTGAGTTGGGGTCGTGGTCCAGTGGCTGTAATAGAGATGTTGACGTCCCACTGACAGCCTCTATGCACACACACACACACACTCTTTACACACACGCGCGCACACACACACACACACACACACACACACAAACACACACACACACACACACACACACACACACACACACACACACACAGACTACACACACACAAACACACAAACACTCTACACAGCCCAGTCCCGAGCCAATGCAGCACACCGGGGGGAATATTCACTCTGACTGGGGGAAGGAAATCCACAGTGTCAGTCAAGCAGAGCCCCAGCTTTAACATTTACCCTGAGCAAACACTGTGATTCATCCCTGTGAATGAATGTCAATACACCTGTCTGACGGACGGACGGAATGACCACCAGAGGGAGGGGGGAGGGGGTAGGGGGTAGGGGACCAGACACACATTCATACCGGAGTCACTCGGCGTAAGCTTTGCTCCGGTGCACTGAAACACCCTATTCATTTTCCTTATTTTTTTACTCATTTCAGTATGTGGCAGCAGGCGTTGTGTGTTCTGGTACGTCCAAACTATGCAGGAGTGTAAACAAATATGGAAGCAATATATTTTTTGCTTTTGGTTCAAAAGACCCAGTCAATGGCCGAATGGAAGGTGATGTAGCTAAAATAATGGAGGAATGAATTTACCAATTCCCATAAGCAGTTGTGTACTGTGTGTACTGGTGTTAACTATTTTTTTAATCCCTCGTCGCCAAGATCTCTTTCCCTAAAATAAAGAGGTCTACATCATGTTCATCCACATATTCTCCATCTTGCAGGAGACTCGGCCCAAGGACAACTTCTTGACACGTTGACATGTGTCAAGGCAGTGAAAGAATAAGTGGGAGAAGAAGAGGAGACAGTGGGCAGCAGACAGCCTACTCTCCTGGGCGTTCACCCGACACACCGTCCTGCTGTGGACCACAGCACTTCCCACCGGGGGGAGAGCTGTGTGCGCCAGAGTAAAAAAAAAGGAAAACAGAGACATGGTTGATGACTTCCCCTATGGACACGTCGTGCTATTAAGCCATTTAATGAGCAATAACACTTCTCCCGGCCCAGGCCTGCGGTTTTACCGTGGCGCTACCTGCCAAGCGTTCAACAATCAATTAGAAATCACTCTTCGCTCACGGGTCTAAATTGCCAGATAAATGGAACAGAGTGGTAGGATCCGCCCAGATATAGTTGGGCCCATGAAGCTAATTACTGCCACTAATTCCTGGGGTCTCAACAGGGGGAACAACCGGAGAGGCCACCTCGATGCCTCACATACTAACAGCTCCTCTCTGATTTATTATGCATTAACTGTTGGGGGGGGAAACATAGAAGTAAACAGTGTCGCTGTTTCATCGTTGGTAGAACTGCAATTTGCCTGCATAAACATCCAAACCAACAAAAGAATGTACCATCCCATTAAACCAAACCAAATAAAGAAGGTGCTTTACCACATTTAAATATATATTTTTGCTGTTGTTTTTGCTAAAGCCTCTTACTTTGGTCTTTAAAAAATGATTTAATGCTCCAGTCAAGCATGTCCCAAAGTATGGATGTGTTTTTCCCCCACATAAGTCAAGTTCCCAAGCTCTGTCACGTACCATTACAGAACTGCTGATTTTATCAAGTCAGTAATAACCTATTAGCAGAAGATTGTGTTCTCCACGCTCCCTTTGTTGCATTGAGGGTATTAATTATTACTGATGTAATTATCAGCTCATTGTTCCTCTGTAATTAGGCTGTCAGCATAATGAATCTTAAGAACATTGCCCATCCAAAAGCTAATTGATTCCTTTGATTTCCAATAACCCCCCTTATCGGAACCTTTACTATTGCCGAAACCATAACCAGGCCATCCATTACAAACCATTTGCTGGTTCGGTTCTTGCGCCTTCATGGCAAAGGATTACATTACATCCACTCACGGGGAGCAGGCCCTGCTTTTTGTCGCCACTCGCTCCAGGATGTAAGCTGCTGCTAAGGCAGCGTCCACAGCACAGAGACTTTATTCAGCCTGGCGGTAGTCTCTACTGCCCCCAAATAACCACAGCACATTACGCTAAAGATAATTAGAAGTCACAGGAGGAAACATTGTTTGTTAATTATAATCTTTAACTGATTGTCCTTTACTGTCTACATAGCATGCATTTGTACCCAAAGGGACTTGTGGTGAATGTATCTTTAGGTCATTTAGGAGCAGGTAGGGAGGAGGAGGCATCATTGATCAAGGATGCCTACAGGTAGATTGCAGATATAAGGGTTGGAACAAGGGACCTTTCACAACCCCAACCCCTTGACTATCCGGTAATATTGGCTGATTTGCTGTCATTACATTTAATTTCCCCCATTCTGCACCGAGAAAATCTGTATCAATGTATTGTGCTGTACAATGGCAATGTAACGATGTATCCAATTACATTTTGATTGCTAAAAAAAACGGCAAGCTTGTTAATGGGAGCTTGTTAGCATGCTAAATGTTTTAGTGCTTCCACTGGCATGCTGGCAGGTCTCGGTAAGGATGCTTGATACGGAGTCTTGCAGCATGAGCATAGCTCTTGTTAATGAGGCCGGCTACAGCCAGTTAGGGAAATGAGGCAGATGCTTAATTTTTCTCTCTCTCTCTCTCTCTCTCTCTCTCTCCGCTGTCCTTAGTGAATTGGCTGACGTTGGCATATTACTGCGCATCTAAGTGCTCAAAGTGACAGTTGTTTTTTTTGTATCATTGTTGCTGTTGATGTAAACTCATATTAGGAAAGTGACACGTTCGAACGCAAAAGGATTATAAAATAAAAATCCATCTCCATTTTTCAAACCCGTGCGCTCCTTCTTTTGTTTATGGCTTCCTTCACGGCAGCAGTCATGTGACCTTGAGGCCTCAAGGCGTGCCTGATCCTCTGGCGAGGATGCATCACTTTTGGGGGGCTGGGTAACCTTGCCTCCTACTGGGGCTGCAGCAGCTCCGGCCCTGGAGGCCTGCGGGACGCAGACGCCCTTCATGTAACTCCTAAAGACAGTCAAAGGTCAAGCAGTGGAGGAACAGAAGGCCCACATATGGACAAACATCGGCCGCCCACGCACTGCCCCGGCTCTGTCACATCACCGAGCTGCACACACACACACACACACACACACACACACACACACACACACACACACACACACACACACACACACACACACACACACACACACAAACCTACACAAACCGTCAGGCCAATGCACACACACACCTATAAACAGACATAGCCTAACACACACAGTCTAGCAGATGCACACACACACATACGTACTGTGGCATCCTGCTCCTCAAACCTCGGCCCGGGTGGGTCCGAGGTGTAGTCATGGACGGCGTATACCGTCGCCACCCACTAACCGGCGTCAGAGAGCATCACTTCTCTCCCCCCAATCAGCGAGATAGGGGACACGTGGCCGGAGGGAGGAGAAGGCCAGGAGGCCATCGTAAAAGGACCACGAGAGCTGCCAACAAAGGAGAACAGGAGCGAGCGGCACGAGGGAAGCGCTCGAGACCGCATCCGGATAGAGGCTCACGGAGACCCTATGTAAAGTGCATGTGTTCCCTGTTTGGATAGATCATTGTAATAAATGCAGAGTGCGGCTTAACCCTGTCTCCGAAGCGTGAAACGTACCTTGAACCCCGAGACATTGAGGAGCGGGTTATCACAGTACACACACACAAACACACAGAGTCATGCCGATGCATAAGCTGGCATGTTGACTCACACACACACACACACACACACACACGCACACATACATGTTTTCTCCGCACCTCATGCAAATGCAAAATAGAGGTACACAGGGTCATGCATGCAGCCACACACACACACACAAACATTATTATTCTTCTCCAAAGACACATACGCATACACACAACCATCTCCCCAGTCACTCCTGACACACAAATACACGCAAAAGGCACACATGAACACACTTACTCAGCTATCCCCGGATACACACATTAAGTGATTGGGGGAGGGTAGCGTGTGGTGAGTTCCTTTCCTGTCCACGGTGACCCCCAGACAGCCTTGAGCTCCTTGGACCACCGGTCAGGACACCAGCTGACCTTTACTTCCTGTTAGCCATCATCATCAGCCCCCAGGAAACGACCATTTCCTCAGTCTCATCAGGAAGTGCACCGCCCCCCCACAGGTATACTATGGTCAACTCAACATTTATTTTTTTTATTCACCCCAATGTTTGCATAAATGCTTTAAAATGGCTGCCATCATGGAATACAACGGTTCAGGTCTGTTGCACTCAAGGGTTGTTGTTGTTGTTGTTGTTGCAGTTTGTCCTCCAGGTACTCTGTTCATGATGTTGCTTGTCACTGATTTATTATTTAATTTATGAGCTGGATTCCTTCTTCAGTTAATGCTTTCCGTAATACGTCATTGTATCATTCATAAATGACAGCAACAACAACATAACTCCTTAGGACGTTTCTAATGGGATTGGGACATGCCAAGTAGTATTTGCAAAGACAATACAAATATGATATTTATATTGAGATCGAATGATCACTTCAGTCATTTTACTTATCCAAAGTTCCTGTCCAAGTCTTCCATGACTTTGGGTATAATGAATAGATACGACTGTGAGAAACGTGGCGAATCAGGTCAGACTAAAGTGCCTCCTTGGACATTGTTCCTGCGCAGGGAACCCACTATCTAAGTGAATGATATATGAACTGCGACTAGCTAATTGATGTGGAGCTCAGCCCACAGACTGTGTTTGAAGACTCCATAAGTCAACTGCATTTATCATTAGCAGGCTTACGCTGTAAACAGGCCACGGTCATTAGCAAGTCTAATTACATTTGGGTCTAAGGTCTCATCGCAAACACACAACAGCGAGCAAGCTTGTGCACAAACACACACACACACACACACACACACACACACACGCACACATCCACATGAGATGTAAAAGAGCCAGCAGAAGTAAAAAACACCATTAGTGGTTATAATTAGGTTCAAAATCGACATTAGTCAAAGTAGGCCAAATTATTCTCTGTTTGTGCTGTAGCAATTAAATAATCTTGAGAGTTCATCTTGAAACAAACCCTGATATGCATTTCTCTGACATGGCAAAGCGAGCCATGGTTCAATTAAATATGACTGCATGTGTCCAGGGTTGAGTATGAAGGCATGGGAGGTCAGGACCTGTTCACACCTGTCTCACCCCCTCATCCTCCTCCCCCTCCTCTGGTGTCCCCACGTTGCCAAGAGTGCACTTGCTCAGGATTGAGCCACTGACAAGGACAGAGAGATAGAGAGAAAGCGAGAAAGAGAGAGGCTGAGCTCTGTAATGGTGGTGGAAGTGGTGGTGGTTGGTGGTGGTGATGCGAGTGGAGCTGGTGGTTGTGGTAGTGGAGGTGTGGTTGGTAATAGTGGTAGTTCTAGTGGAGGTCATGGTAGTGGTGAAGGTGGTGGTTGTGGTAGTGGAGGTGTGGTTGGAGGTGTTGGTGGTAGGTGTGGTGTTAGTGAAGGTTGTGATGGTGGTTGTGGTGATAGAGCTGGAGGTGGTATCGGAGGTGGTTATGATGGTAGTGGTGGTACTAGTGGACGTGGGATTGGTGGCAGGGCTGGTGCTTGTGGAGGTGGTGGTGGTGGTGTGGTAGTGGTGATAGAGGTGGTTATGGTGGTAGTGGTGATGATAGAGGTGGTGGTTGTAGAGCTGGTGGTATTGGAGGTCGTTATGGTGGTAGTGATTGTTGTAGTGGAGGTGGGGGTGGTGGCAGTGCAGGTGCAAGTGGAGGTGGTGAAGGTGGGGGTGGAGGTGTGACAGGACAGACGTCTTGCATAACACCTCCGTATTCATCAGCGTTGGCCGGTGTTGTCTCGGTGATCTGATCTACTGTCCGGCGGCGCTGGGCCTGATTGACTATGACAGCCCCGTGACAGCCCTCAGATAGGCAGAGGCAGGGAAAGATAAGGAAGGGGAGAGAGAGACAAGAGGGATAGAGAGGGAGCGATAGAGAGAGAGAAAGAGGGAAGAAAAATAAGGACCAGATAACAAGAGCAGTTTCTTAGAACAGGGGCTGACATCGCAGCACCTTAATCGATGGGCCAAAGTCAGAGAAAGGACGATAGGGAGGGACGTTAATGTTTTAAATGAAACACCCATCGCAATGCAAAACACAATCAATATGGCCCACCACTATTTATCAGCAGAGCCAACCACTGAGACATGCCTTGGTGCTTGTTAATGCCCCCAAAATTACCTTCTCCCTCCTCTTCCAACTCTTTCTCTCTATCTTTTTTCTATTCCTGTGCTCAGCGCATTCCACAGCCTTGCACGCCCTCGCCGCGACAATATGTCACAAGGCAGATATAATTGCGGTAATGTAATTTGGTGGGGGATGTGGACTGAGGGAGTAATTGAAGTGAAGCCCCGACAGAGTGATGGGCGGAGCGTTAGCATGGCCACTGGCTATTGTGAGAAGCGAGCGCTTTTCAACGCCACTGAGCTAACTTCCTGTGATGAGGATCGCAGCACATTGTCTCTGCAGTGGGCCATGAGGAGGGCCGCTCATGATGTAACCCACCCACCCAATGCCAAATAAACACATGTCTCTTGGCTAGAAGAAGCCGCCCACTCTCCTGCAGCTACTCTGCACAGTACTAACACAATCATACACACACGTACACACACACAGACACACACACGTGTACACACACACACAAACACACATAATATGGGCCTACCTTCTAAATCGTACAACCATACAGATGCATACAGTGCCATTAATTAACAGCAGACAGGCTGTCTATTGATAACCCCTAAATAATAGGTATGTGGTGCTTGTACAGAAATAGAAATATGAGGGAAGAAAAGTTGCAGTAATGCCTGTATGCTGTCAGTTGTAAAATGTGAAAGAGATTTGCTTCATGTTGTAGAAAGAATGTTCAAAATACCACTGTAATGTGTGATACCAGACCTTGTGGCTCGAACATTCTCACTTCGCCTGGTCCTAGAAAAATGTTCCTATCACCATACCTGGAGCATAGTTCTGATGGTTGAAAGTCATACATCATCTGAAGTCTTATGTATTGTATGTAGTGAAATTATACAACACAATCATTTTATACTTTCTACTGTAACGTAATGGAAACCCATTACCCAGCTATTTATTATTAATTCAAACTTTCCCCTTCATTGGAGCCCAGCATTCACTGCCACCAAATACACATTGCACAAAAAATGTCTCTTGGAGCGTGAAAATAATTGTAAACCATAATACCCCCTATATATATATATATCTCCCCATGTTAGCCCTTTATTCAACTGGTTTTCCTTCAAGAGTACACTTAGATCTCCTCGTAGATACAGGTACATCATCTGTCAACTAGATGAGATATGGTGTTTCACAGTTATAGGGGAGTTCTGTCAGTCTTAATTTGTCATTTTATTGCTTTCCCACTCTGCCTTTCTTTTCCAGCATTATTTTGTCTTTTGGAAGCCCTTCCTGCGTCTTCTGATTGTTACAACTAAATCTCTCTCTCTCTCTCTCTCTCTCTCTCTCCATCTGTTCCTTTGTTTCAGTCTTGGGCACGTGGTAGCAGTGTGTTGGCATGATGATGCTCACAGTGTCTCACATGGTAGTGGATGACCAAAGAGGGACACACCCCCCCCCACACACACACACACACACACACACACACACACACACACAATATGCCACGAGAGAGCGAGACAGAATGGGAACAGGGGCGACTGGGAACTAAACCCTGTATAATAAATATGCAGACACCAGAAACCAAAGGAGGAGGCCATTGTGGTGGTGGTGGTGGTGGTGGTGGTGGTGGGGGTGATGGTGCAGAGGTGGCCGGCTGGCTGCTAAATAAAACAGACAAGCTCCTTATACAGGTTAGCACCAGGGAAGCGCTCCCGCCCCTGTTCTCTCGGCTCCAGCCAGAATCAATGGTCCAAAATCCCCTAAAGCCGGGTCCTCTTACATCCCATCCATTATTCAGCCCGCCTCTTCTGTACCACCTGCCCTGTTTACAACGCCGGTCGGCTCCATTGTAAATGTTTGTGCGGCTGTTGGGCCCCCATTGGCCCAATGAAACAACACACCTTGATGATATGACCAACGCGACTCCCTGCCCCCCCCACCCCCCCCCCCACGTGCATGTTGGCATACACACACAAACACACACACACACAAACACATGTAGGCACACACACATTGGCATGCAAGCACACACACACACAGACACACACTCACACGCGCACACACACAAAAACACACACACACATATGCATGCACACAGACATACACACAAACACACCACACACACACACACACACACACACACACACACACACAACCTGTTAGGCTGGTACACAGCAATGGGCAACGGGTTCGTTGTGGCAGGACTGCGTGGTGAAACGGGATCACGGGGGGGCACACAACCCCCAGGTTGTGTATCAACTCTACATGGTTCAACGCTAGCGGTGTTGTAGTGCGAGTGAACAACGGACCCTCGCCGTCGTGTGTACGGTAATTGTCAAAGATATCCGGTATCAGCTGCATCCTCTTGTTTTTGAAGAGGGAGGCGATGGAACGAATAGGTTGGTATCATCTCCCCTACTGCACCGTCTCATCACCTCCTCTGCTCTTCACCTGTGCCAACCCCCCACACAGATACACACACACACACACACACTAACACACAACAACTAACAAGCTCAACGAGAAAAATCCCGGGCGAAAAAACAAACCATTAATTTGGTAAATAAGGAGCGAGCAGGACGTCAGGGCGATTAATTATGAATAATTCATGCGTACGGGTGGCGGCGTCAACATTGGAGCGCGCGCTTGAAAGCCATTCCTCTCCTGCCGCGCAATAATGGGGGTTGTTTGCCTGCCAGTTAAAGTATTTATTTGTCATCTTACGGTGGATTATTTCCTGTTTTTTTGTCTCATGTTGACGTCGAGCCCACGGTGAGCATGACAGTGATAGAGCGTGACAGGAACGTAAAGCCCCATTCTGACAAATTAGAAACCCGGCTTTAAATAGCAGCGCTACCGTAGCGTTGTCGACCGCGGGCCACGCAGCGCGCTCCGGGCTCGCTAGTCGTGCGCCAGCAGACGCCGCCGCCGCAGCAGCAGTGAGACTCATTATTACGATGAGCGCATGCCCACATGAATTAGACAGCTACTTGTATCGTCCCAGTGCTACATATGTAGTACTTGCCACATTTGTAAGCCTATACCGCTACCGATACGCACAAGGAGTGGGGATTCTGTGCAGCAGGATTATTGTATGTCGCAAGCGGCGTGTCGCTTCTCTGCGTCGTGTCTGTTTTTTTATGCAATTGAATATCAGCATTCACCCTGTCAGCATAAATAGGACTATCTGTGCAATTGTCGATTGCTGTTATTCCCTGCATCCTTAGATTGGAATGGCTGAATGACACACGCATGCGCACGCACACACAAACACACACGCACACACACACACACTTCTGAAGATAACGCTTTAATTATAGCTGATGTAATAATAGTGCCTCATCAACACACACACACACACTCCCCACCATGGGGCTTTCTCTTTATCAGCGCTGCTCACATTGGCACCAGCGGCAGCAGTGCCAAGACTGCCGGGCCGCCGCTCTGCCACCCTCACCCGGTAAGAGTGAGACAAAGGCCCGGGTCAGCGTGGCCCCTGGTGGCTAATTGCTTCCAGGAGATAAGTGAGTTTGACGACGCAGCAGAGAGCAGCTCAGCCGGAGGGAGGCAGCGCTAATGAATCCCCCGCTCACCTAACCGCCAATATCAGGCGGCCGCAGACGGGCCGCGCCGCAGAGTGAATATTAAAAGACACTTGATTGTTCCGCTGCTTATGCACGGCTTTTATTGAATTTGCCTGGAGTCTTTTGTTGCGTTTTCGGACTCTGGTCCGTGAGCTAAGATGATGTGTGGCGAAATACGCTCCCTAAGTACTCTCTCGTCATCACCTGCGGAGGGCCAGGGCGCATGGTCATTTCAATAATGGACGGGGCCACCCCTAGGGGGCCGAATGCTAAACGCCTGGTGTTTTCGCAATGATATGCTAATGTTTCCAAATAAATTATTATATATATATATTGATAAAAGATTGGACAGATTTTTCACTTCCTTTGATTGCCAGCAGACCCGAATACTGATGAATACTGACGTTAGTGAATACCGATGAATGCTCGCGGTAGTAGTCAGGGTACTGCAGTATTTAATGTATTCTCAGAGTAAAGGTGGAGTTAATTTCATTACAAGAAACACTTAGTAGTCGCAGGATTCTTTCCCAAGATAAGGTGATATGATCACAGTGATGGAGACTTAACTTGTCCAGTGATAAGGCACTCACGCTGCATACTCATCAGCCACTGTCCACCTGACGTCACCCATTTACACAGAGCAGTCACCAGGATTAAATCTAAATAAGGATTAGCCATGCATGAAAATACATTGTAAGCGCAGCCAAGGTGCATTTGGAACACTTTCACAAACGTATCAGTTAACCTATGTAGGATCTGTGTAAAATCTAGTAAGTAAGATCACAGATTTATAAAATATGACAGAAATACATGAGACAATACAATAGGAGGCTGGCATTTTCGGTGCCCTTTAGCTCACATCCAAAGACATACAAGACCGGTCACACAAGAAGTGCAAATGTGTTTGTCTCACCAAGTGACTTAGCAAAACTATCAATATAAAATAACCCAGGGAAGCCTCTGACAGTGTTAATGTAATGCAATCAAATTGTATCCAAATGCAAACTTGATACAAGTTTTATGAAACAACTTAGTGTGATAAGCTCCCTGAGACTGCAGAGGTCCGAACCCCAGACCTCTAACCCATGATGAGGTCTGATCCCAGCAGAGGTCCGAACCCAGACGAGCTCTGATCCAGACGAGGTCTGATCCCAGCAGAGGTCTGATCCCAGACGAGGTCTGATCCCAGACGAGGTCTTACCCAAGTAGAGGTCTTACCCAAGTAGAGGTCTGACCCAGACGAGGTCTGATCCCAGACGAGGTCTGACCCACAAGAGGTCTGACCCACAAGAGGTCTGATCCCAGCAGAGGTCTGACCCAGAAGAGGTCTGATCCCAGACCAGGTCTGATCCCAGACGAGGTCTGACCCAGAAGAGGTCTGATCCCAGCAGAGATCTGACCCAGAAGAGGTCTGATCCCAGACCAGGTCTGACCCCAGCAGAGGTCTGATCCCAGCAGAGGTCTGACTCAGACGAGGTCTTACCCAAGAAGAGGTCTAACCCCAGCAGAGGTCTGATCCCAGCAGAGGTCTGATCCCAGCAGAGGTCTGACTCAGACGAGGTCTTACCCAAGAAGAGGTCTAACCCCAGCAGAGGTCTGATCCCAGCAGAGGTCTGACTCAGACGAGGTCTTACCCAAGAAGAGGTCTAACCCCAGCAGAGGTCTGATCCCAGCAGAGGTCAGAGCCTCTCTGCAGTGCAGTAACAATATAAAGGGGACAGGGTACCAGGATCACATCATACTGAAGTCTTTCTTTCCTTTAGCGGTTTAAGTACCCCATTTCAATCAACCTCTGATCTAGTAAGATCCCAGGTTTATGCATAAGAATAAAACAGATAGACATACGAGAATACAATAGGAAGCTGGCGTTTTAGGTGTTCTTTAGCTCAACTATTCCTGGTGTTGAAAACGTTTCAAAGTTTGGGTTGTTTTCCATTGAGAAGAGATGTCCATCAGGCTGAGGTCAAAAAAACAATACCTGACAAATAAGGCTTAAAGAGGTGACTTTTAATCAAAGGATCACACACCTGCTTGCAAAAACGTTTGAGTAATGTACTGCTCCATTAGATACAATATTGCCAGTCCCACTATGTGGAAGATTTAAAGAGAAGTGTTTATGCAGAAAAGAACGTTTATTGAGTAATGCACAGCATTCAAATACAACTGCTCCCCATAGTCTCTTAGAAGTTTTAAAATAACCATCCCCCTGAACCTGCCTTTGAAAAAATAGCTCCTCCAGGTTTTTATTCCTTCTGGGGAGGGGTGTTTGGCCAACAAACCTGCACGTGGTTTTAGGGGTGTGTTCTCCTTGAGTGTAGAAATAGCCAGAATGAGCTGTAAGAGTTGCTTGCTCCTTTATTTCCAGACAATTATGAATAGGGCCTACACCGTCAAATGTAAAGTAAAAACAATACAAAACGACAAACATACAAATGCTTTATACAAACCAATACGAAGAAAATGCAATAACTTCCTTCTGTGGATTAATCTTTTGGAAAATAAAATGACTTAACATTTTATTCAAATCCTGGACTCTATTAACACGTAAAGTACATTGGCAAGTATGTGAACAATTCAGTTCAAGATGCAGCCGGTTGTCTACATGCAAGTATAGCCGGTTTCAGCCCTCCGCATTTCTTCATAATTTTTACATCAGGAGATTCAACCCTGAGGGTGAGTCAGACTTGATTCTTTATATGCGGACATCGGTGTCGTTAAGACATCAGTAGAATCTCCGGTTGGTTTGGGGGGTGGGGGGGGGGGGGGGGGGGGGGTCCTTGCAAGGGGTGGGATATGACGTAGGTTCTAAGTTCGCTAGAAGTGGGAGTAGTGCGGCCACTGTCAATCTAGTTTGTTTTGGTTTGACCACAGACAGCATGGAGGCATCTCATCACGATCATCTTGAATGTTGCTGCAATGATGCATCATATATTCCGTTCCATCCACAACAAAGATTGGAGCACAAGTTAGAGACAAATAGAAGAAACGACGAAGAAGAAAGGCATAGCGAATTACTGCTTTACCAGAGAAAGAGAGCGTTTTTGCTATTTAACCTACATCGGCAGCAGGTAAGGATCAGGGAAGGATGGGACCCTATAATGTTCAGCTAACTGTTCATGATTATCATTTAGGGTGCCACTCAATGACATGCAAATGCTGACCGAAGCGTCATCAACACGCCCACTCACGGGGTGTATGAAATACCAACTTTCTACGCCTGCTTCACACATAAGGTAATTTACATTTCCTATGGAGAAAATACAACCTCAGGGGTAGATATTTTTCAGGAGAATTTCAGGGTATAAATGTCACGATATGTTCAGACAAACAGCCCATCAGGAGACTATCAGGACACGTATGTCTGAGGGCAGCATATATATCCGGCCTGAGTAGTTATTCTCACCATGGAGTGACCTAATCCTAGAATTACAAGTCTTACTTGATTGTATTTAATGGCGATAAACTCACCAACAGTGCGCCTCTACAGACCGCTTGGATCATCCATCCTCTTCGTATCGACATGCATTTAATCTCACAAAGATGTGTATTCGTCATGCAAGAGCAACTTTCTCTCAATAACACTTATTGACAGAAGATATTCACCTTTGGCTAGACCAGACAGACCTGTAGAAGCTAAACATAACTCAGGTTTGCTAGTACAACATATTGCTATTGAAACTATACAACTAAACAGTCAAACAAAAATTGGTTATGATTGCTTATTCTTAATTCTTGATTTATAAATGATGCCTTCAACAACTCAGTTTTAGAATTAAACAATTCCACTTACCTTATTCTTTAATAGCTTCTGAGAGCATGTGCTCATTGTGTCTGTGAGTGTTTGTTGTGATGAAACATCACAGGTGTGTGTGATCAGCTATAATCAGTATGGGAGGGTGGTGCTGATTCTCAAAGAATTTGTTACTAATGTAAGGTCACATAAGTAGCAAAAATACCCACTTGTATGTGACCTTACATTTGCAAGTAACAAACAATATTGTAACCCAAATAAGTGCACCGGGTTGCATAGATCTATATTGAAGATATAAATACATGCTCCCCAGTTATAGATGTTTACTAAATGTGAATTGGGTACAAGGATACCTATGCAGCAATAGTATTTCTTTTAGATGATTACGACAATATGCCCGCATAGTGTTTATATATCATACTCAACGGTCATCATTTTGAGTTACCTCCATATTATAAATATGGGTTAGTGGTGTCCTGTTTCCTATGTGTGGTGAAGATTGACCATGCGGCTTGGTTTAAGAATATATATCGCTCATAAGACCCCCTTATAGTGGATTTAGGTATGGCTCATGTCCTTGGGCGGACAGCTGTAGCAAATTTTATAATTATAGTGTAATTTATCGTGGAACTTTAACCATTTAGTTGAAAGGCCAAACCCACCGAATTTATAAATTTGATGAATTGATCATACTATTTGAGGATACTGTTTAATCATTTTATCCCTAAAATGTTTTGTGAAGTTTACCACAAGTTTGGTGTTAATCTGTCAGTTTGATGAGGAGAAGTTCTAGGTTTTCAGAAAATTTAAAATGATGGAAAATCTGTCCAGACGGACTTTAATGGTCTCATGACTCTTCTGCTCAGTGGAGTGTGGACTGTTGACAGGACAGCATATCCAACCATAACATAACATCTAAGCAGCCAAGTATAAACTAGCTCACAGATAAAAAAAGAAATACTTTAAAAACAAGTATATAGAATACAAATACAGACAGAAATACTACCAGTTGGGCTACCAGTGCCTTAAATCCTCTCCTTCTACATGTTTTCTCCTTGAGATTACTATTCCCTTTCCTTCTCTCTCTGAAGATGAATGCTTGTCCATATCTTTTAAAGATGATACTCGAGGCCTGGAACAAATTAGAGTAACTAAAGATGATGAAGAATGCAGATCAACAGTGATCATGGCCGTTCCTCTCCCCCCGCAGACAGTGTTGGTGTGAAGTAAGCAGAGGAGTGTGATGATGGACTTCAGTAGGCGCCTGCTTTTGACGAAGCAACGGGCCTCACGGGAGCCGCCCAGGCTTTGTGTATAAACAAGCATCCTTAAAATACCCTTTGCACGCTCTCTCTCTGTATTTCTCTCTCTCTCTCTCTCTCTCTCTCTCTCTCTCTCTCTCTCTCTCTCTCTCTCTCTCTCTCTCTCTCTCTCTCTCTCACAAACACACGTTTCATCGTTGTCTGCTTATTGTTTCTTCCCCTTCTGGCTGGCTAATCACCCTTACACTCTCAACTAGCCTTCTCTCCTCGTTAGCATTTTGTTGTGCTCTCATTAACTTCACGTTTTTGGGCTTTTTTAATGCTCAGACCTCCTGCCCTCTGGTGCGTGTCCTCCTGATTGTCTGTGGAAAAAAAATCAACCAATCGGGTTGTTTATCCACCAATCAGAAAGGCCGGCCCATATAAAAGAAAGCTTTCTTTTATGTGTGAAATATGAAAAATGTATACTCTTTGTATGATTTCTATTGCAATAATATATATAATAATATATTAATAACTGGATAACTGTTGTGTTGCGGTGTCCAATATGAATTAAATTGCCCCTAACTCATCATGAATGCACGGGAAAGTGATCCGGTAGACAGCCTAAATGCATCCAAATCCCTTCAAATGGAGAAGGGCAGTTTATTTTCTAACATTGTTTCAATGCCCTATGAGCCTCAGCAAACTTAACCAACAGCGTCAGAAATATTGTCTGCCTGTTGAAGGGAGCAGACAGACGGTAACCTTCACTGTCATAGACAGGTTTTAATATGCTGTTGGAGCCAACAATGGCCGTCTGCTACTCTGAATGTCTGCCTCTATCTACCATTCACCTGACAGGCTGAACATGGCATCACGCTAGCCTTGTCCACTGAGAATGTTACAGGCCCCTGGATCGGCCTAACCCTCCAATTCAATGACTTATACCTGCCATAATGGAGGACTGTGTGCATGTATACTTTGGCGCTACAAAGGGAGCTAGCAGTTTTAATCCTACACCACGTACCGTGCTGTCGCCTCTCCCTGCTAAGCTCCGGTAGCCTCTCTGTCTTCCTCTCCGTCCAGCCTTTCCTCCGATCAGAGTCGGGCGTCGGGCGTCGGGCGTCTGGAGGCTGCAGCGTCAGGCCACTGCCACGCGGGAGAAGCGGGTTGCAAATTGTCCTCAAATATTGATTCTGCTGCAGAGGCGCACAGGGCAGGGAGGGGAAGGAAGAGAGCACCAGGCTCATCTGCTGAACACCAAACCTCCAGAGAGGAAGACGTAGGCAGGGAAGGAGAGGAAGCACTGCCCTAATCGGACCCACTGAGTGAGTACGGTGGACACCTCTGCCTCCGGGACCTCCTTTCACCTTCGAACCCGTTGGGAAAACGTGGGTGTGTGTGTGTTTGTGTGTGTTTGTGAAAAAGTGAGCGTGTGTGCAATAAATAAATAAAGCATTTCCAAAGTGTGTGTGTGTGTGTGTGTGTGTGTGTGTGTGTGTGTGTGTTTGGGTGTGAGTACGTGTAGGAATGCACGTCTGTACACAATGTAAAACACATACTGAGGGTGGGTCTGTGTCAAGGTGACTTAGGCGACATGCCAGTGCCTGGGCATGTAAATGGGCTGTTTGTGTATCTGCTTACCTGTATTCCTGCAGTTCTATTCCAGCGCCCTGTCGCACACATCTCAGCTCTAATTGGACCATTGTGTAGCTGCAAAACAGGGGAACGGGGGAGCAAGAGATGGCAGTGTGACTGGCCCTAACTGCAACGCCGCACCGCGGGCCTAAAAATATATTCCCTGTCAGCGGTCCTGGGAGGAGCCCAGCGCTGCCCAGGCCTCTCCGTAATGAGAGAGCGGAGACGGGTCTGCCACCAGTAGCCCGCTGTCCCTCCGGCTCAGAGCTCAGGGCCGGAGCGGGGTGAGGCAAGCGGCTCAGGTTCCATCAACTCATCACAGCTCGCAAGGCAGCGTGTCCAACAGAAGGGGCTCTTGCACACACACACACGCAGACACACACACACAAACACACACACACAGACAAAAACACACACACACACACATACACACACAAACACAAACAAGGGCCCGCCCTCCACCCCCGGGCCCCTGACCTCACTGTATGTGTGTGTGTGTGTGCGTGTGTGTGTGTGTGTGTGTGTGTGTGTGTGTGTCTGCGTGTGTGTGTGTTGAGGTGCATGCATTTGTGCACATGTGTACTTCTGTTTGTATATCTGTGTGTGTGCATGTGTGTGTATGAGGTTGTGTGTGTGTGTGTGTGTTTGTGTGTGTGAAAGAAATATAAGGGAAGAGAGAAAGCATGAAAGACATTTATAAATACAAAACAAATTGTCAAACTATGAGTGGTTATCTTAGCTGTACAAACACCAAAGAGATCAACACAGAGTTGTGTGTGTGTATGTGTGTGGGTGTGTGGGTATACCAACAGCATAATTGTCCATGTAATGGTGTTCTGCTAACGAATGAAAGACGGCGGGAGAAACGGAAAGGCAGCCACGTGGAGAGAGAGAGAGGATAATTGAAAGATGTCAGACGGTAGTTCAGGCCTTCCTCTATGATTGTTCTCGGTACACAGTAATGATGGAGCCCAACGGGGAAAAACATGTTTTCCAGAAAGCTGAAGCACCATTATCAGGCCATATCATACAGCTATTACGTCTCTATGTCTCAGTGAAGAACCATTGGCAGGCTTTTTTTCAGGGATAATTTGGGCTACTAATTTGCACAGAAGCACGAACACCCCCTAATTAAGGTCATTAGAAAGACCTCTACAATACATATGCTGTTGTTTTTCAACATGCCGAAAAGAAACAAATCAGGATTGGAAACAAGTCGGCGAACCGTACCCGAAATACAAAAAAAAGGAGAGATGTGACTATTTCCATGTGACGTAAATTAGAAAGACAATGTATCGTCCCCCATTGTTTCAGCGTTTTATAAGCCTTCTAAAAGGTGAACACAAATGATATCACATCCAGAGTAAACCAGATAAAAGATATAGAACCTCTTCAGGAATACCTTGCAAATATCTGGCGAAAAAACGAATGAATCAGACAGAGGAACAGATTTTTGTAGTCATAGATTTCCTAGTTTTATGGTCATGTAGTATAGCTGCATATGGTCGTGGCCTCCTTCTCCAAGCCACACTTTATTCATCCAAACCTACGGGGGAATAATAGGGGTGTGATATACATTATACATTTCTACTCCTAAAGCGGGCAGCGTTTAAAAGGAAACATAAAGAAACATAATCCTGTTCTGATCTTCCCTTTCGGCAACAGACGTCAATATCAAGAAAACAGCACATTCCCAAAACGGTTTCAAACTAGTCCAAATATCTTACATGAATATTTAATACGCTGTTATGATCTTACGCTCGCAGTACCAATTAGAACTGTAAAATGACTGCATGAATGCACTCTGTGTGAAAGGGGCTTGACCCAAAAGAGCAATTGGACGCTAATTTGCCGTTCAGTAGTTATTCACCAGATATGAGCGGCGCGCTCCGGCCCATCTCCCGGGCCGGTCGTGAGGAACACTGTCCTCAATGCAGCGCTAAGCCTTTCTTATGGATAAGGGACTGGACTGGACCACGTCCAGGGAGAACTATCAACGCTGTTGTTTCTTTGTCCCTTTGTTCTATTGTTCCATCTAGCGCTCATCTACGGATAAATTCTCTCTTGAAATAGACTTTTAAAAAATGCTAAACCCAGTGTTTTGATATCCCTCTTTGTTCTCCTTAGTCCACAGTTTTGTCCCTCAGTTAATTTTTTGGGGATCATTGTCAGACCAAAGCGTCATTTTTTCTTTTTTCTGCATCAAATATCTGGTCTGGCTGCCGTCCCAGTGGTCCGTCGGTCCAAAACAAGCGGCCCGTTGTCTTTCCTCCATCGAGTGTCCCACGCGCTTCCGTTGAGTTTGTTGATGATCGGTCAGCTTCCATTCCATTAGATATGTTTGTGTCGTCTCTCCTCCTGAACAGCTGCTCTGCACGGAGCCTCTTGCTATCGCGTGACCTAGAAAAGGGGAAAGAGCACGGAGGAAGAAGAGGATAAATGAACCGGTTGACACACAGGACGGCGCGCAGCCGCCCCATTCTGCAGGAAAAGCACTTTGAAACCCAAACTTTGTGTACCGAGCACAAGCAGTTCTGATAAAGAGATGAATTAGATCTTCAGCGCACCTTAGAGCAAATGTTTTCATAACAGGTCTTATTATTCAACAAAAGTGTGTGGGTGTGTATAAGTGTTTGCGTAGGTGTGTGTGTCTGTGTGTGTGTGTGTGTGTGTGTGTGTGTGTGTGTGTGGGAGCATAGGTGTGTGTGACGACCCTTAGACATAGTGGACTGAAACCATTCCTCCGATCTCCACTGTGGTATTAAAAGCTTTGACGCTTAGACTTACAAAGGCTGTTCTTGTAAATTGAAGCATGCCCTTCGTTCAGACAAATAAGTTATTTTCTCATTGTGCCGTGTGTCTCGGCCGTGTGTCTCGGCCCTGTGTAGGAACGGGAGAGACACGGACAAAAGGGCATAGACATGACTGCATTGAATGAGGGACAGATCAGACCAGAGTCACGGACATGAAGATAGAAGACCGATAGAGAGAGGGAGAGAGAGGGAGAGAGAGGGAGGGAGGGGGAGGGAGATGGAGGGATGGAGAAAGAGAGAGCAGGAATGAGTGAGGGAGAGAGAGAGAGGGAGAGGGAGAAGGGGAGAGAAGATGATAGAGGAAGTGAGAGTGACAGAGGGAGCAGGAGAAAGGGACAGACCAAGTGTCCAAGTGACACAGGTAGACAGAGAGAGTGAGCTAAGAATAGGTGGTCCAGTGGGAGTCTTTCCCGGCTAGTGTATGTCTCGTGGCAGCCCGCAACGTCGCCATGTGCCGCTGAGTCTCCTGGTAACTGGTCCCCAGTCCCTCAGTAGACTGGGGACCAGTTACCATCCACTCACAATTAATGTCCAGCGACGCAGTCACTAGTCACTAGTCAGCTGTTGTTGGTGCCCCAACACCAGAAGATAGATAGATAAAGAGAGCTGGTGTTGTTGGTGTTGGGTGTGTGGGGGGGGGTTTACTACGTGCAACAACCTACGGTGTGACTCCACCTCCTCTCCAACACTTTCTCAGCTGCGTGCCTCTGTCGGCTCACCGCGCGTCAATTTAATTAGGTCTCTTAATCGCTAGGTCTCAGCAGAGGGGCCGCTTGCCATAATGTGCTGTAATAAACACGACGGATGTTCTGCTGCTGGATGCCGTCTCGCACGCCGCAATCACTCTGACAGCGGCGGCGGCTGCGTCGAAACCCAACACTGCCACCGTCCCCCCATCACAACTGTTTCCCTCCCTCTTTATCGTCCTCACCTGCACGTAAACCACCTCATGAACAATGTATCCCCCCCCCCCCCCCCGCATGGACGCCCAGATACTGCAAATTAACTTTCACACACCAGCGGCTCACAAAGGGGCCATGAAGGACCTTTATTGAAATCAACTTATCAGCTTTGGAAGCCGTCAATTACCTCGCCGGCACGTTGCGCTGCAGACACTTCTCAACATATGACTTTTCTCGTCTTCTCTCTACGATCGTTTACAGCAAAAGCAGCACAAATGCGGAGGCCGTCCAGTTGAACGATTTTATCCATCGTTCTTGAAGTTTGACTTGAATTAAAACATGTTGAACTCCAAAATGTCTTATTATCTGTCGTTGTATTTCTCTGTGCTCCAGTTTTGGTGCGAAAAAGCAATTCTACAAGTCAGCGTGTTAAAAGTTTTCTAACTGTATCTCATGAATCTATCGTAATGTGTAATACTCAGGGTTTAACGGACATCTAATCTATTGTGAATGTGGATGGGATCGTGCGCTGCATTCAAATGCTAGAAAAGACGGTCTGTTAATTAGAGTTGGCCGCATGCCATGGGGACAGCTAAAACGCTGAGACATATGGGGGAGGGAGAATTACATTAGATTCATTTAACATCACCATTAAGTGCCTATCCCATTCATGAGACACGATAAACGCTGCACTTTGATGGACAAGGTCTTGCTAGTCGGGGTCAAATGAGGGCATCCGTGTTGAAACAGGGTCTGGAGGATTACACGTTGTTACTTCTACGTCCAGAATTTCACATCAAATTACACGTACCAATGGCTTTCATAATGCTTTTTAATCATTTAAAATCACACCCACATACACAGAACCACACAGACAGACAAACAACTCCACCCACCTACACACACACACACACACACACACACACACACACACACACACACACACACACACACACACACACACACACACACACACACACACACACACACACACACACACACACAACCACAAGGCCCCTACCTTGGTGGTCTTGACCTTGTTGCCGGTGCTGCATGACCAGCCGGTCAGGTCGGGCAGGACCTTGCACTCCTCACCGTCCATGCAGGGATGCATCTGACACCACCACTTCTGGATCACGATGGAGGCTGCAGAGGACAGGGGGAGAGGCGGAGGGGACCCCATTCAGACCGGATTGTTTGCGACCAGATAGCACACACACTCACACAAACACATACACACACACACACACACACAAACACACACACAGCCCACGCAGAACGCACGGCAGCACGGTTCAGATCCGACTCCTCTGACTGACACTAGCCGTAATCGGACTAATAGCGTTCAGCGCAGGACACGGAACGTAGGAGTGTAACCTTATACTTGTTAATATGTTCAGACAAAATACTTCTATTTATGTTCATGTGCTTTATGGATCATTTATAAACTTTTAAAACAAACTACGCAAGGAGTTATTATTATTGTAATAAAAGCCTTGTTGTGGGGATACTTGGAAAATAGTGCCTGCTTTTAAAGTGATATGATGACCTGGTTTGAGGCATAAACTATGAACATTGGAAGTTCTAAAGCTAAATTAATTCATAATACAACACAGATGTTAAATAATTACAATTAAATTCACTGTTGATCTGTTGATCTAAGTAATAGGACATTTAATGAGAAGTTAATGAAGGAAATAAGATGATAAACATGGATCATGTTTTCTGTTCATTTTCAATGTTACACGATGCACTATTATATTTCAAAAGGGTAAATAATCATAATACATTTTCATCGCGATCACAAAAATATTGGAAAAAACGGAAATACAATCTCCCAGCAGCAGGTGGATCTTACATCTTGCACTCCCTGTAAGTGTAGAAAATATTACAAAATGCCAGAATAGTAGTGAATAGAACAAGATTGAACAGGAAACACTACCAACGCCAACGCATTTCCACATGCTGTCACCAAAGCAGTGAGACACAAAAACCATAAGACTTAGTTTTACTGAATAAAAAATCAGATTGTGGATCATGTGAAATGTAGAGAGACAGGAAAGATGGGGATGGGAAAAGTCCAATCTATTCAGCACTGATGTTGTGATGTCATTACAGCAAGATGACAGGCAAAAAACAGAAAACCTCATGAAAGTCAACAATAGATGGTGACATGGTAAAAGACTTAAAGATTGATGAAAACTCAGCGTGGAAACGAGAAATTGGATAAATATAAGTGCAGATTTTAATAATCAAAGTCTGGCCTCTACATCTCTGAAGAGTTAGGGAGTGTGTGTGTGTGTGTTTGTGTTTGTGTGTGTGTGTGTGTGTGTGCAGTCCTGCTTGTGTGTGTGTGTGTGTGTGTGTGTGTGTGTGTGTGTGTGTGTGTGTGTGTGTGTGTGTGTGTGTGTGTGTGTGTATCTGTGTGTATGAGGGTATAAACCTAGCGAAGTAGCGGTAACTGAAGTCATATAATTAAAGTAATTTACTAGTCAAACAGCAACGCGTTTGTCTCTGCTACAATCAGCTCCCTGCCGCGACAAGAAAATATTCACACACCGGCTTGAGACACAATATGTGAGCAATTGCCATTTTACTTCACAACAGAGGTTGGAAGTAACATAATATTGAGGCAAAGCACTAATTAAAACGTCAAACTTCCTCTCCATTCTTCAGCAGAGATAAATAGCGTAAATGAGGAATCACGTTAAGGGCAGTCAACCAACCGCAAGGAAGAAGTACGCTCTTTAATTTAAACCTGTGTAAAGGCCCACAACGTATTAAATGACCATAATGGAATAACTGCCTGTAATGTAATAAAAGCCAAATGGCGTAATAAAATCTGGAGGCAGTAATACAATAGCATTTCTGCAATGTAAACATTGGTGAGTGTTGCATAATATCCTAATAAAACCTTACCAAAAGGATACACCTTGTTGTGATTTTTTTCTTGCATTGGTATTATTGCAGTATAGTTTGTTCCATTGTAAAGAGTAAACATTATAAACTAAAATCAAAACATTTGGTTGGGAATCTCTAGAAGTGAATAGTGTATTATATAGTATAGTATAGTATGGTATAGTACTCTATATATAAATAGTATGTGGTCACCTGTTTGTGGACCTTTTATTGCACTATTCATTTTGATAGGATATATTTTGTGGAATAGTTACTTTCACACATTGTTATTTTAAGTTATGTTGAATAAAGTGATAATGTCTTTCTCTGAATTTTTAATGATCTTCACTCTGATAATCTTATTCCTAGGTGTCATGGTGGAGTGTTAAAGCCTTGACTGAATAGTTGATTTCTTCACCTGACTTTAAATATAATGATCTAATTTACATTTTACTACCTGAAGGTTGGTTTATTATGAATAGAGTCCGCCTGCACGCTACTTTATACATTATCAATTATCAAAATATCAAATGAATATGCCAATTCCAAGGAAGGCAGTGACAGCGTTATTGTCTTATAATGCAAACGTTCTTACCAATTTTAACTGATTTCCTATGGGCAAGCAAAATACATTGAAATACTGTAGATGTTTACATGTTGCCAAAGCATTTAAAGATGGCAGGATGTACTCTTCATCTTATTTAAGTTGGTAAGTGCTTCCCAATAAAATCACAATAAAAAAAGTATTCCTTTTTAGCCATTGTTTTAACTTTCAAAAGCAAAATGATGGTGTAAAAATATAGTCCTTGCTAGTCGCGTCCTATGGAGATGGGGCTAGAGTGCTGGCTGGAGTGCTGCCTAGTGTTTGTAGCGTTCGGAGTTTGGAACGACTCGCTAGTGTGGAAGCGCTTCCGCTTCCGCTTTTTAATATTGCTCCAGTGTTAAATATTTTAATATTTTAATTGTTGAAATTGTTATTGGCGACAGTAGTTTGTTTTAACACCACCTACTTACATATTAAAACAAATCAATCCATGCAAAATATAGCCTATCATTACATGATTAATCTATAAAAAGCAATTCAACCAAAAAAAACGTTCAAATAACTTCACTTGTGTAAAGCAATGTGTATTGCTTTCTATCGGCAAATTTTAAATATCCCGCGCAGCATGTGAACGCAAAGGATTGTGGGTATTTTGGCTCGTTGAGGATCCATCGATGCATCCTTGAAAAATCTCGGAATACTCAAAAATAAAGGACGCGAAAAGGGCGCAAATTTCCGAGTGTTCTCAGTATTGGAACAGTGCTTGTCGGCGTTCTATGACGTAGGGTCCTTAAAAGGGCAGCCGTTGAGCATGCTTCCTTCACTTTGGGAAACAGCCTGATTGAGCTCTGGGGCAGGGAGGGGCTGCACACCTGTTGCACATTTAGCAATCAATGTGCACAGGTTACACAAGCCATAACCACACACACACACAAACACACACACACACACACACACACACACACACACAAAGATTTCCTGCATGGCAACATGGAGCACCAGTTCCATGCACCAAACCTTACAATAAACCGGCTTTCAATATCAGCAACTTGCATCCATAATAATGGTGGAGCCCAAAGCTACAAGGTAGAGTGTAGCAGCCACCTTGGTTGCGTGTAGCATGCACATTTCTAAACCCTCCAAATATCCCTGTACTATATGTATTATGTATAGTGAGGAATACATTACAGTATTGTAGACAGTACTACAACATGCATTAAACATAGCCACCAAGATGGACGCCTTCCCACAGGCAGCCTTCCAACCTCCAACAACCTAAGTAACTCAAGGAATTCTCAAACTACTATCATATTATTATGTTGTATGTATTCAGCAGACATGTTTTTATTCAGCCTCTCATGTATTTAACTGTATTTCAGGTAAGAAGATCATAAGTTAGATACAGTAGCGGAAGTTACAGCCAAATGCTATTGTATTGTCATTTTAGAACCTTGTTATGTGAATTTGTTTCATTAAATTACATTTCATGCCATAACGGCATTTCAAATGTTACATTGTTGGCCTTCACAAAACTGTCTTTTTCAAGAGTCAATGGAGCTCACTCTATCCAGGATAAGTACAAAGTGGGAAGGAAAACCCATACCCATCCATAATTCAATAGACTTGTGGTATTTTCAGCTTGCCAGGATACACAAGGTTCCAGCAGACATCCAGTAATACGCAGCCAGCACAGCAAACCTCAGAGCTGGCTGGAAGATGTATTTGCTGGTTCCTAGGGCCGGATGTCCACTTTTTCAGACCGATATAACTAGCCCCAACACCACGAAAACATAGCACACACAAAAAACAGCATTGGAAAGGGATTCGACTCAATTGCAATAGTTGTTCTTTAGAAACTTCAGAAATGCTTACATTTCGTACTTACTCAATTTTTTGGGGTACATTTCAAATGTTCACAGCCTTTCTTGCAATTAACTTGGATGAAGGCGTCTGCTACATAAATATCAACAAACCATGATTTTTAGTTAACTAAAACGAGAACAATTGATCTATCATAGTTTCACACGTCGATCTTTTAATAAAATAAATGAAAATAAATTGGAAAAACAAAGATGTTTGAAACATTGTATAACTCCCTTGACTTCCCTGGTGCTGCCTAATGTAGAAATCTAATCTGTAGAAATAGGAGCTTTTGATGATTGTGGACCCCCTGCTAGTGGTCATCAAAGCTTCCTGGCCAGCCGTCTAGACACTAGCCTCCTAGACAGAATGCCTCCAAACTAAAGAAATCAAAATAAACCCAGCGTAATCCTGATTGGCCGTGCAGACACTAGCCTCCTAGACAGAGCGCCTCCAAACTAAAGAAATCAAAATAAACCCAGTGTAATCCTGGTTGGCCGTCCAGACACTAGCCTCCTAGACAGAGCGCCTCCAAACTAAAGAAATCAAAATGTACCCCGCGTAGTCCTAGAGTATGTCCTGGCCTGCGAAACAGGGTACGTGTCTTCTCAACGTTAGAGTCATACTTAAGGTGTTTTAGTTACATGAATCATATAAAACCTAAAGAAAACAACAAACAAGCAACAAAGAGAGACGGTTTTCTTGAAATCCAATATCTTTGTTGGTCATTCCAGGGATACATTCGGTAAGAACATCAGAGCAAAAACTAAATCAGCACCTTGGGAAAAGAAAGCAAGGGTAGAAACATAGTCAGGTTGTATTTCAGACATTGCGCCACTATTTACTGCCAAAGTCGAAACCTCTGCACAAGGCAACCATCCATATGGCCTGAGGAGACCGTTGTAAATAAAGTATAGCTATTTATCAGCAATGGACGACAGGATGCCTTGTTTGAAAATATATTGTTTTTTTATATTCTCTTTCAGATTCCTAACGTGCACCAGAAACATTTTATACTGCAATGTTTCCTAGCCTTAGAATATAATCATAATGGAAGTGGACGGGGCTTTTCTGCCCAATATGTACCGCCCCCTGCAGGAGGTATTCCCGGTGGGCTCCCAGACAGCAAGTAGAACGTTGATCCCTGATCCCTGTCTTTGAATTATTCATTCACCCTTTGTCCAGTCTTAGTGTTTGGTGTTTGAAAAATACCATTTTTCTTATCTCTAACTTCAATAAGCAGGTAAGACAGCAGTGTTTACGCCAGCTTCTCCGGACTATTGTTTCTGACAGCGCAGAGGGGGGATAAGGAGAGGTGTGAGCAATTCACTGGAATTATGCAGAAGAAGACATGGACAAATCCTCCAAAGAGACATGGGAATAGCATCCGGCCTGAGAGAGAGATAGTAACGGGTGAGGGAGGGACAACCACAGAGAGAGGGAGAGCACGAGAAGCAGGAAGAGAGAGAGGTAGAGCAAGGGAGCCAGAGGAAGAGAGAGATGTAGAGAGAGGTAGAGAGGGAGGCAGAGGAAGAGAGAGAGGTAGAGCAAGGGAGCCAGAGGAAGAGAGAGAGGTAGAGAGAGGGAGCCAGAGGAAGAGAGAGAGGTAGAGAGAGGGAGCCAGAGGAAGAGAGAGAGGTAGAGAGAGGGAGCCAGAGGAAGAGAGAGAGGTAGAGAGAGGGAGCCAGAGGAAGAGAGAGAGGTAGAGAGAGGGAGCCAGAGAGCCAGAGGAAGAGAGAGAGAGAGAGACAGAGAAAGCGTGAACGAGAGTGAAAACGAGAGAGAGCAAGAGAGAGTGAAGGCGAGATTGAGAGAGAGAAGGAGAAATGGTAAACGAGATGGGGTGGGGGGGATAGGAACAGAGGGTGCCAGAGGCAGGACGTTGTGTACAGGAGGTAAGAGGAGGCAGCGGTCTGTCACCAGATAAAAAACAAACATGCAGAGTCACCTCCATAAATCAGTCGTGGACGTCAGGGAACGCCAAAAAAACTTGTGTTATGATGCAGAGGCTCCAGCTCGCTAAGTGGTCCTAAAAACCAATGGCTGTGTAATGCTCTTTAATGTGGCCATTATGGTGCCTCAGCGCAACTGCCAGGGTGTTATTTAGACCTAATGAGCATGGCCTCAGAGTGCTGTAATGGAGACACGCAACTCCTCACAGTCTTGCGCCATGCAGTCTTACCCCACCCAGTCTAACTCAACACAGTCGTACTAAACACAGTATAACTCAACACAGTCTAACTCCATCCAGTCTTACTCAACACAGTCTTACTAAACACAGTATAACTCAACACAGTCTAACTCCATCCAGTCTTACTCCATCCAGTCTTGCTCCCCCCGGTGTAACTCTAGCGCACTATAACTCTAGAGCCGACAGACTCCATATGGTTTAACTTGAGAGAAGTTTAACTCTAGAGTCGTATTACTCCAGATACCATCCCTAAAACAGTCTAACTCTAAAGCACTCCACAGTGTAACACTAGAGCAGTCTAACTCCACAGTGTAACACTAGAGCAGTCTAACTCCACAGTGTAACACTAGAGCAGTCTAACTCCACAGCCTTACATACAGGCTAACTCTCTCTACAGTAAAACTCCAAAGTCTTCCTTCAGCCTTACTCTGGAGTCTAACTCTTGAGCAGTCTAGCTCTACAGTCTAACACTAGAGCAATCTATAATTCCACGGTCTAACTCCAGAACCGTCTAACTCGACAGTGTATCACTGTAGAAAAGTAATGTGGCAGTCTAAGTCTACAGTCTGAGTGTGCGGACGGTACCGCCACACCATGCCTGCCTAGCCACCAAGCGCAGGAAACCGTGGCCAGAGCACGAGGAACCTGTGAGTTATGTACCCTGTGATGTCATGCAAAGGAGGTCAAAGGTCACTGGATGCCGCGGAAAGCCGGACCAGACCGAACAAGATGAAAGGGAGGTCCCCGAGGTGGCCGCTTAATGCAGTGTAAGATGTTAATAGCGGTCCAAATCTGCACCCTGAGGCTTTGTCCTCCGCCCTCCCCCACTGCCAAACCCTGTGTTCTTTAGTCCTCCTGCTGGAGCCGGTCGGGGGCCAAGCAGTTAGATCACGGTACCGGTTGGCTCCGACCCCGCTCCTGGCCCCCAGGTCACGCCTCGCCCAGCCTTGATGAAGATTCATTTAAGGAGCCCCCCCGATCCCACGTTAGTCAGAGGCTCCTAATCCCACAGAGTCCATATCTGTCCACCTGTCAACCATACTTAAATAATGATATATACTGGATAGATTGTAAATATAAATATATATATATATATATACATATATTATATATATAAATAAATAATAAAAAACAATGAAATAATAACATAATACGATGAATGTATATATATATATATATATATATATATATGTATAAATAAATAAAAACAATAAAATAATAATGCATATATATATATATGGGATAAGGGCTCCCAAAGGGACTCATTTGAGCGCAACATGCCTGAACCATGCTTCTTTCTCCCTCCAGAGGGGGGAGATGATGAGGGAACAGCCGTGGACAGAGCCATGGTTTTGGGGCCCTCGGTCAATGGGGGCTGTCTCGGTGAGGGCTCCAGAGACAGCATGCTAAGAGGCACTGCTCTGCAGACCTGCGTCTCCCTCTGACTGTCAATCCTCCCACGGATTATGTCAATCTGACGCACACCTCACTAAGGAGTTGCTCTCCCTAACTAGAACTGTGCTCCTCTCGACGTCGTGGCATTTCCTAGCGGTGTGCAGACCGGTCTGCTTATGGAGCGGCTGTTTAATGGACACCACCACTCGTGGGATAAGGTGTTGAGTGTTTTGTCCACTAAACAGGTCCCTTAAATGGATGTAAGTCGACCGGTTTGGACGATTAAACATGTCAGAATAGGTCACCTAAACGGGTGTTTAGTCCACTAAACTGGTCTACAAAATCAATGTCTAGTCCAGTGTTTACT
>NC_136945.1:11344203-11346703 GCF_949987615.1 Pollachius pollachius | reverse complement strand
AAAAGTAGTTTTTCCAAAAAAACAAACACGTGTCCTTTTTCTAACTGTATAGACATTAGGGAGGAACAAAACAACACAAATACCTACGACTCCAAAACAATCTTATGTCCACCAAAACTCCATCGTTTCATCATCATGTGCCACTCCTGGTTAGGAAAAAGAACATCTACTGCAAGGATGCATCTGGAGTTATGACAAAGTGCACAGCAGCAGAACGTAATGTCTCTCTATTACCATCTGATATACACACGCTACAGACGACTCACTGGATTGGAAATCTTGTCTTTAACTAAATTAAGCCTTTAAAATGTGTCCTTTGAGCTTCAAAGGGGCCCGTGAGTCGACTGCTAGCTGAGCCCAACAGCTGTGTTTTATCTGCCTCTAACTTTAATACCTTGCAGGAGAGGTGCATCTGTCTGTCGGCGTGCTAGCGACGCTAACTCATTATGCTTCGTATTTTCTCCCATTATGTTCATCCTTTTTACGCAACCTAATCTGGACACTGACACAATGAACAAACGGGAGAATCAATGTATGCAGATAGATAGTCCGACATTGGGATCATGAAGATAGTATCCATATTGGTGCAGTCCCCTTGGTTGGCTCGCCGCTAGCATGGTGGGTCACATGGTTATCAGAATGCCTTGCACAGCCATCTCTATCCATGGGGAATGAGCAACAGGCTTCTGATTTTCCACTTGGAACAATGTACGCAGGTGGGTGAATGACTTTTTTGGGGGATATAGGTCATCAATGGATAGCCAAAGGCTTTCTACAATTCTTAACTATATTTTGTACACTACATACACACGTTATATATATATATATATATATATATATATATATATATATATATATATATATATATATATATATATATATATATATATACATGGAGAGAGAGAAAGAGAGAGAGAGAGAGAGAGAGAGAAAGGCTGAGAGAAAGACAGAGAGAGACAGAAACTGAGAGAGAGAGAGAGAAAAAGACAGAGAGAGAGAGAGAGAGAGAAAAAAAGACAGAGAGAGAGAGAGAGAGAGAGAGAGAGAGAGAGAGAAAAAGACAGAGAGAGAGAGAGTGACATAGACACTCTTTCTCATCTCAGACAGAGACTGAGATGAGAAAGAGAGAAATATAAGAAAGAGAGAAGAGTGTGTTGTGTACCTTCCACACAGGAGGGCCTGGCCCGCGTGGTGCCGGCCACCTGGCCCGGGAAACAGGAGCACTTGACCGTCTGTGAGCGCTCCTCAATCTTGTTCTTGTTACAGCAGCGGTGGATGGCCACCACCTCGCACGTCCCCTGCTTCACCTGGTAGGCCACTGACACACACACACACACACACACACACAGACAAACACACAGGCGCGTGTTTGTCAGAGGGAGGGAGTGTGAATGTGAGAACACACAGGCTGATAAGAGACGTCCTGCAACAAAAAGAGGAAACTCGCCTGCCCAACATGTGTGAGAAAATCACGTGGAGAACCAGAATCATACACACTCAATGACCCAAGCTCACAGGATAGACATCGTCATGTTTGAATAAGAAGGTATTGCCTAAAAACCAGAGCCATATTATTTTCTTAAACTGAGGATTCAACCAAAGTAACACAGACCCAAATGCACCTTGGTGTTGTACAGGACCTTCATTACCACAACCTGCTCTGCTACTTTTACCGCGCAAAACATATCTCACTTTTAAGTCACAATAAACTGAATTTAACTTTTTTAGCAATTACAGAGCACCAGGTAGAAGCAGAGTGTGACACATGGGTTGTAACGAGCGTTATGCGGTTTTAAAGATTTCCGAACGGGTGGAATGGTTTGGAGGGCTTTTCTTAAGAACAAAGTGATGTTCTTTCTGTATCTGAGAAATGGGATGAAAGACAAAATAATCACAATGATTTTGCCGTCTGCAAGTGCAGATTATGTTCAGTTGCGGTATTTTCTGTCAACTATTCTTATCACCAGTGTTAATCACAAAAGGATCCCAACATGAAGGTGGTTGATGAAGATGACTCCCTCTGTGTGGGGAAAGGTTCCTTCTAGGGAAGATTTGACACAATTACAAGGGTAACTAGTTGAAATGACGAAGAAGATCCATCAAAGGAGAATTACACTCAAACCAAAACAACATTGCATCACACAATTCACAATGTTGGCCAGACAGACAGGACGATGGCTATGAATAAACACAAAGGATATAAAAGTTTAGGCAGCACGCCGTGTTATTGAAAAATTCTTTGTGTAGATTTCTAGTGAAATTTTGAAGTGGATGCCAGACACTGAACTCACATAAATCTTTTGGATGGACATAGGTTTCTGGAACAATAGACACTTTAACTGGAACTGTATAAACTTAATTTGCTTGATTGTTGAATGATATCACCTTGCTTCCGATGAACTGCGATTTGACATTCTGCTACAGTTTAACGAACTAACATTCTGCATTTTCTCATTCAAGGTTAATAGAAAAAGACAGTTGGGTACCTATTCATAGATGC
>NC_136945.1:11336703-11341703 GCF_949987615.1 Pollachius pollachius | reverse complement strand
TCAGCATTCTCAACATTTGTGAAAAAACAAAATGTAATATCGCCCTTATTTTCCGAATCTCATTTTGTATATCCCCGCATTTCAAGTATAAACCTAGACACATCAAAAAATGAGGCTTCAACAAGCAAACATTATCCCTTTCATCTTTGATGTAAGCATTTATTTTCTTCTTTATGTATTACCTGCTGAAGGTTCACACCGGCCCGCTGGGTGTGTCTGCCCATCTCACTGCTCCATATCGTATCTACAGTCCAGCTGCCATGAGCTACCAACATGAAGTGCAGAGTTAGCCAGGCGATTGATGCATTCTGGCAGACGCAGGCAAGCGGGAGCCTTGTCAATTTATCAAAAATGTAGAGTGTATGTAGAGTCCTGGCCCGCTTAACGGAAGACGGTAAGGCAGACGTAAAGTGCTGGGGACGCGTGGTGGAACAGGTCTCTGTCGAGGCCACACACAGACAAACATTAGTCTGATGAAAAGTTTTGAAGGAATATGATTGAACTCCAGTAGTCATCCACAAAGATGATGAGAAGTTTATTTCCATGACACTCACGACCCTAACTATAGTTGTCACCGTCTAGACTTCCAGGGAGAATAGAGGGGGAGAGAAGTGTAGAACACATACACACAAAACCGCAATCACACACCACACACACACATAAACACATACACACGCACGCACACACATACACAGACAAACAAACACTAATATCACAAATATCCACAGTCACACAAAACAAAATCTGTTTGGGGGTCTGTTTATCTTTGATATGTATGTTTATACATGCACATAATCACACTTATATCTGTATATTCAAGTTTATGTGGCTTATGATTGTCTTTGAAAAAAGGGCATATATGTCTGTATATGTTCATGTTACCGAGTGCGTCTAATTATTAATGCATGTTTGTATTTATGGAGCGTGTGACAAGATGTTTTCCTGGGTCGGAACCCGCTTGGATCGCTCTCTTGAAAAGGACCAGTGTAGGAGACACTGGATGGCGGTGTCCACCCTGGGTTGCGTGTCTTCCAGTCTCATGTTTATTAAGCCTCTAAACATGAGCAAACACGTTGCTTTTGCTTGCTGCCAGTCAGCCAGGGCAGGCATTCCCCCAGAAACACAGCCAGCAAGAGCTAGACTCACCCAATAACAGTCGGTTTAGACACCTCTGTCCAACTCTGCTCTGGTAGAGAGCCTGGATACATACACTGAGCAGGAGGTAGCGCATGCTCAAAACACGTTGTGGTATTTCAATGGGTTAAGGTTGGGGGTCCATTGTGCACCCCCAAACTTAACCTATTTAAATACCACAACGATGGCTATTACGGCTGTATGTTGAGTTGACAGCCACCAAATACAAGCACCTGAAGGTGTTTTGAAGTGGCTGTGAGACCGGCAAAGGTATGATGCAATGCTTCATTGTGCTCACAGGTGATTGAATAGCTGCCTTTCAATAAATCTTGATAAATTATTGTGTACTCAACTATTGTGAACATTGAGCACGTCTTTCGGACTGTACGCAAAAATGGCCTTCAGCTGCAAGCAAAGAAGTGCAACCTTTTCAAAGCTGAGGACCGCCACCTTGGCCCTGTAGTCAGCCAGAAAGGAGTCAGTGCTGATCCAGAGAAACAGGAGGGAGTGCAGGACGGGAAACATGCAAAAAACAGTAACGCAGGTATGCTCATTCCTGGTAATCGTAGTCTGCACTTTATTGCTGGTGTCGCAAACTTTGCAGCCCTTCTTCATGCATTGCTGGCTTGGAGTCGATAGTTGGGGAAGGGCAACCGCAGAGTTGAATGGACTAATGGCTTTCAGAGGGCCTTTGACAAGTTCAAAGGGCAGCGTGTGAGGGACATCATTCAAGTCTGGGAGGCCTGGGGAAAGTCCTATCCCAGAAACAAGAGGGTACTGAGCTGGTCATAGCCGACGCTATCCTAACCCTGTCTACCTGTGAACGGGATGGTAAGAACTATTGTTCCTTCAAATTGGATCTGTTGGCCCTCACAACGGCCATTAGTGATAATTGCAAGGATTATTGGTGGGATTTACAGTATTTACAAATAATGACAATGTTCTGCATTAAGTTACGGCGGATGTGTTTTATTGCTATGCCTGTGCGGTTCCCAACAGGGACCCAACAGCTGCTACCACTATCAAGTCATTATGGCAGCATGTAATCCTGCCTCTTGGGTGAGATGAGTGTATCCACTCAGATGGAGGAGCCAAATGTATGCAGCACCATACAGGCCCCAAGGCCGTCGAAAGATTTAACCACACTGTGCTATCACTGTTAAGTTCCCGAGATAAGGAACAGCAAATCGACTGGATGCACAAATTATCTGAGCTGACGCATGCATTTAACAACACTGTTACTGTGTCCCCTGGTTGGTCCCCTTTCTACGGGATGTGTGGCAGACACGCACATCTCCCAGTAGAGGTGGTGATGGGAACATATGGGCCGACCGAAGGAAGAACCTGTGAGGGATGCATCAGCGCAAAGGCATCACCCCTACTTACCGGGGAGAGAGTGCTGCTGGGAGACTTTCACTGAAGGCTGAAAAGTCTTCAGTGAAAGACGGAAGATGGAGACTGGAGCGCTTTTTTTACAGTAGCCCCTTTATCCCCTGACCCCCTGTATGAAAAGCAGGCTAGAAGGACAAGAGGGTCCGGAAAAGATTATCCACGGGAACACCAAGGTCCGTCAGCCCTGCCGGAGCCCCCTGCTGAGGGGCCCCTTGGGATCAGGTACAGAGTTGATAACCAATCCTTCATTAACCAGTCCTTCATTAACCAGTCCTTCATTTACCATTTCATATTCAACCCAGACGGTCCACATGGCCAAACCTAGGGCAGAGGGCCAAACTGCGAGGGCAGTAGGTTCTGTCGATTCGACCCATCAAGTTGGGTGGAGTGTCACTGAGATGGGACTGATTTGTCATAATGCTTTTTATAAGTTTGCACTGTTCAGAGTGTAGCACTCTTTTAATGCATGTGTTTTATATATGACCCTTTGCACGAGTGTTACAGAGAGCGTCAGAAGGTTGTGATGCATGTTTTATTAACATCATGCTCACAAGCAGTCTAATTTGACCATGAGGTGTGCTAGTGTGTTTTCCCGACTGTGTGAAGTCTCGCTACACATTGCAGAATGCGCTGCGGTGCAGAGTCTCTGATTGGATCCCTCAACTGAAAGGACTCACCTGATAATGAGGGCGGGCCTTGGCCAGTGATGCTCGTTGGAGAGAGAAAATGCTGTGCATGTGGTATGAAGGACTCAAATGCAAGAAAGGGGTAATGCTTCAAACATTTCCTGCCTGCTTTCTCAGTTGTTTCATGCCTTTTAAATCTCTGGCAGAGTTTTGCTCCGGGTGGCTTGAGGACTTTAGCACCAATGGGATCACTGCAAGGAGCGACGCTATTGGCCTAGCTCTGGAATTCATTTGGATGAGTCCATTTCTGTCTGATGCTCTGTCCAACAGTGGAGCAAGGAAAATTTATCATGAGAGGGATATATTTGTGTTTTCCATTTTTGAAGGGTAATAAACTCAGATCATGTGTAACCTGTTGTCTGTGAACTGGTGAACTCAGGAACAAAGCTTGGCGTCTGGAAGCCTTTTTTTCTAAACTTGGGTTTTACTCTGTATTGGTCCGAGTCCCCGTCTAAACCTTAGGGGCGCTTTCGAGTTGCAGCCTACACTGGTACATTTACAAAACAACGATGTATTCAAAATATGAACGTGGTCGAATCCTTTTTGTCACAATTGCTGCAATAACAGAATCTGTGTGACATGGACTGGCCAATTTCCTACCACTGTATCCGTTGACAACCACAGGATTACCATTCACTTTGACTGGCAAGAAGATCATCCACACTTATTCTTACAATCTTCCATCTATTGCTGTTGCAATTTCACTTACGGAACTGCAATATCACAGGTTATGCTAAACTATATAAACAGGTGTATATATAAATATATGAGTATACACGGCAGTGTTGCAATGGAGGTTTGAGGTTCTGAGAAGTGTTTGTGTGTCTGCTTTCTGATTCAGTATTGGTCTGCTGCTGTAGCAGATGCTGCTGTTTGCTAACGCCTTGAAGCTCTTTGACATTGACGAGATTGAGCGCCCAGCCAGTCCCCTCGATATCCCTGTTTGTGTCCGTTTCCCTCGTCCCATTAAACGAAAGCATCCTGGACACGACACTTGTGACATGGAAAAGCAGAATATATATATATGTATATTTATGTGTATGTATTTATATTCTATAACCTTTTGAGAGGACATTCAAGTATTACCTGTCCTACATACAGAAACAAAGGCTAGGACACACATCGGTCCTCGTACCCTATTCTTCACGTCTAACTGTCCTCATTTATCGGGATAACAATGTGTGTGTGTGGGTGTGTGGGTGTGGGTGTGTGTGTGTGTGTGTGTGTGTGTGTGTGTGTGTGTGTGTGTGTGTGGGTGTGTGTGTGTGTGTGTGTGTGTATCTGTGTGTGCGTGTGTGTGTTTGTTAGGGTTTGTGTAGGTTAGGCTGTGTGCAAGGGTTAGATATATATTTCACAAAAAGGGGGTGGTTAAGTATTTCATCATTGTTTTTGCCCTAACAAGAATTTTTTTAACATGGTAAGACAACATGGTGCCCTTCTATAAACTCTCGCATGGTCTTTCAGAATAACAAGGAGAAAGTGAGTGGGATGAAAAAAAACGCATGAAAAAGAAGAAGACATTTGTAAAGCTCCAGAGCCACCCTGTGGTTATAAATGGCACCGCTTTACATCGGGCTCACAACAAATGCCTCATTGATCTGCCCCGGAAAAATGACATGACCACACCGTAACACAAAACAGGAGAAGAACAATTTAGTCTGGCAGCCATATTGCATAGCCAATTATATCTTACGCCCTCTAGAAACGTGTTTGTGTCGCTCTGCATTTCACAGCCAGCAACTTCTAAACTCCCACCAATTAGTGAGCATCGCCAAACGGGAAACACTG
>NC_136945.1:11324203-11331703 GCF_949987615.1 Pollachius pollachius | reverse complement strand
TAGGCTCCTTCATCTTATTTTCTTTTTCCATTTCAGCATCCCTCCCTCAGCCTCTGGCCGCCTGTCGCTGCCTGGTGGCGTATGAGCAGAAGGTCTCTGTTCTTAATGTTGTCTCTCATTGTGATCACACAGCAGGGATACTATCGACAAATCTGCCCGCATCAGCCTATGTCAGGGCCTTGTTGGAAAATACAGAGACCATGATGTGGCAGCACAGCCCTGGCATTGAGACACACACACACACACATGCATACATTTTTTTGCACGGAAACACATTTGCCTATCAAAATTCCACATGGATGGATATGATTAATTCATTGCCAATTCTGCAACACACCCCCCAAAAACAAAAGCACACATTCATTTTAAGAAGAAAAATTAATAAAGATAAAAGAAATGGAGATACTTTGAGATGAGATGAAGGGAAGAGCTGTGTGTGTGTGTGTGTGTGTGTGTGTGTGTGTGTGTGTGTGTGTGTGTGTGTGTGTGTGTGTGTGTGTGTGTGTGTGTGTGTGTGTGTGTGTGTGTGTGACAGGAGAAGGGTCACAGGGGAGGGATTGAAGCCATCCGTCCAGGGAGCGGATGGAATTCCTCTCAAGGGTCTGTGTGTCTACCCCCCCCCCCCCCCCCCCCCCCCCCCCCCCCCCCCCCCCCCCCCCAACCCACACATACCCAGACATACCCACAGGAGAAGGTTTCTTCTGCTTGGTGTGTCACCTCCTAAGCATGCAGTGCAGTATTATGAGATGTATCCATCCCAAGACCATAGGACTCCCAGCAGCTGAGACACAGTGTGATTGTGCATGTGTGTGTGTGTGTTTATATATGTGTGTGTGTGTGTGTGTGTGTGTGTGTGTGTGTGTGTGTGTGTGTGTGTGTGTGCGTGTCTTCTCTCTTGTTCCGGTTAAGCACTGATCCCCCGAGCTCAGCGTGAGCTGCTTCACCCGGTTAATGAGGATAATGTCTGCGTGAATTCTGTGAAATCTGTGCGAAGCCGCAAAGTTTGCCATTGGCTCGAAGGGACGCTGTGCTATACGTTGTAGAAGGCAACTGTGCCTCTCGCACGCATACACGCACACACACACACACACACACACATACACACACACACACACGCACATAGATGACACACTGATAGTCGCTCTATAGACATTTTTTATTTCCATTTTAATTGGTTACTTTTCCATCTTACACACACACACACACCATTGTCTAAGTGGATTATTATTATATATTTTAGCAATCAATTATTCCGTATTTATTAATAAATACAGAATAATTTACTGTACATAAATTTTGGCTGTACATAAATATATAAAAACAACCACACAAACCCATTGCCTCACATAGACGATGGGATGTACCTTTCAGTTTTATTCTCCTAAAGTTTCATCTTTACCCAAGAGAGCTGATTATCTTGCCATATTGAAGGCATATAGATAGATAAAACAACTTGTATTCCTCCCCCTCACATCCAGCAGATGAAAGCCCACCGTCCAGACACCCAGCCCCCCACGGACCCATGGCCCACCGTCCCAGGTGGTTCCTTCCACCCACCCAGAGCTCCAGGTAGGGACCAAACAGGGGGGCTGTCGAGTTGGGAGCTGTTTGGGGACCCTCACTCGGGCCGGCTGGCCTGCTATTGACTCCCCGGGTCCAGAGGCAGGCCTTACCGCTGAGCTTCCATTACAGAGACATTGATCGCTCTGCACTTAAGTCCAAACCCTGCTCTATTGTGGAACCCATCAACCGGGGATCCGGTGACCACGAGTCTGAATGTGTACGGTAACACACACACACAGACATACAGGTGTGCACACGTGCACGGACGCACACGCACAAAAATATACACCCAAACACACAAATTAAAACTTTTTAGAACCTCAAACTATTTTTTTTTGCATCCTGCATCCTTTTTTGCATCCTGGGGCTGCAATTTAAATGCCCACACATTTAAATTGTTTTTTTTATTGAAATTCATAGATTCATTATTTTCATTCATCCACATAATCTAACCCCCAACAGAAAGCTGACAACAACAAAAAATAAGTAAAGCATGATTGCATGCTTTAGTTATTTTAAAAGCATTCTATTTAGTGGATATCCCCGAATCGTACAATGCCGGTGAACAATTCCGCAGTGCAAGGCAATTGCATTTCTAGCATGGGTGGTCCAAGGCCAAGGCTGGGTTACATAGGCGGTTTTCACACGTTTCTTCACAAAAACCGCTGCTTTGTCGGAACCATCTTCTTGACCCCTGCTTTCCAGAGGCTCCAGGTGTCTAATGATGAAGCCACTTACAGCTCAATAAACATTAGCTCACCACCACTAACCTGACAAGTCCTTCCTCCCCCTGTCCCTGTGCCCATCCCCCCCCCCCGTCCCCGTCCCCCAGACACCTACCTCTCGGGAACCTTTATCCACTCTTTTAGAAGTACATATTTTTTAAACCTCGACAAGCGCCTTGGCCCAACATAGATCAGGGCTGAACCTTGCTCTGTGACTCAGTGAGACGCGGCCTCCACCAGGGCCATAAATCCAGCGCTCCGGAATAAAGTGAATCCCACGATTAGAAGTCGATGTCTGTCCTCGCTGCGAAGACGGATGGCGGAGAAGGAAAGGCACAAAGTGGGTACCTCCAGGGCACGCAGAAGCCTGTCTACTGTTTTAGTTCCCCCTCCTCCATCCCCCGCCCTCCCCTTCTCACTATGACAGACAAACCGGTGTTTCTGCAATATTCATGGGTTTAGACTATTTTTTAACTCTCATTCGGGGATGATTGATGAACGTTGATTCACAAGCACCGTCTCCATTGGCTATTCCACTCACTCCACCCTTCTGCTGCTGAGACGCCGCCACGCAAAACCACACGATCTGGGTTTGGCTTGGTAGACCTTTTTTTAGACGCATCCTCGTCCTAAACTTAAGAACGTACGGACACACGTGTACTAGTTTGGAGAACATCTCAAAGACACACACACATACACACACTAACAAGGTAGAATGTTAAACTATCTGTATTCGTATATACTGATTGTTTATTCATATTTGAAATGTGTTATTTATTTGAGAATTCGAAGCAAGACCTTCAGATGTGTATAATAAAACAGAAAGTCTCAGGCTTACTGTGTAAAAAGCCTAAGGCCTACAATGTATAGTCTCAGTCCTACGCTGTATAAAGCCTCACTCTGTATAAAGCCTAAGTCCTACGCTGTATATTCTCAGTCCTACGCTGGGTGGCAAACACTGCTTAGTCTGAGTTCTGTTACACCTAACAGAACACAGACTCATCTGGCCTCGGTTGTTCCTCTTTCAGCTCTTCTATATTCACCACTTAAAAGTTGATTTAATCAATCAACACATGAGCTGATCTGTAACCAGCTCACACACACCATAACCCGGCAGCCTCTTACACAACCGCCGCTAATATGACCTGGAGCTGCCGTGCACTGTGACCTTAACAATCCAAATAGGAAACATGGAAACACTGATGTTCTCATTTGGATTTGTGTACACTTTGTTAAAAATTATAGTTTGACAAAGTAGCCTAGAATAAACTAAATTCATATTTTGTGACCTTGCTTCACAAACAAGTAAGGCCCCAAACCAAATGTGACAAAATTGGGTCCTACCCCATTTTGAATTTTGTAAAAACATTCCACAGAGGCTGGGCCAACCTTGAACACAGACGTGAATTGGGCCAATTCACTCAAATTCTAAAAATCTGAAAAGAGAATTATTCAATTCTGGAACCCTCTCCAGTGTGTATGTTGCTAATAGACAGAACTAAACAAGCACTCTCCCAACTACCCAGAGTGAAACCCATCCAGTACTTTCTCTATCCATATCACAACAAGAATGCCACATGTACTAATGCATGAGAATATTTGGATCAATGGAAAATGGAATCAATATATAAATTGAAATGCTACAGATTACTACTGATCTACAGATGTCCCAAACAAGGGGATATTGAATTAGCTCCATACTTAATAATGTAAGCCCCCTTACAAAATAATATGTTTAAAAAATACAGGCTGAGTGACCACAAATCAGCTGTTGAAACCGGTCATGATAGAAACCAATGGTTAGATCGAAAATAATATTTTGTAGAGACAGAGACACACTCTTTCATGAACTCTACCAAAATAAATAAATCTGAAAATTGTTACAACTACAATTCTTCCCAAATCATTCAAACCACGCTCCAGATTTCATAAAATCCAAAAAGACCAGATACAGCAACTCACGCTTAGTGAAAATCTTTCATTGCAATTCATAATCTATAATCTATATATCATCTGTATATATACATATATATATATAAGTTATTATGTTACATTATATAATATATGTATATATATATATATATATATATATATATATATATATTTATATATTGTATATATACATTCTCTCTCTCTCTCTCTCTCTCTCTCTCTCTCTCTCTCTCTCTCTATATATATATATATATATATATATATATATATATATATAGATATATATATATATATATATTATATGTTACATGATAAACTATTTTATGTACATATTTATTTCCATGCTTTGGCAACACATTTTTTCATTTAAATGTGAGTGAGAGAGAGAGAGAGAGAGAGAGAGAGAGAGAGAGAGAGAGAGAGAGTGCCCCCCCGGCCGTAATGAAACTTTGAATGGGTGTCTCCTCTCCTTCAGTGCATATCAGGGAGGAGATGAGTAGAAGCCAGAGATTGAAAGTGAGAAAAGCATGAAGTGGCATAGCAGCCCTGTCCCCTGAATCCCCCCCAGCCCCCACCCCCACGCACACACACACACACACACACACACACACACACACACACACACACACACACACACACACACACACACACACACACAGACACACACACTAGAGCATGGTCATTCATCTTGCTTGTCCTCCTGAGTCTCTCTCTCTCTCAGCCTAAACGACCTTCATGATCGCTAAGCCTTTGAGCGGCTGCCCCCTTGTTGTGAAGCTAGCAGTTAGCGAGCGTGCTAATCTGAAACAGTAGCCGAGCTATGAGCGCCTCTCAGCGGATCTCGTCCCGAAGCCGCCCTCTGGGTCCCGGTGTACCCCAGTCCGCGTGCCACAAGACCCCCTTAGCAGCGCATGAAACTACGGCACGCATAGTGTACGGTTAAGACATGGGAAGGGCACATTTACACACAACCCTGTTAGCTCTATACTTCTAGACAGTCTTTCTTCCACCATCCTTCTCACTCGGTTATGTGTTGTCTTAAAACCACTGAGAGACGCGGCGTCAGCAGACCGGACGTCTGGGTTGTGTCGGTCTGCTGCTGACCAGCTGGACGCGGCCAAGAGACACTTCATTATACAGATTGCTGCGCATGTCACGCGTGTCAATTAGCCTGCCAAGGTGAGGGCCAGACAGAGAGACAGACACAGAGAGGCAGGGGGCGTTAAAGGGGGGAGGTATCATAGAGAGAGAGGGGAATAAAGAGGGAGAGAAGGAGTTAGGCCAGCAGATTGGAGTTAGAAAAGAGATTAAAATGGAGAATGGGGAGGGAAGCAGCAACAGTGTGCAATGAGGGAGAGAGGTAGGAGGAGAGATGGCGACAGGAATTAGGATTGCCAATGCAGAGAGAAAAGAGATAGAGAGGAAGGACTGGGAGCGTATAACAGTGTGTGGGTGAGAGAGAGAGAGGGGAAGAGTGAAGGGGTCTGATCAATTGTTCATTTTACAAAGTCACTGAGACGTGTCAGCGGTGTCAATAAATGAATTCATTTGTCTGTGAGTCTCCAGAGCATGACACTAAAATACAGAGCTCTACGGAGACAAGGAGGGCCCCTAACCCCAAACACACACATACACACACTCACAAACACGCACACACTCACAAACACAGGCACACATATTTCGACCGCATACACACAAGTGCGGGCGCACAAACACGTACACACACAGACATATTAAAACATAAACAAATGCAGACAACAACAACAAACACACATGAGTTATGTTTTGACACAGAAACATTTAATATGCAAACCCTCACTCACACACACAGACACACGCAATCCTGTCCATCCCAGTAACATGTGCACGTAGTCACAGAGAATATTACATATGTGTGTACGAACCCACACAAACACACACACAACACACAACACACAAATCACACACAATGCAAATTGTGTGTGATTAGACAACTGCATGTCGCACAAATCTGACCTTGGACAGGGATCTCCATAACATGATCTGCATGAAACACACACACACACACACACACACACACACACACACACACACACACACACACACACACACAAAGGGAAAGGTATCTTCCTCTATTTGAATGATAGGTCTCATGTAAGGGGGTTGGCTGTCATGGTGGTCTGTGTGATAAGTAAAAGATATTCGACCCATGAAGGGATACGATAGATGGTGTTCTAGGGAGAGCAGTGGATACAACATTGAATTAAAAAGGAAAACAACTCCATCCACACACAACTTGTATACACACAAACACACAGACAAAACCTGTGCACACACACACACACACACCTAAAGGAGTAATGCTAGGTGGTCAGACAGACACAGGGGAGCCCATTGTCCCACAATGTGACTGACATCTGTCAACATGTCCAGAGGGGTCCCAGACCACTGTCTGTCCACTGCTTTCATTACAAAGCCATCGCACACAATATACAAGCGCACACACACACACACACACACACACACACACACACACACACGATGAACACTTCTCAGCATTCTCCACTCACGAAACCCACCTTTCCTTTCTCCCTCCACAGGAAATAAATAAATCTCCCTTCGAGCTCCTATCACCTATTTCTCCTCCATCACTCTCTGTCTCCAGGTATCTGCCCATCTACCAATCCCTCTCCCTGACTCTATCTATCTGTCTATCATCTATACATCTCTCTATCTGTATATCTATCTATCTCTCTCTCTCTCTCTACCTCTCTGTCTTTCTATCTGCCTATGTATCCCTCTCCCCCTGACTATCTCTATCTGTCTATCTTTCCATCTATCATCTATACATCTCTCTATCTGTATATCTATCTATCTCTCTCTCTCTGTCTACCTCTCTGTCTTTCTATCTGCCTATGTATCCCTCTCCCCCTGACTATCTCTCCACCACCACTGCCACTGACTACCCCAAACCACCCCCTCAACCAACAGATCCACCACCATCAAAACTACAAGACAACACCACCTCCTCCCCCAGTACTACCGCCTCAACCCCAACCACAAACATAAAAAACACCACCACCCCGACCACCTACGCCACCTAAACCACCTTCACCAATGCCGGAAGCAGCAGCAACATCGACCTTCACCGCCACCACAGCCTTCATCGCCACCTCCAACTACGAGCCCTCCTCCTCCTCCACAGTGCGGTGCATGGCGTGTTTTCAGGGCTGCTGGGCGGACCGCCCCAGGGCTCTGCCACACATCACGGCCTCAAGAGCAAAGTGCAGGTGGGGCTCAC
>NC_136945.1:11156703-11319203 GCF_949987615.1 Pollachius pollachius | reverse complement strand
CCTCCACACTTGAACAGGGTATATTTGATATTTTACGCACGGAAAACAGCACAATTTGGAGACAGTAACACGTCGATTCATGGAGAATCCGCTTGTTTATAAAAACACAGCTATTGAACAAAACATTGAAGTACTTTTAAGCACGCAGGTACATTCTTAAGTTATGAGCCAGAGTCAGCCGTATGTCCGTGATGTCCAGGGAACACGTTTGTACCCCAAGTCTGACCCTGTCTCCGCTGCACGTTGACCGTGCAGCAGCACCGTCAACAGACAACGACGAATGCGGAGATTAAAATGAAAAGCAGTGGCTTACCGAAGTCTCTCAACTTGAGGGCATAACCAAACGCAGATTGTAAGGATCCAGGGGAGAAGGTGAAGGCTGCTGCGGCTGCCTACTTTCTGCTCCTCCGCGCCACTTGCCAACCCGTCTCCAACTGTCCCTCCAAGCCCCCGGTGCAGCTGATGGATCCCAGGCATAGACGATAGAGAGAAGGTGTCGGGGGGTGGGGGTGGGGGTGGGGGTGGGGGGGAGTCGAGGCGAGCCGGGGGGCGCCGCCGCTCCGTAGCGAGGCTACAACTCTGGTTCTTATAGCGCAAAGAAGGGGGTCGTGTCTCCCCCTCGTGCCAGCGCACGACCCAAGGGTAGGTATTTCAACGAGGCACCCCAAAAATATCGTTCCTCACAAAATGTAAAGTTAGATTCGGGGGGAAAAAAGTGTATAAATCCCCCCAGGAGCTTAATATTAGCAATGTTCAGGCGAATGTTCCACGCAAGTTGGTCCGGTCCCCCTCGGTGTGTTGGGGGGGCCAGGGAGCCGACGAGCAGGTCGCGGGAGGGATGCGAAAGTGACGCTGGTGGTGTGGTGCTGGTGATAGTGGCGCTCCTCCCGCTCCGCCCGAGCACGGATCGATTTGACAGCAGAATGCAACGCGATCTGTCTTCCCCATCCCAACACGTGCTCAGCACCGCCCCGTTTGCAATCTCTCAGACGAACGGACGCACGGCACGGTGATGTCATAGTTTACAAGTTGTATGGGTGGGTGGGTGGGGGGGGGGGGGGGGGGGGGTGCGGGGCAGAGGGGCTCTGCTATAATGAAGCCAACTATCATGTAGGTGCTTTAAAGAGACGGGGGCGAATCGGGGAGAGATACACAAATAACAACAAAGACGTGTTGAACCGAGTGCCGGTTCTACAGCGTCCCGGGGCGTGCCCGGGGAAAGGCCCTCCATACGGGGAGCGACCCACCACGGTTGGAGCTGGGGGCTGATTGAAAGACCAGATGCTGAACTCGACTGGGGTGTGTGATCAAATCGACCGCACTCCAAATCGCACGGCAACTAGTCCATCTCGCTTCCACTTTTCGATCGTATTCCGAATTTCAACACCCTATTCTGCCCCAGCTGTTAACGCAGAGGTCTGAACCCACCCCCCGCCCCATCCCAACTGAGATGTCAACAGAATGTAATCAACATCGCCTCATAGCCGTTACAGCTTTTCAATTATTCCGATCAGAGGACATTCTGTGAGGTGAGTGGATGGCCGTTGACTGCTGGTGCTTCTACTAAAGTCATTAAGACGTGTGTAGGGTCGATGGCAACCAACGACACCGGGAGAGACGGACCATATAGCCAACTACAGAGGGGATTGTAAAGCAGAGTCCAGGCCAATGTATCGTAACATCTTATATACTAAGAGGAATATGGCAAGTTCACTGACGCTCACTGGTAATAATAGTGAAATGTTAATAAGAATACTATGTGTTCATCTACTTGGGCGATCTAATTGAAACCAAATATGAACATTTGAGGTCTTCTAAAAATAAGAGGAATTAATTCAAGGAAGGCCAGTATATTTAACCATGAGTAGGCCTCACACCATATCAACTGAGCTGAATGTGTTTACAATCCATCCACATCTAAACAAGTCGCTGGTGAACAGTAAAGGCACTGACAGGACATGTGTGTATCAGCATGGATGTGTCGGTATGGCTGGCTACTGCATGCGGATGGAAGATACATTCCATGTCTGCTTGTCCAAAGGCTAGGCTTTGACTTTCTCTATTTGCACAATTTTCAGCAACAGAACGTTTAGAAGAAAACCAACAGTAAACCAACTAGCCTACAGGGAGTGCAACGCTGCGCGGTGTGGGTCTAAATCACTAAAGTAAACAGCCAACATATTAATATTAACGCTGTTTTGGGCTAGAGCTAAAGATACATAAAGGCAGTCATGTATGTATGCCAAGAGAATTGCAGCTTAATGCTGAACGTGTAAAAAGGACTTCTTGACGTATTGTGTATCAGAGAACCGGGTAATAGGATACACCCCCCCACATCCTCAACCCAGTACCCCTTCGAAGAAAACATAAGGAGAAATCTGGTCATAACTTGAGGAATACATCTTCCCACTGAATCAATACTCCTGCAATATTCTTCCTGAGTAGAGGGTTTTTTTCTTGACGGCGCTTCGAAAAGTGGTGAAGATCAGAGCACTATCATTGATTAGCCTTTTTCTTGGTGAGAAACATTTGGTTTGTTTTTTAAATGAATGACGATGAATGAATGAACTAGGGTTCTGGAACAATAATATTTACTGCTGGAATAATGTAAGTATTGGAATGATAGACATGGTGGTCAATCAATGGTAAACTAGATTGGTTGATATGCAAAACTGATCAGTAAAACACAAGCATCATTCACTGAGTAGTCTGATTAGAAAGGAAATTGCAAAATGGCAGCCACCAATCAAAGCTTTATGCATCTCAGAAACAGTCATGGAAAGCAAAGCTCCAATTTAGTGACCTTGTCTTGTCAACCTACATAGGCCTACCGAATTCTTAACTGAACAACAGCATTCCCTGCAGAGCTAAATGTGCAATGTTGTAGCCTAGACCTAGTCAATTGCTTCAAATAATGCATCCCCAGGGACAAAGATTTAACCTATAAAACTAGCTAGTGCTTTGCTTTAGTGTCAAAGGTTCAAGGACAATCGATGATGATGAGCCATTCTGACATAAGAAAACCAAACAATAACAACTCCAGTCCAGGTGCTACACCTCACCACACCTCACAACCTCAAATAACGGCTGAGAACGAAGTGGGTTTGCGAGTGAGCTGTGATTAACGTGCCAATCACACACGCCAATTAAGCCTGTGTGCCAAACGCACGCGCAGGGTGTTGGGACACTTGAATCACAGGCGATGACCCCTTTTTACAGAGACATCATCGTAGGACAAACACGGTTTGTACACAGCTCATAATGCTAATTATGAGTCTGCTGCTCTTATGTACCAAGACACATGGTCCAAGGTCAATGTGTTGTTACCTTCATCCGTTCAGTCCACTACCTGTGCACTGGTAGGCCTACATAAAAGTAGCAGACACATAAATAGTTCTACGTTAGGCCTATGTGAAAAGGTTCATTAAGCTGTGAGCTTGACTGCATAGTAAACAGAGCGGCTACATACTGATGCCTTATGCTTGCCTTGGCTGTCCATTTGGATTTCAAATGTTTCTATGTAGAGAAGTACGCATAGAAAACCGGTTCTGGCATCGATCTCAAGCTGCCACGAAGGTTAATGAGAGCAGACATCTTGGTTTCTCTGTTTTTGATCCCTTGCAAAGAGATTCTTCAATTCCTTACGAGGTCACCGGCAGTAACCCAAGGAGGATGCCCATAAATAGTGTCCATGCTAGACAGGCCTAATGTCTGTCAATACTCAAAAAGTTCAACCCCAACATCCGCAAAGAGCAAGTACATGCCGAATAGAGATTGCTTTTTTTTCCCTGAAACCAAAGAAATAGTGTGGTTTATGTATAATGTTTCATCGTGAATGTGTATGTGACTATAAATGGCCATGAGCTGCGGAACAACGTTGGAGCCTTTAAGAGGCACACACGCTCGGTTTCAGGGAAAACGTCTTTCATATGTGGTACTGCACTGCCACCCAGTGGTAAAGGTGAGTTATTGTTTTCAAGAAAGAGTCTTTTTGAGGTCGTTGTTATGTATCGCTACAACAGTAACAACTCAACAAACCCTCTAGCGCATTGCCCTAGCCCTTTACTCAAACTTTAACCCACTAAAATAATGTAACTCCCCCACAATCAAGTCAAGAAGTATCAGCAATAATTATCCAGACAGAAGGTCTACTTTCCCCCTGCCAAGGTCAAAGAATGATTGATTAAATGTAAGTTAAATCAAATCCCTCACGCCTAATGTGGAGAAAAGAGACATGAATACTTGCTTCAGCACTTTTACAATATTTTATTCAAAATAGTCCACGGCTGGTGAATATAAATTAGAAAGACTGTGTCAGACCCAAAGAACAAAAAAGGTATGACTCAACAGGGCTTCATTGATAAATATAAGATCAAGTAAAGGCAGGAAACAGAAGGAACGGCCCTCTTATCTCTCACTACAGCATATGAACGTTGCATCACACTGTTTACAATTTTAATTAGTTCCCTTTTGGACAAACATGCTCTTAAACAAACACATAGTCAATTGCAAACACCATTGAAACTCATTACTTTCTGACATAAACTGACATGGTTGTTTTCTTATACATACACGTATTTCCTACATACACGTAGCAAAAACAAAGCTGAAGCTACATTTCAAGAGGTCAGAGACAGGAATTAACATGGTAGCACTCTGTAAGTCACTGCAAATGATTAAGAGTGTCAAATACTGTACATTATCCAAAGACACATAGCTAATCTTGTCAACAGGTTAGGCTAGTCAAATAGGATTTTTTATTAAATCAAACTTAAAGCAGAGTGACACTCTTTCTCAAGCTACCGTTTTCTACATTACACATATGTCATTGCGCAGCTAGCTGCTAGTGGTACCAAGGATTGGCAATATCTATTTGGTTTCTGATTCTGGTCATTTCTGGTTAGAAATATGAAAGCAGCTGGTGCATGTAATATATCATGTTATCAGTTTTGAACCGGTTTATACAGCCAAATAGCTATTACATAGGAAGGAGTTCAATAGAAAAGACAGCTGCATCCATGCATGATTGGGGAGCGTATCTATGTTCCCCGGGTCCTATGTTTCCCGGGTCCTATGTTCCCCGCTTTGTATGTGACCGGGGAACATAGGACCCTGTGAGCAAATCTTTTTTTCGTAGGATGGCAGGGGCAAGTACCGCCTTTTTCGCCTCTGATTTGCCTGTGATTGGTTAGAATGTCTCTCCTCCGATTGGTTATGGTTAGGGTTAGGTTTAGGGTTAACCCTCACCCTCACCCTAACCCTAACCCTGACCCTAACCCTTTGCACCCGGGGAACATAGGACCTGGGGAACATAGGGATGACCCCCATGATTGCTAATGGTATAATAATAATTTTAAGTAAGTGCAACAAAATAATATAATATCGTGAGGGTGAATCATTCCTGCAAAGACAACATTAAATAACATTTACAGTGACTATAACTTTCAAAGTATGATGCGTTGCCGAGCACAGAAGGATGTTAGCGCAGCAAAAAACAAATGAGTGCTAAGGTGCTAAAACATGTGCTGGTGTTAGTCAGCTGTGTGTGTTTTGGTGGAGGATTGGGGCAGACATTATCATACTCATAATTTAAATGTTAAATCTGCCAGTGTTGACATGGTTACATTATAGATAGGGGAATATTATGCACAAATGAGCGAACGGAAAATCAAGTATTTCAGGTTGTCTGTAGAGTTCATCAACGGGTGTTAACTTCCCACTCACGAATATCGACGATCACACACTGAACAGTGTTTCCCTTTGCCTGCCAGTGTTGGGAATGTTACTTTAAAATTAATTTGTTATAGTTACTCACTACTTGTTCCAAAAAGTAACTGAGTTAGCAGCTGAATTACTCTAATAAAAGTAACTAGGTACCAGGGAAAGTAACTATTTGCGTTACTGTAAAAACAAAAAAAAAAAAGAAAGTTGCTATATGTCAAAGAATTTGGATTTTTCTGAGCAGTTTTCACTTGGCCTTAATGTGTTAAATGGTTGAACTGCCCATTCAAGGCCCTAATATGCTTCCAACTGAGGCCCGGCCCACACTAACCCGGGTAAATCTACAAACGCATAAATATAAATGTGAAAACGCTGGGTTCGCGTTGTAGTATGGACAGGGTAGACGGAGGCTTTCAGAAACGATGACGTTCGGTTGCCATGACACTGCCACAAGCTTGCGCTCGAGACCAAGACGCTCATCAAAAAACTAGCAGGTGAAACGCAAATGATGATCTCTCTGTACAATGTACTAATTTATCTCCCGAAACAACTCGACATATTGGCTCAAACATATTCGTTGCTTCAACGCCGGAGGCGAGCGCTGTACTTGATGTTCTTCAGTGATGGTAAAAAGCCCGAAAGACGGACAAGACCGGGCAGAAAATGATTAACCAGCTGATCAACTGTAAATATCATCTGATCGCGCGCGTAATCTAAACAGAGGCGTGGCGGAGTTACGTAACCATGACAACAACTGTTTATCAAAATAATTTCAGTGTGGCACGTGGATGCAAAACATTCCGAAAACGATATGAAAACGATAGTGTGGACGGAGATCATTTTCATTGCGGATGTGCGTTTTTACATTTACCTGGATTAGTGTGGATGGGGCCTGAATTTCATTTGCTTGGTTGCAAAGTCTGTGGAACATCTGCAGAATACTACAGAAAATGCCAGCTTTTCATCGGATTGCTCCGGACTCAACATTTCTGCTGCTTCATCGAATCTGTTTGGTGTGTGCGTTTGCGTGTGTGGCGCGCGTGTCCTGGCTTGTGTGTAAAAACACTGGCACCGATTGGCTACCATGAGACATGACTCTGCCTTAGCCAATCACAATCGCTTATCTCGTTGTTAACCCACCCGGTCTCCTCACTAGCAGTTTGTGATTGGAGCCAGGGGTGCGTTCGGATTACTCAGTTTATTCAATCAATTCATAGTAACGCACTCCATTTTTCGTATAGTAACGGTAACGGCGTTGTAACAACGGAAATAGTAATTAGTTAGATTACCCCGTTACTGAAAAAATAACGGCGTTACCTAACGCCGTTATTTTAAACGGCGTTATTACCAACACTGCTGAGGAGCCACTGTATAGCCACCGTGAAGGATCAGCTGTGAGATGAGACGTGTGTGTGTGAGTGTGTGTGTGAGTGTGTGTGTATGCAAACAGCTGCTCATTAGCTCACTTTTTTAGTGGCTGTGCAAAATAAGGAGGACGAGAGCTAATGACGAAACATCTTACAGCGTCCAAATGCTTTCTCTTTCAGAGTTGAATGTCAGTTAAAATCCGTTCCCGCATCCATCAAAACCCCGCCATCCTTCGACACATCCCCCCATCCTCCCTCCCAGACTCCATCCTTCCACTCCTTCATCCTCCCTCTCCATCCTCCTCCCCAATTTGATAATCGCTTAAGTTAATTATCAAAGATTAATAACTTTATCGATTTTCTGTCTATCTACTATTTTCTGCCTAATACTTCAACAACTGTGACACTAGGATCATTTGTTCATGGGTCATTATTAATTAAATATGTTTTTCTTGGCTGCTTGTCTCGAGAGAGCAAGCCCATGTAAGACTTCAGTTCAGACTCTGGTAACTTGTGATGTGCCATTGCTATAATTAATGTTAACGACTTAATTCTAAATTGGTTAACCTCATCCAAAACACACAGTGAGGTGCAGCCCTACTCAGGACGCTGCATCAGTAAGAACGATTATTGTGAATGCTGTCCCAGTCCAATGTGTACTGAGTCTACAGTTCATCGCGCTGGGGTTGGGGCCGCCACTTGGGATGGTGCATTACGTAGGACGTGGCCTCCAGCACCAGCCGCATGAACTCCTCCACCTGGAAGGAGTAGTTGGTGAACTTGGGGTGGGCTCCCAGGGTGGGGTGGTGACCCTGTGGAGGAACACACAGACAGCGCCCAAGCCAGCCAGGATTAGTGTGCCGTTGTGAATCCTAACACACAAGTCTATCCGTCTGTGCATGAGGGGCTGTGTGTGCATGTATGTTTAGGGGTATGGGTAGTGAGAGGTGTTCGGAGGAATTGACGGGCGATAAGAGAGGTCCCCTTACCTTGTCCTGTGGGACCACTTTGCTCCTTTTCTGCCAAGTTACGTATCTGATGCCCCGCAGTCGAGCCAAATCTCTGTAGCAGCTCTCATCCTGACAATTATACCTGGAAGGGAAAGACGCAGCCATGTTATCTCTCTCTATCTCTTAAACTACCTTTCTCTCCTTGCTTCAACTTTGTCTTTATCTCAGTGGTACAAAGACACGCACGGACACAACAGCTGCTTCACACCTACACACACGCACACGCACACACACACACACAATTCTTGTACATAGGCCGAAACAGATGTGAGAAGCTCTGGGTTAATTAGCAGATATTTCACAGGTGTAGACTGAGTGGTAGAGAGGCACTAGAGCTTAGTACCCCTCGTTCACACACACACACACACACACACACACACACACACACACACACACACACATTCAGAAAGTATTCAGACACACACAAACAGACACATTCTGAAAAACACAGATTCAGAAACACACACACACACACACACACACACACACACACACACACACACACACACACAATCAGATTCATTCCGCATACAGACAGACAAACAGATGGATGTGACAGGGCTCACAGCTCAAACACGACAGCCCAATCAGGCAGGAAGAGGAGGTGTGTGAGGCCTGCTCCATGCATCCCTATGAAGATGTCAGAGTTGTGGGTGATCTTCAGCTGCTCCAGGAACAGAACGTCCCTAAACAGAGAGAAGTGGACAGAATCCTAAAGCCATCACACCATGATTAGCCTATTCTATGCCATGAAAACCCATACAATACAACATTGTATTCCGAACCTCTAAGATCCATTCAGCTTTCGTTGACCAAAAATAGTTAATTGTTTTATCTGAATATGTATTCAATAAATAAATAGGACATGTAGAGACAGGAGGAGTAGAATCCATTCGTCCATTATTCTGACATTGTTAATATGAATCCTTTGCATACAACCAACCCCTTCTGACTCACTTGTATCTGTAGTCCACCACGTTAACCTCCAGTAATGCCACAGTCTTCAGGGCATTGACAAGCTTTAAGCACAACAAAGGGGTTAGCTGATGATGATTATGGACATAAATTAATATGAATCACAAGCTGTTTACAGTAAAACATGGTTTCTACACAGCTACACGGAGCAGGTGGCCAGAGGTGTGAAGAAGGGCCTATAAGTTGTGGTTCAGGAGAGAGAAATGAAAGAGTGAGCTAGGGCGTGCAATGGAGAGAAACAAGCTAGTGTGAAGGAGAAAGAAGGGTGGCGTACAAAGGAAGAAAGAAAGAGTCAAAGTAATAGTCGTACCTCAGCCTGGTTTATAATCCTTCTGTATTCTGTGCTGCGTGCCAGCAGAGTCACGCGGACGCGGCCCTCCTGGAAACAGCAACGTGGAAGACGTTGATGGATCAAAGACATAAACCGGGTTTCACATATGAGGCATCATCACCAAATTGAGAAACCCATCAAAAGAGGCAAAACTGAGCTCAGTGGTTTTTTTCAGAAATGGTTATTTTAATTAAATCTCATTATCTGCAATTAGCTTTGAATCATCTGTAATCATTTATTTATTTTCTACGCATAATTTTCTAAAGGGGACTAGGATAAGGTTTATTACATGTAAAAGGAGCACAGGACATTATATACTAAATATAATCCTCTACTGCCCCCTTGTGGAATTAATAGTTCTGTAATCATACAAAGGAACACCACAAGTTGTCAATAAACGTCAATAAGAAATCAGGATTTGGCGCTCTCACCGCTGCGGCCCGGGTTTAATTCCCCATTAATTTTAATCCCCCCCCCCCCCCCCCCCCCCCCCCCCCCCCGCTGGCCCCCCGAGTATGAAAAAAATAAAAAAATAAAAAAATAATACTGAACGGAAACGTTCAGTATTTGGGGTGGCACTTGACAATCAAGTGCCACCCCAAATATAAGACTGGCCCGAGCTGGCCACGCGGTTAATGTAGCCTACTTCAGGGAGTCAAAGCCAAAGTACCTTTCCCCCAATTCCTTCTCAACCATGGCTGAGATTACTCCCACTACGAGTCTCGTTTTGGAAATACCAGAGACGTCAGAGAGTCCGACGTGTTATGCAGTGTTGGAAGGATATTTTTAAAATGTATCCATTCAGAATACATGCCAACAAATGTAATATGTAACGTATTCCGTTACATCACTCAATCTGAGTATTGTATTCTGATTACTTGGATTACTTCCACATTGAATTGCATTTTATAAGTGTAGGAATGCGGCATCAAATCGTGCTTACTAAACAGGCCTATTTTGGTGTGTTCTTCTCATTCAAATTGACTGAATGTGTTAGGCCCAAGTCTCCCTGAAAGTGCACTATATTATATAATTTGCTGTCGAGGAACAGAGACTATAAGGGTATGTTTATGCGAAGGATATTTGCTATTACATCTAAAAAAAAAAAAATCACTGAGCTAAGTTCATAGGTTTTGCCTATACAATCACCCTAACATATAAAATAAAAGTGACTGACTGACTGACTGACTGACTGTGAAGGTAAATAATCATGGGTATCCAGCGGACTGCCCTCGTTGTGACATTGATTTGTTTCACCGGTCGAACTCCTTCTCCCTATTGCTGGTGCCTGGGCAATATTTAAAGCAACACACCACCGACGAAGTTTACCGACTCTACGCGTAGACGCATGAGAGACGCGGTAAAGCAGAAGAATTGAAGAGAAGAAAATACAATTGATAATAATGGATACCAATTCCAGAAACATAATTATTTGAATATAAATTAATCATTTATTGCTCGTTAGTAAGCACATTAAACACACCATAAGAAAAGAAAATGCAAACTTCACATTTAAGAAAGACTACTGGGAGCAGTTCATTTCAACATCTACATAACTTTAGCCTCTTTTTTTTCACGTGAATTGGAATTCAAGTGGCCTAAAATATTCCCGTTGGCCAAGTCCGACCTGTACGTTCACACCAAAAGTTGTAAAAGATGCAAAATCGCCGAATAGCTCAAAACGCAACGCTGTCCAAAATATAAAGCTGCTATTGCTCTTGTTGAGGCAAGTGCTGCTGCTGATGCCGAGCCACAAAAACAAAAGATAGTCATAAGTTTGGTCAATAGAAAAAGAATAAGCATAAAAACATGAAACACTGAATAACTAATTAATGGAGCGATTGCTTGTATGCTAGATTATAGTTTAGTTTATCGCTATCGTGCGTGTGTGTGTGTATTGTTTATTATGGAAAAGATCCGCTCAACGGGAGCATTTGTGCCAGGCAGACACACGGCAAACTGACAAATTAAAAATATTTTTTGCTTCTGAAATGCGCGCACATCTCCACCCACCACTCGTCCTTTCCATCAACATTCCACTGTGCGACCATCCCTTTTGCGTAATGCGGATTACATTTGCCCTCATACATTGTTGAAATCATATGCTGGATGCTTTACTCTTTCTATGTGTTTTTTAGTTGATGATCAGTGTTATATCTTTACTTCTTCACATAAACACGGACAACGACGTTGCGTTAACTGTTTATTAAGCCACCATGGCACGTTAACAGTGGTAACAACCGAGAGGGACTTCCGCCAGAATATTACCCAGAATACCCCGGTGCTTCATAACTACGGAATCGTAGTAAGCCCCAAAATACACATCTCCTCCCCTCTTACAAAGAACATACTTTTGTGAAACAACCATAAATTATATAACATTGCAGATGTCTAACACATCAACCATTAAACAGTTATGAATAACGTAAAATTTACAATACAGGTCAGCATTCTCTACATAGCTACCTAGGGGCGAGGGTGAACTACCTCAGTACCCTGACCGTACCCACAGGGATTATTCTGCCCTAGCAACTTGGGTCAGTCACTAACTAAATCTCTACAAGTCCATGCGAGCAGGAGGCCGCCGCTCTCTGGTAGGGTATCTATTCTCCGAAGACACATTAATCTCATGGTCTTCCAAAGGTGAGCTTGATGCAGGTGCTACTGTAAGCTATGCAATCGCGGACAAATACGATGCCCTGCAAGCCGCAATTATTCTCTCACGCACCATGATGAAGGAACAAATGTGTGGTAGGAACTAGAAACTAAAGTTCTCGTGTATGTTTACTGGGACCCACGCCGGCGAGAGACATCTACATTCCGATTGGCTGGTGGTCATTTACAGCCGAAATGCTACTAGCTCATTTGCATAGAGTTGAGCTGTTTTCAACTCTCATTTACAGCTTTACAGCTTTAAAGCTATCGCTCAAGCGTTTTATCGCTCCTATCGCTTTATCGCTCATGTCTAATGTGCGGCTGAGAGGGTGCCTGTTACGTCCAAAGAGGCGTATGCTTTTTAGAACTGGATCGGACCGAGGTACGGTCGCTTTCACATCTCAAGCAAACCGTAGGTTCGGTTGGAAGCGAACCGAGAGCAGCTGTTCAGGGAGGTCTCGGCCATCAAAGTGAGGTGGCATTCACATCAACGCAAACTTACCGAACAAGATTAAAGATTCAAGATGGTTTTATTGTCATATGCACAACAATTACCGAGCAGGCAATGAAATTCTTTAGTCTTGGGCTCCTCCAACAGTGCAATATAAGAGAAAGTAAAAGTATATGAAAAACACAAGTAGGAAAGCTGAGACTTAAATAATTAAAAATAAAATTAATATAATAATAATAATAATAATAATAATAAAAAGTAAGTGTATAAGAGGAACACAAGTAGGAGAGCAGAGACCTAAATGCAAATAAATGTAAAATGTAAACAGACGTGTTTATCCAGATGTCGACTGGTATTAAGTAGCAAGTTATAAAGTGGCAAGTTATAAAGTCTTATAGTGGTGAGCTAAGTAGCTTAGGAGTTCAGTAATCTTATGGCCCGTGGGATGAAACTGTCCCTGAGTCTGATGGTGCGTGACCGGATGCTGCGGTAGCGTCTACCAGACGGGAGCAGCTGAAACAGTTTATTACTGGGGTGATGAGGGTCTTTAATAATCCGGTTAGTCTTCTTCCTGCAGCGCTGAGTGTAGAGATCCTCCATAGATGGCAGCTCCGTCCTGGTAATGTGATGGGCAGCTTTCACCACCCTCTGTAATGTCTTATGGTTGAGGGCGGAGCAACTGCCGTACCAGGTGGTGATGCAGCCGGTCAGGATACTCTATGGTGCACCTGTAGAAGTTGCAGAGTATCCTGGAGTCCATGTTGAACCTCCGCAGCCTGCAGAGGAAGAAGAGCCGCTGTCTTGCCGTCTTTGTGATGGCGTCAGTGTGGTGAGTCCAGGTCAGATCCTCGCAGATGTGGACCCCGAGGAACTTGAGGCTGCTGAGTCTCTTTACTGTCATCCCGTTGATTGTGATGGGGGCGTGCTCGGCTCCCTGTCGCTTCCTGTAGTCCACAATCAGCTCCTACAAACCACTATTTTTGCTGAGGTTGAGCTGGAGGTTGTTCTGGCACCAAGATGCCAGGGCTCTCACCTCCTCTCTGTACGCCATCTCGTCGCCATCGGTGATCAGGTCGATGACGGTCGTGTCGTCAGCAAACTTGACGATGGTGTTGGAGCTGTGTTTGGCCACGCAGTCATGTGTGAACAGGGAGTAGAGGAGAGGGCTGAGCACGCAGCCCTGGGGTGCGCCGGTGTTGGTGGATGATGTGGCGTTTCCTATCCGCACTGCCTGGGGTCTGCGTGTCAGGAAACTAAGGATCCAGTCACAAAGGGTGGTGTTGAGCCCGAGGTCCCTGAGCCTCACAGCGAGCTTGGAGGGCACAATGGTGTTTAATGCTGAAGTGTAGTCAATGAACAGCATTCTCACATGTGTTCCTCTGGTCCAGGTGGGACAAGGTAGTGTGGAGGGTGAGGGCGATGGCATCGTCTGTGGACCTGTTTGCCCTGTATGCAAACTGCAGGGGGTCCGGTGAGTCAGGGAGGGAGGAGTTGATGAATGATTTGACTAACCACTCGAAGCACTTCATGATGATGGAGGTAACTGCTACTGGGTGGTAGTCGTTGAGGCAGGATGCTTTTGACTTCTTGGGGATGGGAATGATGGTGGACTTTTTGAGACATGTTGGGACCACAGACTGGAGCAGTGACTTGTTGAAAATGTCTGTAAACACACCTGCCAGCTGATCTGCACACACCCTGAGAGCCCGGCCAGGGATGCCATCAGGACCAGGGGCCTTGTGTGGATTAATCCTTTTGAAGGATTTGCACACATCTGCCCCTGTTATTACTAGTGTGCAGGGGTCCTGGTCCATCTGAATTTCCTGAGCCGGAGAGTAGCTCTAAAAACGTGCAAAGTAGGTGTTAAGGTCATCTGGAAGAGATGTAACTCATAACACATTGTTATCTATTACTACATCTCCCTGGTGGGCTAGTGGTTAGGTTTCGGAGCTCTCACCGCCGCGGCCCTGGTTCGATTCCCGTTTAGGGAAATCAACCTTATAAGTCATGTGTCCAAGTAAATCAAATACGAATCACTGTTGATAACAAATGTCAAAGTATTCAACGGCAATGTGAATGATGAAAAAGGCAGAAATCCATGTAATACCTTTGCTGTGAAATTTCAAGAAGATGAAATGATTAACATAATTTAGCTGTTAAAAATCTGCCTTCTCAAAGTCACATTGGGTTCGAGGTTAGGGGAATCAGTTTTATTAGTGATGTCCAAGCAAATCAAATACAAACCACTGTGTTAAGTGATATCAAAGTATTTAACAACAAAGTGAATAATCAAAAAAAGCAGAAATCCATGTTAGCATTTTACTGCGAAATTTCAAGAATATGAAATATATAACAGCTGTTAAAAACCTGCCTTCTCAAAGTCACGTTGTTTTTTGTTAACAGAGCTCCCTGGTGGTTTGGCGGTTAGGATTCGTTACTCTCACCCAAGGGCGTAACTTTGGGTCTACCTTTGGGGGGGTTAAACTCGCGGCATATTTATTTAATCAATCATCTTCTTGTGTAAAAGGTAACATGCCAATTTGCCGTTCCTGTATTAGAAATACATTGCGATACCTTTACTGATTTTGGCTTCTTTTTGACTATTTATGCCATAATGACACAGTAGTAAAATTCAGTGTTTAAGCATTAGTCAGCAGTGGCAGCTTCCACTTAATTGATTTTGTGTGTGTCTATCTTATGAAAAAAACACGCAAGAACTTAAAGATTAATCAATTGCATCACTGTATTATTGACACCTACATCCAGCAAATTCACACAATTCAATACAAATGCACAATTCAATAAACATATTGTCGGGCATCACCAGCTCAAACTATCAACATCTAAACAAAAGCAGGTAAATACAAAAGAAGTATAAAAGCATTTCACATAAAAGCACCAAACACCTGTTTGCGTCTTGGTGTAAAAGAAATGAACTGTGCACAAATTGACTTCTTAGTTAAGAGGTCCAATTTGTCCTGATGGATGTTGCACACTGCAACATGGTTCAGCCTCTGCTGTGACATACTTGTGCGTAACCAAGTTTTTAATCGTCGAAGAGCACTAAAGCTCCTCTCTGCCTCAGAGGACGAGACTGGTACCACAAGGAGTAATCTCATCAGAGTTTCGACTTCGGTAAATAATCCTCGCACCTCTGCTGGCAACTCTCTGATAATGTGTGTAGCCTCTCCACAGGAACGGTACATGTAATTGTGTTTGAACATCGGTAGCTGGATTTCCAGCAGCTGGGCATTAATTTCTGGGTAGTCATGAACCACCGGATCAATATTTCCAGAAAGCAAGGTGTTCTCCAGCTTTTGGAGGGTAAGAAGACCACCCTGCTGGAAACGTTCAGTGAACTGTGTGTGAATGGTGTCAAGTACCTTATAAAACTCAACTCTGTAATATTCTATAGGAGTTTTAGGACTGAATCCACTTGATTCTCCATAGCACTTGGGTGGTTGTCGAACTCTTGGCATTGTTATGGGTTCTAAGTCTACAGAATTCACAACTGTAGATGCCCTCTCAAAAAGGTGTTGGAAGGCCTCATCACTCCTCTTGCCATTGAGAGTAGACTGAACCTTACAAACAGCAGCCCGCATACCAGAAACAGTCTCTGTCCTTCTCTGAAGAGACCTGTTGAGACACTCTAGCTCTCCAATAACTGCTTGTGCCATCACAAGACCAACTACAGTGCTGCCTCTCATAAACTGCTGAAATAGACCATTTGCAGTGGTTGCAGTGGGAGAGTTAGTCCCTGCCATTTCCTCTAAGGCAGTGAGGATTGAGTCATACTGTGTTAAAACAGAATGGATGGCACCGTGTCTGACGGTCCACCTAGTAGCACAAAGTGGTTTCAGGGCACTTGAGGTTCCGTGGTCAGATATCGCTATCGTATGAAACATATGTTTGAATTTGCCAGACTGTCCACACAAAACTCCTAATTGATGAACCCAGTCAAGGGCATCTCGCACAACTATAGAAGCTGTGCATGCCTTCTGTGCTATCAAATTAACACAGTGTGCTCCACAGTGCACATACAAAGCAAGTGGTTGTTTCTTCCTAATGTGAGCCTGTGTTCCAGAATATTCGCCAGACATATTTGCTGCGCCATCATATGTCTGCCCACGCAGAGCTGACAATGGCAAATTTAGTCTGCAGATAACATCTAATACTACATTTGCAAGAGATTCTCCTGTGGTCTCATGCACTGAATACATCCCAATGAATTCCTCATGAGGATTTAAGTCATGATCCACATAACGAAGACATACAGATTCTTGTTCTTGACCTGATATGTCTTGTGTCCCATCAACAATCAAGGCAAACTGTGTGACTGGGAGGCATCTAATAGTGTCAGCTATTCCTCTTATAATGTCTTTGCTCATTATGCCTAGTACCTCGTTTTGAATGAGAGGACTTGTGTAATCCTGCTTGCGTGTCTCTAACCACTTCTGAAAAGCAGGGTCATCCTCTGCCTTTTCTTTCAGATGTTGGGATAGATTACCCTTCTCTTCCACATGACCTCGTAGCGGTAAACCTTGCCTAGCTAAGTATTTGATTGAGCCTACAATCTTCATCAATCCATACCTTGCTTCCTCCTGTTGTCTGGCAACAGCTGAAGAAAGCTGTGAAGCTATAGTGTTACCTTTTTGTGCATAGATGTTCACGGCATGGATATGCAACTGACTTTTTGCATGTTGTGAGAACTTCTGGATAGCTTTTTTCCAATTTCTAAAGCCTACACTCACAAAGGCAGGGTCACACTTGCTTGCATATGTTGGCTGATTCAAAAAAACCTTGGCACAGTGAAAACATATGACTCCTTGTAAAGTGGCACTGTAATGTAACCAAGGAAAAGTTTTGAACCATTTCTCTTGAAAAGACAACACACAGTTATCTCGCTTCTGCACTACTATAAGCTTAGGGTCAGGTTGTGCAGGCTTTGTGCAGGTGAGGATGTCTGAAACATCAAATCCCTGGGGCTCAATATCCTGTAACATATGACATGAAAACTTGTCACTCTCTGAAATAACAATCCTATTAAATGAATGTATTGATCAATAATGCTCTTCACAGCTAAATTATGTTCCCTTGTGTTCTCACCTGCTCATTTGCCTGACTGCTGCCCTCATCATGTGACCCTGTGTGGGGAAACCACAGCAACCAAATTACTTACTTTACACAAGATCTCTCATTCAAAACTAAATACTAGGCACAATGAGCAATGTCAAGATAAGTCAGCACTTTTTGAAAGGGCATCTACAGTTTTATTTACACTTAAAACCCGTAACTGGGATTCTGGGATTCCTCAGAATTAAGAGTATGTTACAAATTAAATTAATTATTATTCATATTATTATTATAACAATGCCTAGAGTTTGACAACCCCCCAAGTGCTATAGTAGAGAATCAAGTGGTTTCAGTCCTTAAACTCTTATGGAATACTACAGAGTAGTATGCAGTTCAGTGTTCTGACAGTGTATGGCATGCACAATTTTGTTTGAGGTCTCTTACCTGGTCATCTGTGCCTCCTGCGCTGCCTGTCTCTGTGCTCTCTCTCCCTCACTTTGGCCATCTGACCCTTTGTCGCCTCCTCTGTCTCCTTCTTCTTCTCTCTCTCTCTGGTCACCTGACCCTCTGTCTCCTCCTCGCTCTCCTTCAATTGCTCTGTCACCTCCTCTGTCTCCTTCTTCTCTCTCTCTCTGGTCACCTGACCCTCTGTCGCCTCCTCGCTCTCTTTCAATTGCTCTGTCACCTCCTCTGTCTCCTTCTTCTCTCTCTCTCTGGTCACCTGACCCTCTGTCGCCTCCTCGCTCTCCTTCAATTGCTCTGTTGCCTCCTCTGTCTTCTTCTTCTCTCTCTTTCTGGTCACCTGACCCTCTGTCGCCTCCTTGGCCATTTCCCTCTCTTTCCCTCTTCTCCTGATATATAAAAAAATATTAAATGGGTTGAGAGGTGGTATCGATATCAGTTTTGGAGAATATGTGTTCCCTCACCAAAAAGTTGTAAAGCATTTTAAACTCCTTTTGCCCACTTACTAGCACATTTAGACTGCTACAAATTTTTGTATAAAATAATAATAATAATAATACCATTATTATTATTATTATTATTATTAATAATAATAATAACAATAATGCTGTTTCAATGTTTCCTACGAGCAAGCCTACTCACATGCACCGTCATTAACCGTTGTGTGTGTGTGTATGTGTGTGTACAGTACAGGAGTGCACGCTCAAAAGGAGTGGTGTAACCTCTGAACTAGCCCACAGGAGCTAGCTGTCAATGGATGACATCTCTAAGTAAATTAATGCATTCCCCCAAAAAACTGTATGTGTGACTGTATGGGAGCAAACAGCAATTTGGTCTCTGTACTCACATTGCATTTTACCCACCCGTAACCGAGTACGTTTGAGGCAGTGGGTTCTAGAATCTTAGTTTGAGGACGTCTATCGATGCCATTACAACGTAGCCTATGCTAATCATATAAAGTTCACATAGTTAGCTAGCTAGCTCTTACAAAGCGGGAAATAAATATCTGGCATGAATCAGGAATTATTCAGATCGTCTGGTTTTACTGCACATAGCACACCAACGATACTGTTTGAATGTGAAATTATGCTCTCAATCGAAAATTATTTTGTTTCTCCACTGATACCTCTTTATTTTGAGGGTTTATGGGGAAAGTGAAGGTCCCTCTCCACTTTAAATGGAGGCGTAAACTATCCAGGTAGTGAAAAAATATAGAGTGGATGATAACACCTAACTTAACAATACGGATATTTATTTACCTCCTTATCGTCAGGATTTTTACTCCTTTTGGCTTTTGGCTCCTTTGACGACCAACAATTAAAAATTGTTGTCTGGCCCTGGCTGCCTTTCAGTGTCCTTTTCATATCCATTCATAGTTAGCATTAGTCTTCTCTTACTATTCACCCCAGCGACCTTGCGAAATAGTTCGGGTAATACCAAGTAGTCGGTGGGCTGGGGGGGGGGGGTACATTATAGATTATCAAAACATGATACTATCTTGCTGACAAATTAAATTAATAAAGAAAACAAACAAGGTATTAATTCAGAATATTTAATTTTTTTGTTCATCTGAATTATGTGTGATGATATTGAGGGGGTTATATTAGCTGGATCTGATTATTGAGGGGGTTATAACCCCTCTAACCCCCCCGTAAATTACGCCTATGCTCTCACCGTCGCGGACCGTGTTCGATTCCCGGTTAGGGAACAGGACTATATAAATTATGTCCAAGCAAATCAATTACAAACCACTGTTGATAACCGATGTCCAAGTATTCAACGAGACGGTAAATAATCAAAAAAAGCAGTAATCCATGTTGGAATTTTACTGCGAAATTTCAAGAATATGAAATATATAACAGTTGTTAAAAACCTGCCTTCTCAAAGTCACGTGGTTTTTTGATAATACAGCTCACTGGTGGTCTAGTGCAGGGGTTCCCAAACTTTTCAACCCGCGACCCACAAAATAACGGTGCCAGAGACTGGCGACCCCCACTATCCCCGGATGTAACTGAAAAAATAAAATAAAATGTGCGCACAGGCTATACGCACTGGGCTTATCCAAACACGGGCTTAACGACAACACAAAAGAACAGAGCAGCCTGATATGAATTTACATATAGAAATTTACTGTTTGATAAAAAGCAGAATCCCTCAGTCAAAATAATATCCATGTAACATGAGTGCACAGTATTGCTGTCATGTGCAAACTTAACTTTGAAACATTACTTTCATTTCCATTTGAACAGAAGAATATCTCAGTCAGGGTAATATCCACAAACTGTTGTAAATATATGTACATTGTTGCTGGCAACTATGTTTCAGCGTTAATCTCATCTAATGAGATGGAATCGCGCTATGCGCGGAACACAGCAAGTCCATTCTCGGTTTAATTGTTGAGACGGCCGCACGGAGATCATCCTCCACATTTAGACGTGATCTGTATTTATTTTTAATATATGTCAGTGCAGAGAAAGTTTTTTTCGCACAGGTATGTGAAGCCAAACGGCGTCAGTACGTCCATCGCGGCCTTGGACAGCTGTGGATATTCCCTCTCGACTGAAATCCAGAACTCAGCAAGCGTCTTGGAATTAAAATCTGTCTTTAAAGTGCGGTCACATGACAGCTCAATCAGTGCGTCCTCCATGCCGGCTGACAGATGACTTGCGGTGGTTACAGTGAATGGTGATTTTATCCAGTCATATTGTTCCGGAGCCGTTTCCTCAGGGAAATACTTGTCAAAGTGTTCCAGGAGGGCTTGAAGGTGGGTAGTTATAGACGTCTTCACAATGTGAACACTCAGATCATTTTCTTCCATGAATTCGTCCAGCTCATTAAACATGTCAATCCTTCCCATTTCAACTCGTGCAGTCCAGCGATCCACTTTTCTCTTGAATGCGGATTTTATCACTCATTGACATGATGCTTGTGTTTTCACCTTGCAATGACAGGTTAAGTCCATTCAGTCTGTCAAAAATGCAAGACAGATACGCTAGCCTTGTTGACCAGTCAGGGTCAGGTGGTCAGCGAGCTGGGGCCCATGCTCCATCAGAAATAAGCGCACCTCGTCCCGCAGCTCAAACAGGCGGCTGAGAACATTTCCCCGCGAAAGCCATCTGACTCTTGTGTGGAACAGCAGGCCCTCGTGCTGCGATCCCAGTTCGTTGCAGAGAGTGGCAAACAGCCTGGTGTTGAGTGGACGCGATTTAATGTGGTTGACAACCACATTGCAGTTTTTTTGTGCAGTCTCAAGAACACTTTTCAGCTCTGGGCCGAGCGTTTTACTCGCAAGAGCCTCTCTGTGGATAATACAGTGCGTGAATTGTATGTGGTGCGCCACTTGTAAGACTCTTGCTTTAAGTCCTTTCTTTTTCCCCAGCATTGCTGCAGCACCGTCTGTACACACACCGATGCATTCATCCCAGGACAGTCCCTCTTCTTTCAGTTTGTTGTCAAGTTTTGTGAAAATGTCCTCGCCTGTGCATGTTCCCTCCAGCGGGGCGCAAAATAGCAGGTCCTCGTTAAGTTTTCCATCAAAACAATATCTAACGAAAACAAGCAGCTGGGCACAGTTTGATACATCCGTGGATTCGTCTAACTGTAAAGCATATTTCCCTTTCTTCACTCTGTCAATCAGCTGACTCTTTATCAACGGTATTAACCAACGTTTAATTTTGAAAAATCATCAAAAAGTCATCAATGAGATAGTTCAGAGAAAATCTACTGGTCCGCTTTCTGATGTTTACTGTGGAGCCGCAAAGTGACCTGACACCTGCAAATTATGCCATCGTTAATCTGTCGAAATCACCTCAGGAGGAAAATCTGTAGTTTTATTTTAATTTAAACTACCATGTTTCATAATTTTGACAACTATTGCTGAATTCTTCTGTATTTTATTTTTTCCAAATTTATTTTATTATTATTTTACTTTTTTATTTTTTTAATTATAATTTATTTTATTGTTTGATTCATAGAAATCATTCCACGACCCACCCCTCGGCGTCCTATGACCCCCCGGGGGGTCACGACCCCCACTTTGGGAACCCCTAGTCTAGTGGTTTGGATTCGGCACTCTCACAACCGCGGCCCGGGTTCGATTCCCGGTTAGGGAAAATAACTTAATTAGTTATGTCCAAGCAAATCAAACACGAATCTCTGTTGATAACCGATGTCACTGTGTTAAGTGATATCGGCAAAGTATTTAACGGCAAAGTGAAAAATCAAAAAAAGCAGTAATCCATGTTACCATTTTACTGCGAAATGTCAAGAATATGAAACATATCGCAGGATTTGGCTGTTAAAAACCTGGCTTCTCAAAGTCACGTTGTTTTTTGATAAAACAGGTAAAGGTGGTCTAGTGGTTAGGATTCGGCGCTCTCACCGCCGCGGCCCGGGTGCGATTCCCAGTTAGGGAAGGTAACTTTATTAGTTATGTCCAAGCAAATCAAATACGAACCGCTGTTGATAACCGATGTCCAAGTATTCAACGGCAAGGTAAATAATCAAAAAAAGCAGAAATCCATGTTGGCATTTTACTGCGAAATGTCAAGAATATGAAATATATAACAGCTGTTGAAAATCTGCCTACTCAAAGTCACATGGTTTTATGGTACTAGAGCTCCCTGGTGGTCTAGTGGTTAGGATTCGGCGCTCTCACCGCTCCGGACGGGCTTCGATTCCCGGTTAGGAAAGATAACTTTATTGGTTTTGTCCAAGCAAATCAAATACGAACCACTGTTGATAACGGATGTCCAAGTATTCAACGGCAAGTTGAATAATCAAAAAAAGCAGAAATCCATGTTTGCATTTTACTGCGAAATATCAAGAATATGAAATATATAACAGCTGTTAAAAACCTGCATTCTCTAAGTCACATGGTTTTTTGCTACCAGAGCTCCCTGGTGGTCTAGTGGTTAGGATTCGGCGCTTTCACCGCCGCGGCCCGGGTTCGGTTCCCGGTTAGGGAAAAGAACTTTTTTAGTTATGTCCAAGCAATTCAAATACGAACCACTGTTGATAACCAATGTCAAGTATTCAACGGCAAGGTGAATAACAGAACAAAGTCCAGATTAAACCTTTACTGCGAATTGTCAAGAATATGAAATATTGAACATCATTTAGCCGTTTAAAAACATTCCTTATACAAGAAACATTGTGATTTCATTTTAGAGCTCTCTGGTGGTCTAGTGGTTAGATTAAGTGGGTTCGATTCCCGGTTAGGGAACACAACTTTATTAGTTATGTCCAAGCAAATCAAATACGAACCACTGTTGATAACCGATGTCCAAGTATTCAACAGAAAGGTCAATAATCAAAAAAAGCAGAAATCCATGTTTGCATTTTACTGCGAAGTGTCAAGAATATGAAACATATAGCAGAAATTGGCTGTTAAAAACCTGCCTTCTCAAAGTTTGATGCTACAGATCCCTGGTTGTCTAGTGGTTAGGATTCGGCGCTCTCACCGCCGCGGCCCGGGTGCGATTCACAGTTAGGGAAGATAACTTTATTAGTTATGTCCAAGCAAATCAAATACGAACCGCTGTTGATAACCGATGTCCAAGTATTCAACGGCAAGGTGAATAATCAAAAAAAGCAGAAATCCATGTTGGCAATTTACTGCGAAATGTCAAGAATTTGAAATATATAACAGCTGTTAAAAATCTGCCTTCTCAAAGTCACATGGTTTTATGCTACCAGAACTCCCTGGTGGTCTAGTGGTTAGGATTCGGCGCTCTCACCGCCGCGGCCCAGGTTCGATTCCCGGTTAGGGAACATAACTTTATTAGTTATGTCCAAGCAAATCAAATACGAACCACTGTTGATAACCGATGTCCAAGTATTCAACGGCAAGGTGAATAACAAAACAAAGTCCAGATTAAACCTTTACTGCGAAATGTCAAGAATATGTAATATTGAACATCATTTAGCCGTTTAAAAACATTGCTTCTACAAGAAACATTGTGATTTTATTTTAGAGCTCCCTGGTGGTCTAGTGGTTAGATTAACCAGGTTCGATTCTCGGTTAGGGAACACATCTTTATCAGTTATGTCCAAGCAAATCAAATACGAACCACTGTTGATAACCGATGTCCAAGTATTCAACGGCAAGCTGAATAATCAAAAAAAGCAGAAATCCATGTTGGCATTTTACTGCGAAATTTCAAGAATATGAAATATATAACAGCTGTTAAAAACCTGCCTTCTCAAAGTCACGTTGTTTTTTGATGACGAACCACTGTTGATAACCGATGTCCAAGTATTCAACGGCAAGCTGAATAATCAAAAAAAGCAGAAATCCATGTTGGCATTTTACTGCGAAATTTCAAGAATATGAAATATATAACAGCTGTTAAAAATCTGCCTTCTCAAAGTGACATGGTTTTATGCTACCAGAGCTCCCTGGTGGTCTAGTGGTTAGGATTCGGCGCTCTCTCCGCCGCGCCCCGGGTTTGATTCCCGGTTAGGGAACATAACTTTATTAGTTATGTCCAAGCAAATCAAATACGAACCACTGTTGATAACCGATGTCCAAGTATTCAACGGCAAGGTGAATAACAAAACAAAGTCCAGATTAAACCTTTACTGCGAAATGTCAAGAATATGAAATATTGAACATCATTTAGCCGTTTAAAAACATTGCTTCTGCAAGAAACATTGTGATTTCATTTTAGAGCTCCCTGGTGGTCTAGTGGTTAGATTAACCGGGTTCGAATCCCGGTTAGGAAAGATAACTTTATTGGTTATGTCCAAGCAAATCAAATACGAACCACTGTTGATAACGGATGTCCAAGTATTCAACGGCAAGTTGAATAATCAAAAAAAGCAGAAATCCATGTTTGCATTTTACTGCGAAGTGTCAAGAATATGAAACATATAGCAAAAATTGGCTGTTAAAAACCTGCCTTCTAAAAGTCACGTTGTTTTCTAATGATACAGCTCCCTGGTGGTCTAGTGGTTAGGATTCGGCGCTCTCACCGCCGCGGCCAGGGTTCGATTCCCGGTTAGGGAACATAACTTTATTAGTTATGTCCAAGCAAATAAAATATGAACCACTGTTGATAACCGATGTCCAAGTATTCAACGGCAAGCTGAATAATCAAAAAAAGATGAAATCCATGTTGGCATTTTACTGCGAAATGTCAAGAATATGAAATATATAACAGCTGTTAAAAATCTGCCTTCTCAAAGTCACATGGTTTTATGGTACCAGAGCTCACTGGTGGTCTACTGGTTAGGATTCGGCGCTCTCACCGCCGCGGCCCGGGTTCGATTCCCGGTTAGGGAACACAAATTTATTAGTTATGTCCAAGCAAATCAAATATGAACCACTGTTGATAACCGATGTCCAAGTATTCAACGGCAAGGTGAATAACAAAACAAAGTCCAGAAGAAAACCTTTCCTGCGAAATGTCAAGAATATGAAATATTGAACATCATTTAGCCGTTTAAAAACATTGCTTCTACAAGAAACATTGTGATTTCATTTTAGAGCTCCCTGGTGGTCTAGTGGTTAGATTAACCGGGTTCGAATCCCGGTTAGGAAAGATAACTTTATTGGTTATGTCCAAGCAAATCAAATACGAACCACTGTTGATAACGGATGTCCAAGTATTCAATGGCAAGTTGAATAATCAAAAAAAGCAGAAATGCATGTTTGCATTTTACTGCGAAGTGTCAAGAATATGAAACATATAACAGCTGTTAAAAACCTGCCTTCTCAAAGTCACATGGTTTTTTGCTTCCAGAGCTCCCTGGTGGTCTAGAGGTTAGGATTCGGCGCTCTCACCACCGCGGCCCGGGTTTGATTCCCGGTTAGGAAAGATAACTTTATTGGTTTTGTCCAAGCAAATCAAATACGAACCACTGTTGATAACGGATGTCCAAGTACTCAACGGCAAGTTGAATAATCAAAAAGAGCAGAAATCCATGTTGGCATTTTACTGCGAAATGTCAAGAATATGAAATATATAACAGCTGTTACAAACCTGCCTTCTCAAAATCACATGGTTTTTTGATACAAGAGCTCCCTGGTGGTCTAGTGGTTAGGATTCGGCGCTTTCACCGCCGCCGCCCGGGTTCGATTCCCGGTTAGGGAACATAACTTTATTAGTTATGTCCAAGCAAATCAAATATGAACCAATGTTGATAACCGATGTCCAAGTATTCAACGGCAAGCTGAATAATCAAAAAAAGATGAAATCCATGTTGACATATTACTGCGAAATGTCAAGAATATGAAATATATAACAGCTGTTAAAAATCTGCCTTCTCAAAGTCACATGGTTTTATAGTACCAGAGCTCCTCTGGTACCTAAAACGTTTAAAAACATTGCTTCTGCAAGAAACATTGTGATTTCATTTTAGAGCTCCCTGGTGGTCTAGTGGTTAGATTAACCGGGTTCGAATCCCGGTTAGGAAAGATAACTTTATTGGTTATGTCCAAGCAAATCAAATACGATCCACTGTTGATAACGGATGTCCAAGTATTCAATGGCAAGTTGAATAATCAAAAAAAGCAGAAATGCATGTTTGCATTTTACTGCGAAGTGTCAAGAATATGAAACATATAACAGCTGTTAAAAACCTGCCTTCTCAAAGTCACATGGTTTTTTGATACCAGAGCTCCCTAGTGGTCTAGAGGTTAGGGTTCGGCGCTCTCACCACCGCGGCCCGGGTTCGATTCCCGGTTAGGTAAGATAACTTTATTGGTTATGTCCAAGCAAATCAAATACGAACCACTGTTGATAACGGATGTCCAAGTATTCAACGGCAAGCTGAATAACAAAACAAAGTCCAGATTAAACCTTTACTGCGAAATGTCAAGAATATGAAAGATTTAACATCATTTAGCCGTTTAAAAACATTCCTTCTACAAGAAACATTGTGATTTCATGTTAGAGCTCCCTGGTGGTATAGTGGTTAGATTAACCGGGTTCGATTCCCGGTTAGGGAACACAACTTTATTAGTTATGTCCAGGCAAATCAAATACGAACAACTGTTGATAACCAATGTCCAAGTATTCAACGGCAAGCTGAATAATCAAAAAAAGCAGAAATCCATGTTGGCATTTTACTGCGAAATTTCAAGAATATGAAATATATAACAGCTGTTAAAAACCTGCCTTCTCAAAGTCACACGGTTTTTTGATACCAGAGCTGCCTGGTGGTCTAGTGGTTAGGATTAGGCGCTCTCACCGCCGCGGCCCGGGTTCGATTCCCGGTTAGGGAACATAACTTTATTAGTTAAGTCCAAGCAAATCAAATATGAACCACTGTTGATAACGGATGTCCAAGTACTGAACGGCAAGTTGAATAATCAAAAAGAGCAGAAATTCATGTTGGCATTTTACTGCGAAATGTCAAGAATATGAAATATTGAACATCATTTAGCCGTTTAAAAACTTTGCATCTACAAGAAACATTGTGATTTCATTTTAGAGCTCCCTGGTGGTCTAGTGGTTAGATTAACCGGGTTCGAATCCCGGTTAGGAAAGATAACTTTATTGGTTATGTCCAAGCAAATCAAATACGAACCACTGTTGATAACCGATGTCCAAGTATTCAACAGCAAGCTGAATAATCAAAAAAAGCAGAAATCCATGTTGGCATTTTACTGCGAAATTTCAAGAATATGAAATATATAACAGCTGTTAAAAATCTAACTTCTCAAAGTCACATGGTTTTATGCTACCAGAGCTCCCTGGTGGTCTAGTGGTTAGGGTTCGGCGCTCTCACCACCGTGGCCCGGGTTCTATTCCCGGTTAGGAAAGATAACTTTATTGGTTATGTCCAAGCAAATCAAATACGAACCACTGTTGATAACGGATGTCCGAGTATTCAACGGCAAGCTGAATAACAAAACAAAGTCCAGATTAAACCTTTACTGCGAAATGTCAAGAATATGAAAGATTGAACATCATTTAGCCGTTTAAAAACATTCCTTCTACAAGAAACATTGTGATTTCATGTTAGAGCTCCCTGGTGGTCTAGTGGTTAGATTAACCGGGTTCGAATCCCGGTTAGGGAACACAACTATATTAGTTATGTCCAAGCAAATCAAATACGAACCACTGTTGATAACCGATGTCCAAGTATTCAACGGCAAGCTGAATAATCAAAAAAAGCAGAAATCCATGTTGGCATTTTACTGCGAAATTTCAAGAATATGAAATATATAACAGCTGTTAAAAACCTGCCTTCTCAAAGTCACATGGTTTTTTGATACCAGAGTACCCTGGAGGTCTAGAGGTTAGGATTCGGCGCTCTCACCGCCGCGGCTCGGGTTCGATTCCCGGCTAGGAAAAATAACATTATTGGTTATGTCCAAGCAAATCAAATACGAACCACTGTTGATAAAGGATGTCCAAGTATTCAATGGCAAGTTGAATAATCAAAAAAAGCAGAAATCCATGTTGGCATTTTACTGCGAAATGTCAAGAATATGAAATATATAACAGCTGTTAAAAACCTGCCTTCTCAAAGTCACATGGTTTTTTGATACCAGAGCTCCCTGGTGGTCTAGTGGTTAGGATTCGGCGCTCTCACCGCCGCGGCCCGGGTTCGATTCCCGGTTAGGGAACACAACTTTTTTGGTTATGTCCAAGCAATTTAAATACGAACCACTGTTGATAACCAATGTCAAATATTCAACGGCAAGGTGAATAACAGAACAAAGTCCAGATTAAACCTTTACTGCGATATGTCAAGAATATGAAATATTGAACATCATTTAGCCGTTTAAAAACATTCCTTCTACAAGAAAAATTGTGATTTCATTCTAGAGCTCCCTGGTGGTCTAGTGGTTAGATTAACTGGGTTCGATTCCCGGTTAGGGAACACAACATTATTAGTTATGTCCAAGCAAATCAAATACGAACTATTGTTGATAACCGATGTCCAAGTATTCAACAGAAAGGTGAATAATCAAAAAAAGCAAAAATCCATGTTTGCATTTTACTGCGAAGTGTCAAGAATATGAAACATATAGCAAAAATTGGCTGTTAAAAACCTGCCTTCTCAAAGTCACGTTGTTTTCTAAGGAGACAGCTCCCTGGTGGTCTAGTGGTTCGGATTCGGCGCTCTCACCGCCGCGGCCCGCGGCCCGCCGCGGCCCGGGTCCAAGCAAATCAAATACGAACCACTGTTGATAACCGATGTCAAAGTATTCAACGGCAAGGTGAATAACAAAACAAAGTCCAGATTAAACCTTTACTGCGAAATGTCAAGAATATGTAATATTGAACATCATTTAGCCGTTTAAAAACATTGCTTCTACAAGAAACATTGTGATTTTATTTTAGAGCTCCCTGGTGGTCTAGTGGTTAGATTAACCGGGTTCGATTCTCGGTTAGGGAAAACATCTTTATTAGTTATGTCCAAGCAAATCAAATACGAACCACTGTTGATAACCGATGTCCAAGTATTCAACGGCAAGCTGAATAATCAAAAAAAGCAGAAATCCATGTTGGCATTTTACTGCGAAATTTCAAGAATATGAAATATATAACAGTTGTTAAAAACCTGCCTTCTCAAAGTCACGTTGTTTTTTGATGATACAGCTCCCTGGTGGTCTAGTGATTAGGATCGCTCTCACCGACGCGGCCCGGGTTCGATTCCCGGTTAGGGAACATAACTTTATTAGTTATGTCCAAGCAAATCAAATATGAACCACTGTTGATAACCGATGTCCAAGTATTCAACGGCAAGCTGAATAATCAAAAAAAGATGAAATCCATGTTGGCATTCTACTGCGAAATGTCAAGAATATGAAATATATAACAGCTGTTAAAAATCTGCCTTCTCAAAGTCACATGGTTTTATGGTACCAGAGGTCCCTGGTGGTCTAGTGGTTAGGATTCGGCGCTCTCACCGCCGCGGCCCGGGTTCGATTCACGGTTAGGGAACACCAATTTACTATTTATGTCCAAGCAAATCAAATATGAACCACTGTTGATAACCGATGTCCAAGTATTCAACGGCAAGGTGAATAACAAAACAAAGTCCAGATTAAACCTTTACTGCGAAATGTCAAGAATATGAAAGATTGAACAGCATTTAGCCATTTAAAAACATTCCTTCTACAAGAAACATTGTGATTTCATGTTAGAGCTCCCTGGTGGTATAGTGATTAGATTAACCGTGTTCGATTCCCGGCTAGGGAACACAACTTTATTAGTTATGTCCAAGCAAATCAAATACGAACCACTGTTGATAACCGATGTCCAAGTATTCAACGGCAAGGTGAATAACAAAACAAAGTCCAGAAGAAAACCTTTCCTGCGAAATGTCAAGAATATGAAATATTGAACATCATTTAGCCGTTTAAAAACATTGCTTCTACAAGAAACATTGTGATTTCATTTTAGAGCTCGCTGGTGGTCTAGTGGTTAGATTAACCGGGTTTGATTCCCGGTTAGGGAACACAACTTAATTAGTTATGTCCAAGCAAATCAAATACGAACCACTGTTGATAACCGATGTCCAAGTATTCAACAGCAAGCTGAATAATCAAAAAAAGCAGAAATCCATGTTGGCATTTTACTGCGAAATTTCAAGAATATGAAATATATAACAGCTGTTAAAAATCTGACTTCTCAAAGTCACATGGTTTTATGCTACCAGAGCTCCCTGGTGGTCTAGTGGTTAGGATTCGGCGCTCTCACCGCTGCGCCACGGGTTTGATTCCCGGTTAAGGAACATAACTTTATTAGTTATGTCCAAGCAAATCAAATACGAACCACTGTTGATAACCGATGTCCAAGTATTCAACGGCAAGGTGAATAACAAAACAAAGTCCAGATTAAACCTTTACTGCGAAATATCAAGAATATGAAATATTGAACATCATTTAGCCGTTTAAAAACATTGCTTCTGCAAGAAACATTGTGATTTCATTTTAGAGCTCCCTGGTGGTCTAGTGGTTAGATTAACCGGGTTCGAATCCCGGTTAGGGAACACAACTATATTAGTTATGTCCAAGCAAATCAAATACGAACCACTGTTGATAACCGATGTCCAAGTATTCAACGGCAAGCTGAATAATCATAAAAAGCAGAAATCCATGTTGGCATTTTACTGCGAAATTTCAAGAATATGAAATATATAACAGCTGTTAAAAACCTGCCTTCTCAAAGTCACATGGTTTTTTGATACCAGAGCTCCCTGGAGGTCTAGAGGTTAGGATTCGGCGCTCTCACCGCCGCGGCTCGGGTTCGATTCCCGGCTAGGAAAAATAACATTATTGGTTATGTCCAAGCAAATTAAATACGAACCACTGTTGATAAAGGATGTCCAAGTATTCAATGGCAAGTTGAATAATCAAAAAAAGCAGAAATCCATGTTGGCATTTTACTGCGAAATGTCAAGAATATGAAATATATAACAGCTGTTAAAAACCTGCCTTCTCAAAGTCACGTTGTTTTTTAATGATACAGCTCCATGGTGGTCTAGTGGTTAGGATTTGGTGCTCTCACCGCCGCGGCCCGGGTTCGATTCCCGGTTAGGGAACATAACTTTATTGGTTAGGGAACAGAACTATATTAGTTATGTCCAAGCAAATCAAATACGAACCACTGTTGATAACCGATGTCCAAGTATTCAACGGCAAGCTGAATAATCAAAAAAAGCAGAAATCCATGTTGGCATTTTACTGCGAAATTTCAAGAATATGAAATATATAACAGCTGTTAAAAACCTGCCTTCTCAAAGTCACGTTGTTTTTTAATGATGCAGCTCCATGGTGGTCTAGTGGTTCGGATTCGGTTTCACGCCGCGGCCCGGGTTCGATTCCCGGTTAGGGAACATAACTTTATTGGTTAGGGAACATAACTTTATTGGTTATGTCCAAGCAAATCAAATATGAACCACTGTTGATAACCGATGTCCAAGTATTCAACGGCAAGGTGAATAACAAAACAAAGTCCAGATTAAACCTTTACTGCGAAATGTCAAGAATATGAAAGATTGAACATCATTTAGCCATTTAAAAACATTCCTTCTACAAGAAACATTGTGATTTCATGTAAGAGCTCCCTGGTGGTATAGTGATTAGATTAACCGGGTTCGATTCCCGGTTAGGAAAGATAACTTTATTGGTTATGTCCAAGCAAATCAAATACGAACCACTGTTGATAACGGATGTCCAAGTATTCAATGGCAAGCTGAATAATCAAAAAAAGCAGAAATCCATGTTTGCATTTTACTGCGAAATGTCAAGAATATGAAATATATAACAGCTGTTAAAAATCTGCCTTCTCAAAGTCACATGGTTTTATGGTACCAGAGCTCCGTGGTGGTCTAGTGGTTAGGATTCGGCGCTCTCACCGCCGCGGCCCGGGTTCGATTTCCGGTTAGGGAACATAACTTTATTAGTTATGTCCAAGCAAATCAAATATGAACCACTGTTGATAACCGATGTCCAAGTATTCAACGGCAAGGTGAATAACAAAACAAAGTCCAGATTAAACCTTTACTGCGATGTCAAGAAAATGAATGTCAATGTCAAGAATATGAAAGATTGAACATCATTTAGCCGTTTAAAAACATTCCTTCTACAAGAAACATTGTGATTTCATGTTAGAGCTCCCTGGTGGTATAGTGGTTAGATTAACCGGGTTCGATTCCCGGTTAGGGAACACAACTTTATTAGTTATGTCCAAGCAAATCAAATACGAACCACTGTTGATAACCAATGTCCAAGTATTCAACGGCAAGCTGAATAATCAAAAGAAGCAGAAATCCATGTTGGCATTTTACTGCGAAATTTCAAGAATATGAAATATATAACAGCTGTTAAAAACCTGCCTTCTCAAAGTCACATGGTTTTTTGACACCAGAGCTGCCTGGTGGTCTAGTGGTTAGGATTCGGCGCTCTCACCGCCGCGGCCCGGGTTCGATTCCCGGTTAGGGAACATAACTTTATTAGTTAAGTCCAAGCAAATCAAATATGAACCACTGTTGATAACCGATGTCCAAGTATTCAACGGCAAGGTGAATAACAAAACAAAGTCCAGATTAAACCTTTACTGCGAAATGTCAAGAATATGAAATATTGAACATCATTTAGCCGTTTAAAAACATTCCTCCCACAAGAAAAATTGTGATTTCATGTTAGAGCTCCCTGGTGGACTAGTGGTTAGATTAACCGGGTTCGATTCCCGGTTAGGGAACACAACTTTATTAGTTATGTCCAAGCAAATCAAATACGAACCACTGTTGATAAACGATGTCCAAGTATTCAACGGGAAGGTGAATAACAAAACAAAGTCCAGAATAAACCTTTACTGCGAAATGTCAAGAATATGAAATATTGAACATCATTTAGCCGTTTAAAAACATTGCTTCTACAAGAAACATTGTGATTTCATTTTAGAGCTCCCTGGTGGTCTAGTGGTTAGATTAACCGGGTTTGATTCCCGGTTAGGGAACACAACTTTATTAGTTATGTCCAAGCAAATCAAATACGAACCACTGTTGATAACCGATGTCCAAGTATTCAACAGCAAGCTGAATAATCAAAAAAAGCAGAAATCCATGTTGGCATTTTACTGCGAAATTTCAAGAATATGAAATATATAACAGCTGTTAAAAATCTGCCTTCTCAAAGTCACATGGTTTTATGCTACCAGAGCTCCCTGGTGGTCTAGTGGTTAGGATTCGGCGCACTCACCGCCGCGCCCCGGGTTTGATTCCCGGTTAGGGAACATAACTTTATTAGTTATGTCCAAGCAAATCAAATACGAACCACTGTTGATAACCGATGTCCAAGTATTCAACGGCAAGGTGAATAACAAAACAAAGTCCAGATTAAACCTTCACTGCGAAATGTCAAGAATATGAAATATTGAACATCATTTAGCCGTTTAAAAACATTGCTTAGGATTCCGCGCTCTCACCGCCGCGGCTCGGGTTCGATTCCCGGCTAGGAAAGATAACTTTATTGGTTATGTCCAAGCAAATCAAATACGAACCACTGTTGATAACCGATGTCCAAGTATTCAACGGCAAGCTGAATAATCAAAAAAAGCAGAAATCCATGTTGGCATTTTACTGCGAAATTTCAAGAATATGAAATATTGAACATCATTTAGCCGTTTAAAAACATTCCTTCTAAAAGAAAAATTGTGATTTCATTCTAGTGCTCCCTGGTGGTCTAGTGGTTAGATTAACTGGGTTCGATTCCCGGTTAGGGAACACAACATTATTAGTTATGTCCAAGCAAATCAAATACGAACCACTGTTGATAACCGATGTCCAAGTATTCAACAGAAAGGTTAATAATCAAAAAAAGCAAAAATCCATGTTTCCATTTTACTGCGAAGTGTCAAGAATATGAAACATATAGCAAAAATTGGCTGTTAAAAACCTGCCTTCTCAAAGTCACGTTGTTTTGTAATGATACAGCTCCCTGGTGGTCTAGTGGTTAGGATTCGGCGCTCTCACCGCCGCGGCCCGGGTTCGATTCCCGGTTAGGGAACATAACTTTATTAGTTAAGTCCAAGCAAATCAAATATGAACCACTGTTGATAACGGATGTCCAAGTACTCAACGGCAAGTTGAATAATCAAAAAGAGCAGAAATCCATGTAGGCATTTTACTGCGAAATGTCAAGAATATGAAATATATAACAGCTGTTACAAACCTGCCTTCTCAAAATCACATGGTTTTTTGATACAAGAGCTCCCTGGTGGTCTAGTGGTTAGGATTCGGCGCTCTCACCGCCGCGGCCCGGGTTCGATTCCCGGTTAGGGAACATAACTTTATTAGTTATGTCCAAGCAAATCAAATATGAACCACTGTTGATAACCGATGTCCAAGTATTCAACGGCAAGGTGAATAACAAAACAAAGTCCAGATTAAACCTTTACTGCGAAATGTCAAGAATATGAAATATTGAACATCATTTAGCCGTTTAAAAACATTCCTTCTACAAGAAAAATTGTGATTTCATGTTAGAGCTCCCTGGTGTTCTAGTGGTTAGATTAACCGGGTTCGATTCCCGGTTAGGGAACACAACTTTATTAGTTATGTCCAAGCAAATCAAATACGAACCACTGTTGATAAACGATGTCCAAGAATTCAACGGCAAGGTGAATAACAAAACAAAGTCGAGAATAAACCTTCACTGCGAAATGTCAAGAATATGAAATATTGAACATCATTTAGCCGTTTAAAAACATTGCTTCTACAAGAAACATTGTGATTTCATTTTAGAGCTCCCTGGTGGTCTAGTGGTTAGATTAACAGCTGTTAAAAACCTGCCTTCTCAAAGTCACATGGTTTTTTGATACCAGAGCTGCCTGGTGGTCTAGTGGTTAGATTAACTGGGTTCGATTGCCGGTTAGGGAACACAACATTATTAGTTATGTCCAAGCAAATCAAATACGAACCACTGTTGATAACCAATGTCCAAGTATTCAACGGCAAGTTGAATAATCAAAAAAAGCAGAAATCCATGTTGGCATTTTACTGCGAAATGTCAAGAATATGAAATATATAACAGCTGTTAAAAACCTGCCTTCTCAAAGTCACGTTGTTTTTTAATGATGCAGCTCCATGGTGGTCTAGTGGTTAGGATTTGGTGCTCTCACCGCCGCGGCCCGGGTTCGATTCCCGGTTAGGGAACATAACTTCATTGGTTAGGGAACATAACTTTATTAGTTATGTCCAAGCAAATCAAATATGAACCACTGTTGATAACCGATGTCCAAGTATTCAACGGCAAGGTGAATAACAAAACAAAGTCCAGATTAAACCTTTACTGCGAAATGTCAAGAATATGAAAGATTGAACATCATTTAGCCATTTAAAAACATTCCTTCTATAAGAAACATTGTGATTTCATGTTAGAGCTCCCTGGTGGTATAGTGATTAGATTAACCGGGTTCGAATCCCGGTTAGGAAAGATAACTTTATTGGTTATGTCCAAGCAAATCAAATACGAACCACTGTTGATAACGGATGTCCAAGTATTCAATGGCAAGTTGAATAATCAAAAAAAGCAGAAATCCATGTTTGCATTTTAATGCGAAGTGTCAAGAATATGAAACATATAGCAAAAATTGGCTGTTAAAAACCTGCCTTCTGAAAGTCACGTTGTTTTTTAATGATACAGCTCCCTGGTGGTCTAGTGGTTAGGATTAGGCGCTCTCACCGCCGCGGCCCGGGTTCGATTCCCGGTTAGGGAACATAACTTTATTAGTTATGTCCAAGCAAATCAAATATGAACCACTGTTGATAACCGATGTCCAAGTATTCAACGGCAAGCTGAATAATCAAAAAAAGATGAAATCCATGTTGCCATTTTACTGCGAAATGTCAAGAATATGAAATATATAACAGCTGTTAAAAATCTGCCTTCTCAAAGTCACATGGTTTTATGGTACCAGAGCTCCCTGGTGGTCTAGTGGTTAGGATTCGGCGCTCTCACCGCCGCGGCCCGGGTTCGATTCCCGGTTAGGGAACACAACTTTATTAGTTATGTCCAAGCAAATCAAATATGAACCACTGTTGATAACCGATGTCCAAGTATTCAACGGCAAGGTGAATAACAAAACAAAGTCCAGATTAAACCTTTACTGCGATGTCAAGAAAATGAATGTCAATGTCAAGAATATGAAAGATTGAACATCATTTAGCCGTTTAAAAACATTCCTTCTACAAGAAACATTGTGATTTCATGTTAGAGCTCCCTGGTGGTATAGTGGTTAGATTAACCGGGTTCGATTCCCGGTTAGGGAACACAACTTTATTAGTTATGTCCAAGCAAATCAAATACGAACCACTGTTGATAACCAATGTCCAAGTATTCAACGGCAAGCTGAATAATCAAAAGAAGCAGAAATCCATGTTGGCATTTTACTGCGAAATTTCAAGAATATGAAATATATAACAGCTGTTAAAAACCTGCCTTCTCAAAGTCACATGGTTTTATGACAGCAGAGCTGCCTGGTGGTCTAGTGGTTAGGATTCGGCGCTCTCACCGCCGCGGCCCGGGTTCGATTCCCGGTTAGGGAACATAACTTTATTAGTTAAGTCCAAGCAAATCAAATATGAACCACTGTTGATAACCGATGTCCAAGTATTCAACGGCAAGGTGAATAACAAAACAAAGTCCAGATTAAACCTTTACTGCGAAATGTCAAGAATATGAAATATTGAACATCATTTAGCCGTTTAAAAACATTCCTCCCACAAGAAAAATTGTGATTTCATGTTAGAGCTCCCTGGTGGTCTAGTGGTTAGATTAACCGGGTTCGATTCCCGGTTAGGGAACACAACTTTATTAGTTATGTCCAAGCAAATCAAATACGAACCACTGTTGATAAACGATGTCCAAGTATTCAACGGCAAGGTGAATAACAAAACAAAGTCCAGAATAAACCTTTACTGCGAAATGTCAAGAATATGAAATATTGAACATCATTTAGCCGTTTAAAAACATTGCTTCTACAAGAAACATTGTGATTTCATTTTAGAGCTCCCTGGTGGTCTAGTGGTTAGATTAACCGGGTTTGATTCCCGGTTAGGGAACACAACTTTATTAGTTATGTCCAAGCAAATCAAATACGAACCACTGTTGATAACCGATGTCCAAGTATTCAACGGCAAGGTGAATAACAAAACAAAGTCCAGATTAAACCTTCACTGCGAAATGTCAAGAATATGAAATATTGAACATCATTTAGCCGTTTAAAAACATTGCTTAGGATTCGGCGCTCTCACCGCCGCGGCTCGGGTTCGATTCCCGGCTAGGAAAGATAACTTTATTGGTTATGTCCAAGCAAATCAAATACGAACCACTGTTGATAACCGATGTCCAAGTATTCAACGGCAAGCTGAATAATCAAAAAAAGCAGAAATCCATGTTGGCATTTTACTGCGAAATTTCAAGAATATGAAATATTGAACATCATTTAGCCGTTTAAAAACATTCCTTCTACAAGAAAAATTGTGATTTCATTCTAGAGCTCCCTGGTGGTCTAGTGGTTAGATTAACTGGGTTCGATTCCCGGTTAGGGAACACAACATTATTAGTTATGTCCAAGCAAATCAAATACGAACCACTGTTGATAACTGATGTCCAAGTATTCAACAGAAAGGTTAATAATCAAAAAAAGCAAAAATCCATGTTTGCATTTTACTGCGAAGTGTCAAGAATATGAAACATATAGCAAAAATTGGCTGTTAAAAACCTGCCTTCTCAAAGTCACGTTGTTTTGTAATGATACAGCTCCCTGGTGGTCTAGTGGTTAGGATTCGGCGCTCTCACCGCCGCGGCCCGCGGCCCGCCGCGGCCCGGGTCCAAGCAAATCAAATACGAACCACTGTTGATAACCGTTGTCCAAGTATTCAACGGCAAGGTGAATAGCAAAACAAAGTCCAGATTAAACCTTTACTGCGAAATGTCAAGAATATGTAATATTGAACATCATTTAGCCGTTTAAAAACATTGCTTCTACAAGAAACATTGTGATTTTATTTTAGAGCTCCATGGTGGTCTAGTGGTTAGATTAACCGGGTTCGATTCTCGGTTAGGGAACACATCTTTAATAGTTATGTCCAAGCAAATCAAATACGAACCACTGTTGATAACCGATGTCCAAGTATTCAACGGCAAGCTGAATAATCAAAAAAAGCAGAAATCCATGTTGGCATTTTACTGCGAAATTTCAAGAATATGAAATATATAACAGCTGTTAAAAACCTGCCTTCTCAAAGTCACGTTGTTTTTTGATGATGCAGCTCCCTGGTGGTCTAGTGGTTAGGATTCAGCGCTCTCACCGCCGCGGCCGGGGTTCGATTCCCGGTTAGGGAACATAACTTTATTGGTTAGGGAACATAACTTTATTAGTTATGTCCAAGCAAATCAAATATGAACCACTGTTGATAACCGATGTCAAAGTATTCAACGGCAAGCTGAATAATCAAAAAAAGATGAAATCCATGTTGGCATTTTACTGCGAAATGTCAAGAATATGAAATATATAACAGCTGTTAAAAATCTGCCTTCTCGAAGTCACATGGTTTTATGGTACAAGAGGTCCCTGGTGGTCTAGTGGTTAGGATTCGGCGCTCTCACCGCCGCGGCCCGGGATCGATTCCCTGTTAGGGAACACAAATTTACTAGTTATGTCCAAGCAAATCAAATCTGAACCACTGTTGATAACCGATGTCCAAGTGAATAACAAAACAAAGTCCAGATTAAACCTTTACTGCGAAATGTCATGAATATGAAAGATTGAACATCATTTAGCCATTTAAAAACATTCCTTCTACAAGAAACATTGTGATTTCATGTTAGAGCTCCCTGGTGGTATAGTGATTAGATTAACCGGGTTCGATTCCCGGCTAGGGAACACAACTTTATTAGTTATGTCCAAGCAAATCAAATACGAACCACTGTTGATAACAGATGTCCAAGTATTCAACGGCAAGGTGAATAACAAAACAAAGTCCAGAAGAAAACCTTTCCTGCGAAATGTCAAGAATATGAAATATTGAACATCATTTAGCCGTTTAAAAACATTGCTTCTACAAGAAACATTGTGATTTTATTTTAGAGCTCCCTGGAGGTCTAGTGGTTAGATTAACCGGGTTCGATTCCCGGTTAGGGAACACAACTTTATTAGTTATGTCCAAGCAAATCAAATACGAACCACTGTTGATAACCGATGTCCAAGTATTCAACGGCAAGCTGAATAATCAAAAAAAGCAGAAATCCATGTTGGCATTTTACTGCGAAATTTCAAGAATATGAAATATATAACAGCTGTTAAAAATCTGCCTTCTCAAAGTCACATGGTTTTATGCAACCAGAGCTCCCTGGTGGTCTAGTGGTTAGGATTCGGCGCTCTCTCCGCTGCGCCTGGGGTTTGATTCCCGGTTAGGGAACATACCTTTAAAAGTTATGTCCAAGCAAATCAAATACGAACCACTGTTGATAACCGATGTCCAAGTATTCAACGGCAAGGTGAATAACAAAACAAAGTCCAGATTAAACCTTTACTGCGAAATGTCAAGAATATGAAATATTGAACATCATTTAGCCGTTTAAAAACATTGCTTCTGCAAGAAACATTGTGATTTCATTTTTGAGCTCCCTGGTGGTCTAGTGGTTAGATTAACCGGGTTCGAATCCCGGTTAGGAAAGATAACTTTATTGGTTATGTACAAGCAAATCAAATACGAACCACTGTTGATAACGGATGTCCAAGTATTCAATGGCAAGTTGAATAATCAAAAAAAGCAGAAATGCATGTTTGCATTTTACTGCGAAGTGTCAAGAATATGAACCATATAACAGCGGTTAAAAACCTGCCTTCTCAAAGTCACATGGTTTTTTGATACCAGAGCTCACTGGTGGTCTAGAGGTTAGGATTCGGCGCTCTCACCACCGCGGCCCGGGTTCGTTTCCCGGTTACGAAAGATAACTTTATTGGTTATGTCCAAGCAAATCAAATACGAACCACTGTTGATAACGGATGTCCAAGTACTCAACGGCAAGTTGTATAATCAAAAAGAGCAGAAATCCATGTTGGCATTTTACTGCGAAATGTCAAGAATATGAAATATATAACAGCTGTTACAAACCGGCCTTCTCAAAATCACATGGTTTTTTGATACAACAGCTCCCTGGTGGTCTAGTCGTTAGGATTCGGCGCTCTCACCGCCGCCGCCCGGGTTCGATTCCCGGTTAGGGAACATAACTATATTAGTTATGTCCAAGCAAATCAAATATGAACCACTGTTGATAACCGATGTCCAAGTATTCAACGGCAAGCTGAATAATCAAAAAAAGATGAAATCCATGTTGGCATTTTACTGCGAAATGTCAAGAATATGAAATATATAACAGATGTTAAAAATCTGCCTTCTCAAAGTCACATGGTTTTATGGTACCAGAGCTCCCTGGTGGTCTAGTGGTTAGGATTCGGCGCTCTCACCGCCGCGGCCTGGGTTAGATTCCCGGTTAGGGAACATAACTTTACTAGTTATGTCCAAGCAAATCAAATATGAACCACTGTTGATAACCGATGTCCAAGTATTCAACGGCAAGCTGAATAATCAAAAAAAGATGAAATCCATGTTGGCATTTTACTGCGAAATGTCAAGAATATGAAATATATAACAGCTGTTAAAAATCTGCCTTCTCAAAGTCACATGGTTTTATGGAACCAGAGCTCCCTGGTGGTCTAGTGGTTAGGATTCGGCGCTCTCACCGCCGCGGCCCGGGTTCGACCTGGTTAGGGAACACAAATTTATTAGTTATGTCCAAGCAAATCAAATATGAACCACTGTTGATAACCGATGTCCAAGTATTCAACGGCAAGGTGAATAACAAAACAAAGTCCAGATTAAACCTTTACTGCGAAAAGTCAAGAATATGAAAGATTGAACATCATTTAGCCGTTTAAAAACATTCTTTCTTCAAGAAACATTGTGATTTCATGTTAGAGCTCCCTGGTGGTATAGTGGTTAGATTAACCGGGTTCGATTCCCGTTTAGGGAACACAACTTTATTAGTTATGTCCAAGCAAATCAAATACGAACCACTGTTGATAACCAATGTCCAAGTATTCAACGGCAAGCTGAATAATCAAAAAAAGCAGAAATTCATGTTGGCATTTTACTGCGAAATTTCAAGAAAATGAAATATATAACAGCTGTTAAAAACCTGCCTTCTCAAAGTCACATGGTTTTTTGATACCAGAGCTGCCTGGTGGTCTAGTGGTTAGGATTCGGCGCTCTCACCGCCGCGGCCCGGGTTCGTTTCCCGGTTAGGGAACATAACTTTATTAGTTAAGTCCAAGCAAATCAAATATGAACCACTGTTGATAACGGATGTCCAAGTACTCAACGGCAAGTTGAATAATCAAAAAGAGCAGAAATCCATGTTGGCATTTTACTGCGAAATGTCAAGAATATGAAATATATAACAGCTGTTACAAACCTGCCTTCTCAAAATCACATGGTTTTTTGATACAAGAGCTCCGTGGTGGTCTAGTGGTTAGGATTCGGCGCTCTCACCGCCGCGGCCCGGGTTCGATTCCCGGTTAGGGAACATAACTTTATTTGTTATGTCCAAGCAAATCAAATATGTACCACTGTTGATAACCGATGTCCATGTATTCAACGGCAAGCTGAATAATCAAAAAAAGATGAAATCCATGTTGGCATTTTACTGCGAAATGTCAAGAATATGAAATATATAACAGCTGTTAAAAATCTGCCTTCTAAAAGTCACATGGTTTTATGGTACCAGAGCTCCCTGGTGGTCTAGTGGTTAGGATTGGAGCTCTCACCGCCGCGGCCCGGGTTCGATTCCCGGTTAGGGAACATAACTTTATTAGTTATGTCCAAGCAAATCAAATATGAACCACTGTTGATAACCGATGTCCAAGTATTCAACGGCAAGGTGAATAACAAAACAAAGTCCAGATTAAACCTTTACTGCGAAATGTCAAGAATATGAAATATTGAACATCATTTAGCCGTTTAAAAACATTCCTTCTACAAGAAAAATTGTGATTTCATGTTAGAGCTCCCTGGTGGTCTAGTGGTTAGATTAACCGGGTTCGATTCCCGGTTAGGGAACACAACTTTATTAGTTATGTCCAAGCAAATCAAATACGAACCACTGTTGATAAACGATGTCCAAGAATTCAACGGCAAGGTGAATAACAAAACAAAGTCGAGAATAAACCTTTACTGCGAAATGTCAAGAATATGAAATATTGAACATCATTTAGCCGTTTAAAAACATTGCTTCTACAAGAAACATTGTGATTTCATTTTAGAGCTCCCTGGTAGTCTAGTGGTTAGATTAACAGCTGTTAAAAACCTGCCTTCTCAAAGTCACATGGTTTTTTGATACCAGAGCTCCCTGGTGGTCTAGTGGTTAGATTAACTGGGTTCGATTCCCGGTTAGGGAACACAACATTATTAGTTATGTCCAAGCAAATCAAATACGAACCACTGTTGATAACCGATGTCCAAGTATTCAACGGCAAGGTGAATAACAAAACAAAGTCCAGATTAAACCTTTACTGCGAAATGTCAAGAATATGTAATATTGAACATCATTTAGCCGTTTAAAAACATTGCTTCTACAAGAAACATTGTGATTTTATTTTAGAGCTCCCTGGTGGTCTAGTGGTTAGATTAACCGGGTTCGATTCTCGGTTAGGGAACACATCTTTATTAGTTATGTCCAAGCAAATCAAATACGAACCACTGTTGATAACCAATGTCCAAGTATTCAACGGCAAGCTGAATAATCAAAAAAAGCAGAAATTCATGTTGGCATTTTACTGCGAAATTTCAAGAATATGAAATATATAACAGCTGTTAAAAACCTGCCTTCTCAAAGTCACATGGTTTTTTTGATACCAGAGCTGCCTGGTGGTCTAGTGGTTAGGATTCGGCGCTCTCACCGCCGCGGCCCGGGTTCAATTCCCGGTTAGGGAACATAACTTTATTAGTTAAGTCCAAGCAAATCAAATATGAACCACTGTTGATAACGGATGTCCAAGTACTCAACGGCAAGTTGAATAATCAAAAAGAGCAGAAATCCATGTTGGCATTTTACTGCGAAATGTCAAGAATATGAAATATATAACAGCTGTTACAAACCTGCCTTCTCAAAATCACATGGTTTTTTGATACAAGAGCTCCCTGGTGGTCTAGTGGTTAGGATTCGGCGCTCTCACCGTCGCGGCCCGGGTTCGATTCCCGGTTAGGGAACACAACTTTAATAGTTATGTCCAAGCAAATCAAATATGAACCACTGTTGATAACCGATGTCCAAGTATTCAACGGCAAGGTGAATAACAAAACAAAGTCCAGATTAAACCTTTACTGCGATGTCAAGAAAATGAATGTCAATGTCAAGAATATGAAAGATTGAACATCATTTAGCCGTTTAAAAACATTCCTTCTACAAGAAACATTGTGATTTCATGTTAGAGCTCCCTGGTGGTCTAGTGGTTAGATTAACCGGGTTCGATTCCCGGTTAGGGAACACAACTTTATTAGTTATGTCCAAGCAAATCAAATACGAACCACTGTTGATAAACGATGTCCAAGTATTCAACGGCAAGGTGAATAACAAAACAAAGTCCAGAATAAACCTTTACTGCGAAATGTCAAGAATATGAAATATTGAACATCATTTAGCCGTTTAAAAACATTGCTTCTACAAGAAACATTGTGATTTCATTTTAGAGCTCCCTGGTGGTCTAGTGGTTAGATTAACCGGGTTTGATTCCCGGTTAGGGAACACAACTTTATTAGTTATGTCCAAGCAAATCAAATACGAACCACTGTTGATAACCGATGTCCAAGTATTCAACGGCAAGGTGAATAACAAAACAAAGTCCAGATTAAACCTTCACTGCGAAATGTCAAGAATATGAAATATTGAACATCATTTAGCCGTTTAAAAACATTGCTTAGGATTCGGCGCTCTCACCGCCGCGGCTCGGGTTCGATTCCCGGCTAGGAAAGATAACTTTATTGGTTATGTCCAAGCAAATCAAATACGAACCACTGTTGATAACCGATGTCCAAGTATTCAACGGCAAGCTGAATAATCAAAAAAAGCAGAAATCCATGTTGGCATTTTACTGCGAAATTTCAAGAATATGAAATATTGAACATCATTTAGCCGTTTAAAAACATTCCTTCTACAAGAAAAATTGTGATTTCATTCTAGAGCTCCCTGGTGGTCTAGTGGTTAGATTAACTGGGTTCGATTCCCGGTTAGGGAACACAACATTATTAGTTATGTCCAAGCAAATCAAATACGAACCACTGTTGATAACTGATGTCCAAGTATTCAACAGAAAGGTTAATAATCAAAAAAAGCAAAAATCCATGTTTGCATTTTACTGCGAAGTGTCAAGAATATGAAACATATAGCAAAAATTGGCTGTTAAAAACCTGCCTTCTCAAAGTCACGTTGTTTTGTAATGATACAGCTCCCTGGTGGTCTAGTGGTTAGGATTCGGCGCTCTCACCGCCGCGGCCCGCGGCCCGCCGCGGCCCGGGTCCAAGCAAATCAAATACGAACCACTGTTGATAACCGTTGTCCAAGTATTCAACGGCAAGGTGAATAGCAAAACAAAGTCCAGATTAAACCTTTACTGCGAAATGTCAAGAATATGTAATATTGAACATCATTTAGCCGTTTAAAAACATTGCTTCTACAAGAAACATTGTGATTTTATTTTAGAGCTCCATGGTGGTCTAGTGGTTAGATTAACCGGGTTCGATTCTCGGTTAGGGAACACATCTTTAATAGTTATGTCCAAGCAAATCAAATACGAACCACTGTTGATAACCGATGTCCAAGTATTCAACGGCAAGCTGAATAATCAAAAAAAGCAGAAATCCATGTTGGCATTTTACTGCGAAATTTCAAGAATATGAAATATATAACAGCTGTTAAAAACCTGCCTTCTCAAAGTCACGTTGTTTTATGATGATGCAGCTCCCTGGTGGTCTAGTGGTTAGGATTCGGTGCTCTCACCGCCGCGGCCCGGGTTCGATTCCCGGTTAGGGAACATAACTTTATTGGTTAGGGAACATAACTTTATTAGTTATGTCCAAGCAAATCAAATATGAACCACTGTTGATAACCGATGTCAAAGTATTCAACGGCAAGCTGAATAATCAAAAAAAGATGAAATCCATGTTGGCATTTTACTGCGAAATGTCAAGAATATGAAATATATAACAGCTGTTAAAAATCTGCCTTCTCGAAGTCACATGGTTTTATGGTACAAGAGGTCCCTGGTGGTCTAGTGGTTAGGATTCGGCGCTCTCACCACCGCGGCCCGGGTTCGATTCCCTGTTAGGGAACACAAATTTACTAGTTATGTCCAAGCAAATCAAATATGAACCACTGTTGATAACCGATGTCCAAATGAATAACAAAACAAAGTCCAGATTAAACCTTTACTGCGAAATGTCATGAATATGAAAGATTGAACATCATTTAGCCATTTAAAAACATTCCTTCTACAAGAAACATTGTGATTTCATGTTAGAGCTCCCTGGTGGTATAGTGATTAGATTAACCGGGTTCGATTCCCGGCTAGGGAACACAACTTTATTAGTTATGTCCAAGCAAATCAAATACGAACCACTGTTGATAACAGATGTCCAAGTATTCAACGGCAAGGTGAATAACAAAACAAAGTCCAGAAGAAAACCTTTCCTGCGAAATGTCAAGAATATGAAATATTGAACATCATTTAGCCGTTTAAAAACATTGCTTCTACAAGAAACATTGTGATTTTATTTTAGAGCTCCCTGGAGGTCTAGTGGTTAGATTAACCGGGTTCGATTCCCGGTTAGGGAACACAACTTTATTAGTTATGTCCAAGCAAATCAAATACGAACCACTGTTGATAACCGATGTCCAAGTATTCAACGGCAAGCTGAATAATCAAAAAAAGATGAAATCCATGTTGGCATTTTACTGCGAAATGTCAAGAATATGAAATATATAACAGATGTTAAAAATCTGCCTTCTCAAAGTCACATGGTTTTATGGTACCAGAGCTCCCTGGTGGTCTAGTGGTTAGGATTCGGCGCTCTCACCGCCGCGGCCCGGGTTAGATTCCCGGTTAGGGAACATAACTTTACTAGTTATGTCCAAGCAAATCAAATATGAACCACTGTTGATAACCGATGTCCAAGTATTCAACGGCAAGCTGAATAATCAAAAAAAGATGAAATCCATGTTGGCATTTTACTGCGAAATGTCAAGAATATGAAATATATAACAGCTGTTAAAAATCTGCCTTCTCAAAGTCACATGGTTTTATGGTACCAGAGCTCCCTGGTGGTCTAGTGGTTAGGATTCGGCGCTCTCACCGCCGCGGCCCGGGTTCGATTCCCGGTTAGGGAACACAACTTTATTAGTTATGTCCAAGCAAATCAAATATGAACCACTGTTGATAACCGATGTCCAAGTATTCAACGGCAAGGTGAATAACAAAACAAAGTCCAGATTAAACCTTTACTGCGATGTCAAGAAAATGAATGTCAATGTCAAGAATATGAAAGATTGAACATCATTTAGCCGTTTAAAAACATTCCTTCTACAAGAAACATTGTGATTTCATGTTAGAGCTCCCTGGTGGTATAGTGGTTAGATTAACCGGGTTCGATTCCCGGTTAGGGAACACAACTTTATTAGTTATGTCCAAGCAAATCAAATACGAACCACTGTTGATAACCAATGTCCAAGTATTCAACGGCAAGCTGAATAATCAAAAGAAGCAGAAATCCATGTTGGCATTTTACTGCGAAATTTCAAGAATATGAAATATATAACAGCTGTTAAAAACCTGCCTTCTCAAAGTCACATGGTTTTATGACAGCAGAGCTGCCTGGTGGTCTAGTGGTTAGGATTCGGCGCTCTCACCGCCGCGGCTCGGGTTCGATTCCCGGTTAGGGAACATAACTTTATTAGTTAAGTCCAAGCAAATCAAATATGAACCACTGTTGATAACCGATGTCCAAGTATTCAACGGCAAGGTGAATAACAAAACAAAGTCCAGATTAAACCTTTACTGCGAAATGTCAAGAATATGAAATATTGAACATCATTTAGCCGTTTAAAAACATTCCTCCCACAAGAAAAATTGTGATTTCATGTTAGAGCTCCCTGGTGGTCTAGTGGTTAGATTAACCGGGTTCGATTCCCGGTTAGGGAACACAACTTTATTAGTTATGTCCAAGCAAATCAAATACGAACCACTGTTGATAAACGATGTCCAAGTATTCAACGGCAAGGTGAATAACAAAACAAAGTCCAGAATAAACCTTTACTGCGAAATGTCAAGAATATGAAATATTGAACATCATTTAGCCGTTTAAAAACATTGCTTCTACAAGAAACATTGTGATTTCATTTTAGAGCTCCCTGGTGGTCTAGTGGTTAGATTAACCGGGTTTGATTCCCGGTTAGGGAACACAACTTTATTAGTTATGTCCAAGCAAATCAAATACGAACCACTGTTGATAACCGATGTCCAAGTATTCAACGGCAAGGTGAATAACAAAACAAAGTCCAGATTAAACCTTCACTGCGAAATGTCAAGAATATGAAATATTGAACATCATTTAGCCGTTTAAAAACATTGCTTAGGATTCGGCGCTCTCACCGCCGCGGCTTGGGTTCGATTCCCGGCTAGGAAAGATAACTTTATTGGTTATGTCCAAGCAAATCAAATACGAACCACTGTTGATAACCGATGTCCAAGTATTCAACGGCAAGCTGAATAATCAAAAAAAGCAGAAATCCATGTTGGCATTTTACTGCGAAATTTCAAGAATATGAAATATTGAACATCATTTAGCCGTTTAAAAACATTCCTTCTACAAGAAAAATTGTGATTTCATTCTAGAGCTCCCTGGTGGTCTAGTGGTTAGATTAACTGGGTTCGATTCCCGGTTAGGGAACACAACATTATTAGTTATGTCCAAGCAAATCAAATACGAACCACTGTTGATAACTGATGTCCAAGTATTCAACAGAAAGGTTAATAATCAAAAAAAGCAAAAATCCATGTTTGCATTTTACTGCGAAGTGTCAAGAATATGAAACATATAGCAAAAATTGGCTGTTAAAAACCTGCCTTCTCAAAGTCACGTTGTTTTGTAATGATACAGCTCCCTGGTGGTCTAGTGGTTAGGATTCGGCGCTCTCACCGCCGCGGCCCGCGGCCCGCCGCGGCCCGGGTCCAAGCAAATCAAATACGAACCACTGTTGATAACCGTTGTCCAAGTATTCAACGGCAAGGTGAATAGCAAAACAAAGTCCAGATTAAACCTTTACTGCGAAATGTCAAGAATATGTAATATTGAACATCATTTAGCCGTTTAAAAACATTGCTTCTACAAGAAACATTGTGATTTTATTTTAGAGCTCCATGGTGGTCTAGTGGTTAGATTAACCGGGTTCGATTCTCGGTTAGGGAACACATCTTTAATAGTTATGTCCAAGCAAATCAAATACGAACCACTGTTGATAACCGATGTCCAAGTATTCAACGGCAAGCTGAATAATCAAAAAAAGCAGAAATCCATGTTGGCATTTTACTGCGAAATTTCAAGAATATGAAATATATAACAGCTGTTAAAAACCTGCCTTCTCAAAGTCACGTTGTTTTTTGATGATGCAGCTCCCTGGTGGTCTAGTGGTTAGGATTCAGCGCTCTCACCGCCGCGGCCCGGGTTCGATTCCCGGTTAGGGAACATAACTTTATTGGTTAGGGAACATAACTTTATTAGTTATGTCCAAGCAAATCAAATATGAACCACTGTTGATAACCGATGTCAAAGTATTCAACGGCAAGCTGAATAATCAAAAAAAGATGAAATCCATGTTGGCATTTTACTGCGAAATGTCAAGAATATGAAATATATAACAGCTGTTAAAAATCTGCCTTCTCGAAGTCACATGGTTTTATGGTACAAGAGGTCCCTGGTGGTCTAGTGGTTAGGATTCGGGGCTCTCACCGCCGCGGCCCGGGATCGATTCCCTGTTAGGGAACACAAATTTACTAGTTATGTCCAAGCAAATCAAATATGAACCACTGTTGATAACCGATGTCCAAGTGAATAACAAAACAAAGTCCAGATTAAACCTTTACTGCGAAATGTCATGAATATGAAAGATTGAACATCATTTAGCCATTTAAAAACATTCCTTCTACAAGAAACATTGTGATTTCATGTTAGAGCTCCCTGGTGGTATAGTGATTAGATTAACCGGGTTCGATTCCCGGCTAGGGAACACAACTTTATTAGTTATGTCCAAGCAAATCAAATACGAACCACTGTTGATAACAGATGTCCAAGTATTCAACGGCAAGGTGAATAACAAAACAAAGTCCAGAAGAAAACCTTTCCTGCGAAATGTCAAGAATATGAAATATTGAACATCATTTAGCCGTTTAAAAACATTGCTTCTACAAGAAACATTGTGATTTTATTTTAGAGCTCCCTGGAGGTCTAGTGGTTAGATTAACGGGGTTCGATTCCCGGTTAGGGAACACAACTTTATTAGTTATGTCCAAGCAAATCAAATACGAACCACTGTTGATAACCGATGTCCAAGTATTCAACGGCAAGCTGAATAATCAAAAAAAGCAGAAATCCATGTTGGCATTTTACTGCGAAATTTCAAGAATATGAAATATATAACAGCTGTTAAAAATCTGCCTTCTCAAAGTCACATGGTTTTATGCAACCAGAGCTCCCTGGTGGTCTAGTGGTTAGGATTCGGCGCTCTCTCCGCCGCGCCTGGGGTTTGATTCCCGGTTAGGGAACATACCTTTAAAAGTTATGTCCAAGCAAATCAAATACGAACCACTGTTGATAACCGATGTCCAAGTATTCAACGGCAAGGTGAATAACAAAACAAAGTCCAGATTAAACCTTTACTGCGAAATGTCAAGAATATGAAATATTGAACATCATTTAGCCGTTTAAAAACATTGCTTCTGCAAGAAACATTGTGATTTCATTTTTGAGCTCCCTGGTGGTCTAGTGGTTAGATTAACCGGGTTCGAATCCCGGTTAGGAAAGATAACTTTATTGGTTATGTACAAGCAAATCAAATACGAACCACTGTTGATAACGGATGTCCAAGTATTCAATGGCAAGTTGAATAATCAAAAAAAGCAGAAATGCATGTTTGCATTTTACTGCGAAGTGTCAAGAATATGAACCATATAACAGCGGTTAAAAACCTGCCTTCTCAAAGTCACATGGTTTTTTGATACCAGAGCTCACTGGTGGTCTAGAGGTTAGGATTCGGCGCTCTCACCACCGCGGCCCGGGTTCGTTTCCCGGTTAGGAAAGATAACTTTATTGGTTATGTCCAAGCAAATCAAATACGAACCACTGTTGATAACGGATGTCCAAGTACTCAACGGCAAGTTGTATAATCAAAAAGAGCAGAAATCCATGTTGGCATTTTACTGCGAAATGTCAAGAATATGAAATATATAACAGCTGTTACAAACCGGCCTTCTCAAAATCACATGGTTTTTTGATACAACAGCTCCCTGGTGGTCTAATCGTTAGGATTCGGCGCTCTCACCGCCGCCGCCCGGGTTCGATTCCCGGTTAGGGAACATAACTCTATTAGTTATGTCCAAGCAAATCAAATATGAACCACTGTTGATAACCGATGTCCAAGTATTCAACGGCAAGCTGAATAATCAAAAAAAGATGAAATCCATGTTGGCATTTTACTGCGAAATGTCAAGAATATGAAATATATAACAGATGTTAAAAATCTGCCTTCTCAAAGTCACATGGTTTTATGGTACCAGAGCTCCCTGGTGGTCTAGTGGTTAGGATTCGGCGCTCTCACCGCCGCGGCCCGGGTTAGATTCCCGGTTAGGGAACATAACTTTACTAGTTATGTCCAAGCAAATCAAATATGAACCACTGTTGATAACCGATGTCCAAGTATTCAACGGCAAGCTGAATAATCAAAAAAAGATGAAATCCATGTTGGCATTTTACTGCGAAATGTCAAGAATATGAAATATATAACAGCTGTTAAAAATCTGCCTTCTCAAAGTCACATGGTTTTATGGAACCAGAGCTCCCTGGTGGTCTAGTGGTTAGGATTCGGCGCTCTCACCGCCGCGGCCCGGGTTCGACCTGGTTAGGGAACACAAATTTATTAGTTATGTCCAAGCAAATCAAATATGAACCACTGTTGATAACCGATGTCCAAGTATTCAACGGCAAGGTGAATAACAAAACAAAGTCCAGATTAAACCTTTACTGCGAAAAGTCAAGAATATGAAAGATTGAACATCATTTAGCCGTTTAAAAACATTCTTTCTTCAAGAAACATTGTGATTTCATGTTAGAGCTCCCTGGTGGTATAGTGGTTAGATTAACCGGGTTCGATTCCCGTTTAGGGAACACAACTTTATTAGTTATGTCCAAGCAAATCAAATACGAACCACTGTTGATAACCAATGTCCAAGTATTCAACGGCAAGCTGAATAATCAAAAAAAGCAGAAATTCATGTTGGCATTTTACTGCGAAATTTCAAGAAAATGAAATATATAACAGCTGTTAAAAACCTGCCTTCTCAAAGTCACATGGTTTTTTGATACCAGAGCTGCCTGGTGGTCTAGTGGTTAGGATTCGGCGCTCTCACCGCCGCGGCCCGGGTTCGTTTCCCGGTTAGGGAACATAACTTTATTAGTTAAGTCCAAGCAAATCAAATATGAACCACTGTTGATAACGGATGTCCAAGTACTCAACGGCAAGTTGAATAATCAAAAAGAGCAGAAATCCATGTTGGCATTTTACTGCGAAATGTCAAGAATATGAAATATATAACAGCTGTTACAAACCTGCCTTCTCAAAATCACATGGTTTTTTGATACAAGAGCTCCGTGGTGGTCTAGTGGTTAGGATTCGGCGCTCTCACCGCCGCGGCCCGGGTTCGATTCCCGGTTAGGGAACATAACTTTATTTGTTATGTCCAAGCAAATCAAATATGTACCACTGTTGATAACCGATGTCCATGTATTCAACGGCAAGCTGAATAATCAAAAAAAGATGAAATCCATGTTGGCATTTTACTGCGAAATGTCAAGAATATGAAATATATAACAGCTGTTAAAAATCTGCCTTCTAAAAGTCACATGGTTTTATGGTACCAGAGCTCCCTGGTGGTCTAGTGGTTAGGATTGGAGCTCTCACCGCCGCGGCCCGGGTTCGATTCCTGGTTAGGGAACATAACTTTATTAGTTATGTCCAAGCAAATCAAATATGAACCACTGTTGATAACCGATGTCCAAGTATTCAACGGCAAGGTGAATAACAAAACAAAGTCCAGATTAAACCTTTACTGCGAAATGTCAAGAATATGAAATATTGAACATCATTTAGCCGTTTAAAAACATTCCTTCTACAAGAAAAATTGTGATTTCATGTTAGAGCTCCCTGGTGGTCTAGTGGTTAGATTAACCGGGTTCGATTCCCGGTTAGGGAACACAACTTTATTAGTTATGTCCAAGCAAATCAAATACGAACCACTGTTGATAAACGATGTCCAAGAATTCAACGGCAAGGTGAATAACAAAACAAAGTCGAGAATAAACCTTTACTGCGAAATGTCAAGAATATGAAATATTGAACATCATTTAGCCGTTTAAAAACATTGCTTCTACAAGAAACATTGTGATTTCATTTTAGAGCTCCCTGGTAGTCTAGTGGTTAGATTAACAGCTGTTAAAAACCTGCCTTCTCAAAGTCACATGGTTTTTTGATACCAGAGCTCCCTGGTGGTCTAGTGGTTAGATTAACTGGGTTCGATTCCCGGTTAGGGAACACAACATTATTAGTTATGTCCAAGCAAATCAAATACGAACCACTGTTGATAACCGATGTCCAAGTATTCAACGGCAAGGTGAATAACAAAACAAAGTCCAGATTAAACCTTTACTGCGAAATGTCAAGAATATGTAATATTGAACATCATTTAGCCGTTTAAAAACATTGCTTCTACAAGAAACATTGTGATTTTATTTTAGAGCTCCCTGGTGGTCTAGTGGTTAGATTAACCGGGTTCGATTCTCGGTTAGGGAACACATCTTTATTAGTTATGTCCAAGCAAATCAAATACGAACCACTGTTGATAACCAATGTCCAAGTATTCAACGGCAAGCTGAATAATCAAAAAAAGCAGAAATTCATGTTGGCATTTTACTGCGAAATTTCAAGAATATGAAATATATAACAGCTGTTAAAAACCTGCCTTCTCAAAGTCACATGGTTTTTTTGATACCAGAGCTGCCTGGTGGTCTAGTGGTTAGGATTCGGCGCTCTCACCGCCGCGGCCCGGGTTCAATTCCCGGTTAGGGAACATAACTTTATTAGTTAAGTCCAAGCAAATCAAATATGAACCACTGTTGATAACGGATGTCCAAGTACTCAACGGCAAGTTGAATAATCAAAAAGAGCAGAAATCCATGTTGGCATTTTACTGCGAAATGTCAAGAATATGAAATATATAACAGCTGTTACAAACCTGCCTTCTCAAAATCACATGGTTTTTTGATACAAGAGCTCCCTGGTGGTCTAGTGGTTAGGATTCGGCGCTCTCACCGTCGCGGCCCGGGTTCGATTCCCGTTTAGGGAACACAACTTTAATAGTTATGTCCAAGCAAATCAAATATGAACCACTGTTGATAACCGATGTCCAAGTATTCAACGGCAAGGTGAATAACAAAACAAAGTCCAGATTAAACCTTTACTGCGATGTCAAGAAAATGAATGTCAATGTCAAGAATATGAAAGATTGAACATCATTTAGCCGTTTAAAAACATTGCTTCTACAAGAAACATTGTGATTTCATTTTAGAGCTCCCTGGTGGTCTAGTGGTTAGATTAACCGGGTTTGATTCCCGGTTAGGGAACACAACTTTATTAGTTATGTCCAAGCAAATCAAATACGAACCACTGTTGATAACCGATGTCCAAGTATTCAACGGCAAGGTGAATAACAAAACAAAGTCCAGATTAAACCTTCACTGCGAAATGTCAAGAATATGAAATATTGAACATCATTTAGCCGTTTAAAAACATTGCTTAGGATTCGGCGCTCTCACCGCCGCGGCTCGGGTTCGATTCCCGGCTAGGAAAGATAACTTTATTGGTTATGTCCAAGCAAATCAAATACGAACCACTGTTGATAACCGATGTCCAAGTATTCAACGGCAAGCTGAATAATCAAAAAAAGCAGAAATCCATGTTGGCATTTTACTGCGAAATTTCAAGAATATGAAATATTGAACATCATTTAGCCGTTTAAAAACATTCCTTCTACAAGAAAAATTGTGATTTCATTCTAGAGCTCCCTGGTGGTCTAGTGGTTAGATTAACTGGGTTCGATTCCCGGTTAGGGAACACAACATTATTAGTTATGTCCAAGCAAATCAAATACGAACCACTGTTGATAACTGATGTCCAAGTATTCAACAGAAAGGTTAATAATCAAAAAAAGCAAAAATCCATGTTTGCATTTTACTGCGAAGTGTCAAGAATATGAAACATATAGCAAAAATTGGCTGTTAAAAACCTGCCTTCTCAAAGTCACGTTGTTTTGTAATGATACAGCTCCCTGGTGGTCTAGTGGTTAGGATTCGGCGCTCTCACCGCCGCGGCCCGCGGCCCGCCGCGGCCCGGGTCCAAGCAAATCAAATACGAACCACTGTTGATAACCGTTGTCCAAGTATTCAACGGCAAGGTGAATAGCAAAACAAAGTCCAGATTAAACCTTTACTGCGAAATGTCAAGAATATGTAATATTGAACATCATTTAGCCGTTTAAAAACATTGCTTCTACAAGAAACATTGTGATTTTATTTTAGAGCTCCATGGTGGTCTAGTGGTTAGATTAACCGGGTTCGATTCTCGGTTAGGGAACACATCTTTAATAGTTATGTCCAAGCAAATCAAATACGAACCACTGTTGATAACCGATGTCCAAGTATTCAACGGCAAGCTGAATAATCAAAAAAAGCAGAAATCCATGTTGGCATTTTACTGCGAAATTTCAAGAATATGAAATATATAACAGCTGTTAAAAACCTGCCTTCTCAAAGTCACGTTGTTTTTTGATGATGCAGCTCCCTGGTGGTCTAGTGGTTAGGATTCGGCGCTCTCACCGCCGCGGCCCGGGTTCGATTCCCGGTTAGGGAACATAACTTTATTGGTTAGGGAACATAACTTTATTAGTTATGTCCAAGCAAATCAAATATGAACCACTGTTGATAACCGATGTCAAAGTATTCAACGGCAAGCTGAATAATCAAAAAAAGATGAAATCCATGTTGGCATTTTACTGCGAAATGTCAAGAATATGAAATATATAACAGCTGTTAAAAATCTGCCTTCTCGAAGTCACATGGTTTTATGGTTAAAGAGGTCCCTGGTGGTCTAGTGGTTAGGATTCGGCGCTCTCACCACCGCGGCCCGGGTTCGATTCCCTGTTAGGGAACACAAATTTACTAGTTATGTCCAAGCAAATCAAATATGAACCACTGTTGATAACCGATGTCCAAATGAATAACAAAACAAAGTCCAGATTAAACCTTTACTGCGAAATGTCATGAATATGAAAGATTGAACATCATTTAGCCATTTAAAAACATTCCTTCTACAAGAAACATTGTGATTTCATGTTAGAGCTCCCTGGTGGTATAGTGATTAGATTAACCGGGTTCGATTCCCGGCTAGGGAACACAACTTTATTAGTTATGTCCAAGCAAATCAAATACGAACCACTGTTGATAACAGATGTCCAAGTATTCAACGGCAAGGTGAATAACAAAACAAAGTCCAGAAGAAAACCTTTCCTGCGAAATGTCAAGAATATGAAATATTGAACATCATTTAGCCGTTTAAAAACATTGCTTCTACAAGAAACATTGTGATTTTATTTTAGAGCTCCCTGGAGGTCTAGTGGTTAGATTAACCGGGTTCGATTCCCGGTTAGGGAACACAACTTTATTAGTTATGTCCAAGCAAATCAAATACGAACCACTGTTGATAACCGATGTCCAAGTATTCAACGGCAAGCTGAATAATCAAAAAAAGATGAAATCCATGTTGGCATTTTACTGCGAAATGTCAAGAATATGAAATATATAACAGATGTTAAAAATCTGCCTTCTCAAAATCACATGGTTTTTTGATACAAGAGCTCCGTGGTGGTCTAGTGGTTAGGATTCGGCGCTCTCACCGCCGCGGCCCGGGTTCGATTCCCGGTTAGGGAACATAACTTTATTTGTTATGTCCAAGCAAATCAAATATGTACCACTGTTGATAACCGATGTCCATGTATTCAACGGCAAGCTGAATAATCAAAAAAAGATGAAATCCATGTTGGCATTTTACTGCGAAATGTCAAGAATATGAAATATATAACAGCTGTTAAAAATCTGCCTTCTCAAAGTCACATGGTTTTATGGTACCAGAGCTCCCTGGTGGTCTAGTGGTTAGGATTGGAGCTCTCACCGCCGCGGCCCGGGTTCGATTCCCGGTTAGGGAACATAACTTTATTAGTTATGTCCAAGCAAATCAAATATGAACCACTGTTGATAACCGATGTCCAAGTATTCAACGGCAAGGTGAATAACAAAACAAAGTCCAGATTAAACCTTTACTGCGAAATGTCAAGAATATGAAATATTGAACATCATTTAGCCGTTTAAAAACATTCCTTCTACAAGAAAAATTGTGATTTCATGTTAGAGCTCCCTGGTGGTCTAGTGGTTAGATTAACCGGGTTCGATTCCCGGTTAGGGAACACAACTTTATTAGTTATGTCCAAGCAAATCAAATACGAACCACTGTTGATAAACGATGTCCAAGAATTCAACGGCAAGGTGAATAACAAAACAAAGTCGAGAATAAACCTTTACTGCGAAATGTCAAGAATATGAAATATTGAACATCATTTAGCCGTTTAAAAACATTGCTTCTACAAGAAACATTGTGATTTCATTTTAGAGCTCCCTGGTGGTCTAGTGGTTAGATTAACAGCTGTTAAAAACCTGCCTTCTCAAAGTCACATGGTTTTTTGATACCAGAGCTCCCTGGTGGTCTAGTGGTTAGATTAACTGGGTTCGATTCCCGGTTAGGGAACACAACATTATTAGTTATGTCCAAGCAAATCAAATACGAACCACTGTTGATAACCGATGTCCAAGTATTCAACGGCAAGGTGAATAACAAAACAAAGTCCAGATTAAACCTTTACTGCGAAATGTCAAGAATATGTAATATTGAACATCATTTAGCCGTTTAAAAACATTGCTTCTACAAGAAACATTGTGATTTTATTTTAGAGCTCCCTGGTGGTCTAGTGGTTAGATTAACCGGGTTCGATTCTCGGTTAGGGAACACATCTTTATTAGTTATGTCCAAGCAAATCAAATACGAACCACTGTTGATAACCAATGTCCAAGTATTCAACGGCAAGCTGAATAATCAAAAAAAGCAGAAATTCATGTTGGCATTTTACTGCGAAATTTCAAGAATATGAAATATATAACAGCTGTTAAAAACCTGCCTTCTCAAAGTCACATGGTTTTTTTGATACCAGAGCTGCCTGGTGGTCTAGTGGTTAGGATTCGGCGCTCTCACCGCCGCGGCCCGGGTTCGATTCCCGGTTTGGGAACATAACTTTATTAGTTATGTCCAAGCAAATCAAATATGAACCACTGTTGATAACCGATGTCCAAGTATTCAACGGCAAGCTGAATAATCAAAAAAAGATGAAATCCATGTTGGCATTTTACTGCGAAATGTCAAGAATATGAAATATATAACAGCTGTTAAAAATCTGCCTTCTCAAAGTCACATGGTTTTATGGTACCAGAGGTCCCTGGTGGTCTAGTGGTTAGGATTCGGCGCTCTCACCGCCGCGGCCCGGGTTCGATTCACGGTTAGGGAACACAAATTTACTAGTTTTGTCCAAGCAAATCAAATATGAACCACTGTTGATAACCGATGTCCAAGTATTCAATATCAAGGTGAATAACAAAACAAAGTCCAGATTAAACCTTTACTGCGAAATGTCAAGAATATGAAAGATTGAACATCATTTAGCCGTTTAAAAACATTCCTTCTACAAGAAACATTGTGATTTCATGTTAGAGCTCCCCGGTGGTATAGTGATTAGATTAACCGGGTTCGATTCCCGGCTAGGGAAAACAACTTTATTAGTTATGTCCAAGCAAATCAAATACGAACCACTGTTGATAACCGATGTCCAAGTATTCAACGGCAAGGTGAATAACAAAACAAAGTCCAGAAGAAAACCTTTCCTGCGAAATGTCAAGAATATGAAATATTGAACATCATTTAGCCGTTTAAAAACATTGCTTCTACAAGAAACATTGTGATTTCATTTTAGAGCTCCCTGGTGGTCTAGTGGTTAGATTAACCGGGTTCGATTCCCGGTTAGGGAACACAACTTTATTAGTTATGTCCAAGCAAATCAAATACGAACCACTGTTGATAACCGATGTCCAAGTATTCAACGGCAAGGTGAATAACAAAACAAAGTCCAGAAGAAAACCTTTCCTGCGAAATGTCAAGAATATGAAATATTGAACATCATTTAGCCGTTTAAAAACATTGCTTCTACAAGAAACATTGTGATTTCATTTTAGAGCTCCCTGGTGGTCTAGTGGTTAGATTAACCGGGTTCGATTCCCGGTTAGGGAACACAACTTTATTAGTTATGTCCAAGCAAATCAAATACGAACCACTGTTGATAACCGATGTCCAAGTATTCAACGGCAGGCTGAATAATCAAAAAAAGCAGAAATCCATGTTGGCATTTTACTGCGAAATTTCAAGAATATGAAATATATAACAGCTGTTAAAAATCTGCCTTCTCAAAGTCACATGGTTTCATGCTACCAGAGCTCCCTGGTGGTCTAGTGGTTAGGATTCGGCGCTCTCTCCGCCGCGGCCCGGGTTTGATTCCCGGTTAGGGAACATAACTTTATTAGTTATGTCCAAGCAAATCAAATACGAACCACTGTTGATAACCGATGTCCAAGTATTCAACGGCAAGGTGAATAACAAAACAAAGTCCAGATTAAACCTTTACTGCGAAATGTCAAGAATATGAAATATTGAACATCATTTAGCCGTTTAAAAACATTGCTTCTGCAAGAAACATTGTGATTTCATTTAAGAGCTCCCTGGTGGTCTAGTGGTTAGACTAACCGGGTTCGAGTCCCGGTTAGGAAAGATAACATTATTGGTTATGTCCAAGCAAATCAAATACGAACCACTGTTGATAACGGATGTCCAAGTATTCAATGGCAAGTTGAATAATCAAAAAAAGCAGAAATCCATGTTTGCATTTTACTGCGAAGTGTCAAGAATATGAAACATATAGCAAAAATTGGCTGTTAAAAACCTGCCTTCTCAAAGTCACGTTGTTTTTTAATGATACAGCTCCCTGGTGGTCTAGTGGTTAGGATTCGGCGCTCTCACCGCCGCGGCTCGGGTTCGATTCCCGGCTAGGAAAGATAACATTATTGGTTATGTCCAAGCAAATCAAATACGAACCACTGTTGATAACGGATGTCCAAGTATTCAATGGCAAGTTGAATAATCAAAAAAAGCAGGAATCCATGTTGGCATTTTACTGCGAAATTTCAAGAATATGAAATATATAACAGCTGTTAAAAACCTGCCTTCTCAAAGTCACGTTGTTTTTTGATGATACAGCTCCCTGGTGGTCTAGTGGTTAGGATTCGGCGCTCTCACCGCCGCGGCCCGGGTTCGATTCCCGGTTAGGGAACATAACTTTATTAGTTATGTCCAAGCAAATCAAATATGAACCACTGTTGATAACCGATGTCCAAGTATTCAACGGCAAGCTGAATAATCAAAAAAAGATGAAATCCATGTTGGCATTTTACTGCGAAATGTCAAGAATATGAAATATATAACAGCTGTTAAAAATCTGCCTTCTCAAAGTCACATGGTTTTATGGTACCAGAGGTCCCTGGTGGTCTAGTGGTTAGGATTCGGCGCTCTCACCGCCGCGGCCCGGGATCGATTCACGGTAAGGGAACACAAATTTACTAGTTATGTCCAAGCAAATCAAATATGAACCACTGTTGATAACCGATGCCCAAGTATTCAATGGCAAGGTGAATAACAAAACAAAGTCCAGATTAAACCTTTACTGCGAAATGTCAAGAATATGAAAGATTGAACATCATTTAGCCGTTTAAAAACATTGCTTCTACAAGAAACATTGTGATTTCATGTTAGAGCTCCCTGGTGGTATAGTGATTAGATTAACCGGGTTCGATTCCCGGCTAGGGAACACAACTTTATTAGTTATGTCCAAGCAAATCAAATACGAACCACTGTTGATAACCGATGTCCAAGTATTCAACGGCAAGCTGAATAATCATAAAAAGCAGAAATCCATGTTGGCATTTTACTGCGAAATTTCAAGAATATGAAATATATAACAGCTGTTAAAAACCTGCCTTCTCAAAGTCACATGGTTTTTTGATACCAGAGCTCCCTGGTGGTCTAGTGGTTAGGATTCGGCGCTCTCACCGCCGCGGCCCGGGTTCGATTCCCGGTTAGGGAACATAACTTTTTTGGTTATGTCCAAGCAATTCAAATACGAACCACTGTTGATAACCAATGTCAAATATTCAACGGCAAGGTGAATAACAGAACAAAGTCCAGATTAAACCTTTACTGCGATATGTCAAGAATATGAAATATTGAACATCATTTAGCCGTTTAAAAACATTCCTTCTACAAGAAAAATTGTGATTTCATTCTAGAGCTCCCTGGTGGTATAGTGGTTAGATTAACTGGGTTCGATTCCCGGTTAGGAAAGATAACTTTATTGGTTATGTCCAAGCAAATCAAATACGAACCACTGTTGATAACGGATGTCCAAGTATTCAATGGCAAGTTGAATAATCAAAAAAAGCAGAAATCCATGTTTGCATTTTACTGCGAAGTGTCAAGAATATGAAACATATAGCAAAAATTGGCTGTTAAAAACCTGCCTTCTCAAAGTCACGTTGTTTTCTAATGATACAGCTCCCTGGTGGTCTAGTGGTTAGGATTTGGCGCTCTCACCGCCGCGGCTCGGGTTCGATTCCCGGCTAGGAAAGATAACATTATTGGTTATGTCCAAGCAAATCAAATACGAACCACTGTTGATAACGGATGTCCAAGTATTCAATGGCAAGCTGAATAATCAAAAAAAGCAGAAATTCATGTTGGCATTTTACTGCGAAATGTCAAGAATATGAAATATATAACAGCTGTTAAAAACCTGCCTTCTCAAAGTCACATGGTTTTTTGATACCAGAGCTCCATGGTGGTCTAGTGGTTAGGATTCGGCGCTCTCACCGCCGCGGCCCGGGTTCGATTCCCGGTTAGGGAACATAACTTTTTTGGTTATGTCCAAGCAATTCAAATACGAACCACTGTTGATAACCAATGTCAAGTATTCAACGGCAAGGTGAATAACAGAACAAAGTCCAGATTAAACCTTTACTGCGATATGTCAAGAATATGAAATATTGAACATCATTTAGCCGTTTAAAAACATTCCTTCTACAAGAAAAATTGTGATTTCATGTTAGAGCTCCCTGGTGGTCTAGTGGTTAGATTAACCGGGTTCGATTCCCGGTTAGGGAACACAACTTTATTAGTTATGTCCAAGCAAATCAAATACGAACCACTGTTGATAAACGATGTCCAAGTATGCAACGGCAAGGTGAATAACAAAACAAAGTCCAGAATAAACCTTTACTGCGAAATGTCAACAATATGAAATATTGAACATCATTTAGCCGTTTAAAAACATTGCTTCTACAAGAAACATTGTGATTTCATTTTAGAGCTCCCTGGTGGTCTAGTGGTTAGATTAACCGGGTTTGATTCCCGGTTAGGGAACACAACTTTATTAGTTATGTCCAAGCAAATCAAATACGAACCACTGTTGATAACCGATGTCCAAGTATTCAACAGCAAGCTGAATAATCAAAAAAAGCAGAAATCCATGTTGGCATTTTACTGCGAAATTTCAAGAATATGAAATATATAACAGCTGTTAAAAATCTGCCTTCTCAAAGTCACATGGTTTTATGCTACCAGAGGACCCTGGTGGTCTAGTGGTTAGGATTCGGCGCTCTCACCGCTGCGCCCTGGGTTTGATTCCCGGTTAAGGAACATAACTTTATTAGTTATGTCCAAGCAAATCAAATACGAACCACTGTTGATAACCGATGTCCAAGTATTCAACGGCAAGGTGAATAACAAAACAAAGTCCATATTAAACCTTTACTGCGAAATATCAAGAATATGAAATATTGAACATCATTTAGCCGTTTAAAAACATTGCTTCTGCAAGAAACATTGTGATTTCATTTTAGAGCTCCCTGGTGGTCTAGTGGTTAGATTAACCGGGTTCGAATCCCGGTTAGGGAACACAACTATATTAGTTATGTCCAAGCAAATCAAATACGAACCACTGTTGATAATCGATGTCCAAGTATTCAACGGCAAGCTGAATAATCATAAAAAGCAGAAATCCATGTTGGCATTTTACTGCGAAATTTCAAGAATATGAAATATATAACAGCTGTTAAAAACCTGCCTTCTCAAAGTCACATGGTTTTTCGATACCAGAGTTCCCTGGTGGTCTAGTGGTTAGGATTCGGCGCTCTCACCGCCGCGGCCCGGGTTCGATTCCCGGTTAGGGAACATAACTTTTTTGGTTATGTCCAAGCAATTCAAATACGAACCACTGTTGATAACCAATGTCAAATATTCAACGGCAAGGTGAATAACAGAACAAAGTCCAGATTAAACCTTTACTGCGATATGTCAAGAATATGAAATATTGAACATCATTTAGCCGTTTAAAAAAAAGAAAAGAAAAATTGTGATTTCATTCTAGAGCTCCCTGGTGGTATAGTGGTTAGATTAACTGGGTTCGATTCCCGGTTAGGGAACACAACATTATCAGTTATGTCCAAGCAAATCAAATACGAACCACTGTTGATAACCGATGTCCAAGTATTCAACAGAAAGGTGAATAATCAAAAAAAGCAAAAATCCATGTTGGCATTTTACTGCGAAATTTCAAGAATATGAAATATATAACAGCTGTTAAAAATCTGCCTTCTCAAAGTCACATGGTTTTATGCTACCAGAGCTCCCTGGTGGTCTAGTGGTTAGTATTCGGCGCTCTCTCCGCCGCGCCCCGGGTTTGATTCCCGGTTAGGAAACATAACTTTATTAGTTATGTCCAAGCAAATCAAATACGAACCACTGTTGATAACCGATGTCCAAGTATTCAACGGCAAGGTGAATAACAAAACAAAGTCCAGATTAAACCTTTACTGCGAAATGTCAAGAATATGAAATATTGAACATCATTTAGCCGTTTAAAAACATTGCTTCTGCAAGAAACATTGTGATTTCATTTTAGAGCTCCCTGGTGGTCTAGTGGTTAGATTAACCGGGTTCGAATCCCGGTTAGGAAAGATAACTTTATTGGTTATGTCCAAGCAAATCAAATACGAACCACTGTTGATAATGGTTGTCCAAATATTCAATGGCAAGTTGAATAATCAAAAAAAGCAGAAATCCATGTTTGCATTTTACTGCGAAGTGTCAAGAATATGAAACATATAGCAAAAATTGGCTGTTAAAAACCTGCCTTCTCAAAGTCACGTTGTTTTCTAATGATACAGCTCCCTGGTGGTCTAGTGGTTAGGATTCGGCGCTCTCACCGCCGCGGCCCGGGTTCGATTCCCGGTTAGGGAACATAAATTTATTAGTTATGTCCAAGCAAATCAAATATGAACCACTGTTGATAACCGATGTCCAAGTATTCAACGGCAAGCTGAATATTCAAAAAAAGATGAAATCCATGTTGGCATTTTACTGCGAAATGTCAAGAATATGAAATATATAACAGCTGTTAAAAATCTGCCTTCTCAAAGTCACATGGTTTTATGGTACCAGAGCTCCCTGGTGGTCTAGTGGTTAGGATTCGGCGCTCTCACCGCCGCGGCCCGGGTTCGATTCCCGGTTAGGGAACATAACTTTTTTGGTTATGTCCAAGCAATTCAAATACGAACCACTGTTGATAACCAATGTCAAATATTCAACGGCAAGGTGAATAACAGAACAAAGTCCAGATTAAACCTTTACTGCGATATGTCAAGAATATGAAATATTGAACATCATTTAGCCGTTTAAAAAAAAGAAAAGAAAAATTGTGATTTCATTCTAGAGCTCCCTGGTGGTATAGTGGTTAGATTAACTGGGTTCGATTCCCGGTTAGGGAACACAACATTATCAGTTATGTCCAAGCAAATCAAATACGAACCACTGTTGATAACCGATGTCCAAGTATTCAACAGAAAGGTGAATAATCAAAAAAAGCAAAAATCCATGTTGGCATTTTACTGCGAAATTTCAAGAATATGAAATATATAACAGCTGTTAAAAATCTGCCTTCTCAAAGTCACATGGTTTTATGCTACCAGAGCTCCCTGGTGGTCTAGTGGTTAGTATTCGGCGCTCTCTCCGCCGCGCCCCGGGTTTGATTCCCGGTTAGGAAACATAACTTTATTAGTTATGTCCAAGCAAATCAAATACGAACCACTGTTGATAACCGATGTCCAAGTATTCAACGGCAAGGTGAATAACAAAACAAAGTCCAGATTAAACCTTTACTGCGAAATGTCAAGAATATGAAATATTGAACATCATTTAGCCGTTTAAAAACATTGCTTCTGCAAGAAACATTGTGATTTCATTTTAGAGCTCCCTGGTGGTCTAGTGGTTAGATTAACCGGGTTCGAATCCCGGTTAGGAAAGATAACTTTATTGGTTATGTCCAAGCAAATCAAATACGAACCACTGTTGATAATGGTTGTCCAAATATTCAATGGCAAGTTGAATAATCAAAAAAAGCAGAAATCCATTTTTGCATTTTACTGCGAAGTGTCTAGAATATGAAACATATAGCAAAAATTGGCTGTTAAAAACCTGCCTTCTCAAAGTCACGTTGTTTTCTAATGATACAGCTCCCTGGTGGTCTAGTGGTTAGGATTCGGCGCTCTCACCGCCACGGCCCGGGTTCGATTCCCGGTTAGGGAACATTAATTTATTAGTTATGTCCAAGCAAATCAAATATGAACCACTGTTGATAACCGATGTCCAAGTATTCAACGGCAAGCTGAATATTCAAAAAAAGATGAAATCCATGTTGGCATTTTACTGCGAAATGTCAAGAATATGAAATATATAACAGCTGTTAAAAATCTGCCTTCTCAAAGTCACATGGTTTTATGGTCCCAGAGCTCCCTGGTGGTCTAGTGGTTAGGATTCGGCGCTCTCACCGCCGCGGCCCGGGTTCGATTCCCGGTTAGGGAACATAACTTTATTAGTTATGTCCAAGCAAATCAAATATGAACCACTGTTGATAACCGATGTCCAAGTATTCAACGGCAAGCTGAATAATCAAAAAAAGATGAAATCCATGTTGGCATTTCACTGCGAAATGTCAAGAATATGAAATATATAACAGCTGTTAAAAATCTGCCTTCTCAAAGTCACATGGTTTTATGGTACCTGAGCTCCCTGGTGGTCTAGTGGTTAGGATTCGGCGCTCTCACCGCCGCGGCCCGGGTTCGATTCCCGGTTAGGGAACATAACTTTATTAGTTATGTCCAAGCAAATCAAATATGAACCACTGTTGATAACCGATGTCCAAGTACTCAACGGCAAGTTGAATAATCAAAAAGAGCAGAAATCCATGTTGGCATTTTACTGCGAAATGTCAAGAATATGAAATATATAACAGCTGTTACAAACCTGCCTTCTCAAAATCACATGGTTTTTTGATACAAGAGCTCCCTGGTGGTCTAGTGGTTAGGATTCGGCGCTCTCACCGCCGCGGCCCGGGTTCGATTCCCGGTTAGGGAACATAACATTTTTAGTTATGTCCAAGCAATTCAAATACAAACCACTGTTGATAACCAATGTCAAGTATTCAACGGCAAGGTGAATAACAGAACAAAGTCCAGATTAAACCTTTACTGCGAAATGTCAAGAATATGAAAGATTGAACATCATTTAGCTGTTTAAAAACATTCCTTCTACAAGAAACATTGTGATTTCATGTTAGAGCTCCCTGGTGGTCTAGTGGTTAGATTAACCGGGTTCGAATCCCGGTTAGGAAAGATAACTTTATTGGTTATGTCCAAGCAAATCAAATACGAACCACTGTTGATAACCGATGTCCAAGTATTCAACGGCAAGCTGAATAATCATAAAAAGCAGAAATCCATGTTGGCATTTTACTGCGAAATTTCAAGAATATGAAATATATAACAGCTGTTAAAAACCTGCCTTCTCAAAGTCACATGGTTTTTTGATACCAGAGCTCCCTGGTGGTCTAGTGGTTAGGATTCGGCGCTCTCACCGCCGCGGCCCGGGTTCGATTCCCGGTTAGGGAACATAACTTTTTTGGTTATGTCCAAGCAATTCAAATACGAACCACTGTTGATAACCAATGTCAAATATTCAACGGCAAGGTGAATAACAGAACAAAGTCCAGATTAAACCTTTACTGCGATATGTCAAGAATATGAAATATTGAACATCATTTAGCCGTTTAAAAACATTCCTTCTACAAGAAAAATTGTGATTTCATTCTAGAGCTCCCTGGTGGTATAGTGGTTAGATTAACTGGGTTCGATTCCCGGTTAGGAAAGATAACTTTATTGGTTATGTCCAAGCAAATCAAATACGAACCACTGTTGATAACCGATGTCCAAGTATTCAACGGCAAGGTGAATAACAAAACAAAGTCCAGATTAAACCTTTACTGCGAAATGTCAAGAATATGAAATATTGAACATCATTTAGCCGTTTAAAAACATTGCTTCTGCAAGAAACATTGTGATTTCATTTTAGAGCTCCCTGGTGGTCTAGTGGTTAGATTAACCGGGTTCGAATCCCGGTTAGGAAAGATAACTTTATTGGTTATGTCCAAGCAAATCAAATACGAACCACTGTTGATAATGGTTGTCCAAATATTCAATGGCAAGTTGAATAATCAAAAAAAGCAGAAATCCATGTTTGCATTTTACTGCGAAGTGTCAAGAATATGAAACATATAGCAAAAATTGGCTGTTAAAAACCTGCCTTCTCAAAGTCACGTTGTTTTCTAATGATACAGCTCCCTGGTGGTCTAGTGGTTAGGATTCGGCGCTCTCACCGCCGCGGCCCGGGTTCGATTCCCGGTTAGGGAACATAACTTTTTTGGTTATGTCCAAGCAATTCAAATACGAACCACTGTTGATAACCAATGTCAAATATTCAACGGCAAGGTGAATAACAGAACAAAGTCCAGATTAAACCTTTACTGCGATATGTCAAGAATATGAAATATTGAACATCATTTAGCCGTTTAAAAACATTCCTTCTACAAGAAAAATTGTGATTTCATTCTAGAGCTCCCTGGTGGTATAGTGGTTAGATTAACTGGGTTCGATTCCCGGTTAGGAAAGATAACTTTATTGGTTATGTCCAAGCAAATCAAATACGAACCACTGTTGATAACCGATGTCCAAGTATTCAACGGCAAGGTGAATAACAAAACAAAGTCCAGATTAAACCTTTACTGCGAAATGTCAAGAATATGAAATATTGAACATCATTTAGCCGTTTAAAAACATTGCTTCTGCAAGAAACATTGTGATTTCATTTTAGAGCTCCCTGGTGGTCTAGTGGTTAGATTAACCGGGTTCGAATCCCGGTTAGGAAAGATAACTTTATTGGTTATGTCCAAGCAAATCAAATACGAACCACTGTTGATAATGGTTGTCCAAATATTCAATGGCAAGTTGAATAATCAAAAAAAGCAGAAATCCATGTTTGCATTTTACTGCGAAGTGTCAAGAATATGAAACATATAGCAAAAATTGGCTGTTAAAAACCTGCCTTCTCAAAGTCACGTTGTTTTCTAATGATACAGCTCCCTGGTGGTCTAGTGGTTAGGATTCGGCGCTCTCACCGCCGCGGCCCGGGTTCGATTCCCGGTTAGGGAACATAATTTTATTAGTTATGTCCAAGCAAATCAAATATGAACCACTGTTGATAACCGATGTCCAAGTATTCAACGGCAAGCTGAATATTCAAAAAAAGATGAAATCCATGTTGGCATTTTACTGCGAAATGTCAAGAATATGAAATATATAACAGCTGTTAAAAATCTGCCTTCTCAAAGTCACATGGTTTTATGGTACCAGAGCTCCCTGGTGGTCTAGTGGTTAGGATTCAGCGCTCTCACCGCCGCGGCCCGGGTTCGATTCCCGGTTAGGGAACATAACTTTATTAGTTATGTCCAAGCAAATCAAATATGAACCACTGTTGATAACCGATGTCCAAGTATTCAACGGCAAGCTGAATAATCAAAAAAAGATGAAATCCATGTTGGCATTTCACTGCGAAATGTCAAGAATATGAAATATATAACAGCTGTTAAAAATCTGCCTTCTCAAAGTCACATGGTTTTATGGTACCTGAGCTCCCTGGTGGTCTAGTGGTTAGGATTCGGCGCTCTCACCGCCGCGGCCCGGGTTCGATTCCCGGTTAGGGAACATAACTTTATTAGTTATGAACAAGCAAATCAAATATGAACCACTGTTGATAACCGATGTCCAAGTACTCAACGGCAAGTTGAATAATCAAAAAGAGCAGAAATCCATGTTGGCATTTTACTGCGAAATGTCAAGAATATGAAATATATAACAGCTGTTACAAACCTGCCTTCTCAAAATCACATGGTTTTTTGATACAAGAGCTCCCTGGTGGTCTAGTGGTTAGGATTCGGCGCTCTCACCGCCGCGGCCCGGGTTCGATTCCCGGTTAGGGAACATAACATTTTTAGTTATGTCCAAGCAATTCAAATACAAACCACTGTTGATAACCAATGTCAAGTATTCAACGGCAAGGTGAATAACAGAACAAAGTCCAGATTAAACCTTTACTGCGAAATGTCAAGAATATGAAAGATTAAACATCATTTAGCTGTTTAAAAACATTCCTTCTACAAGAAACATTGTGATTTCATGTTAGAGCTCCCTGGTGGTCTAGTGGTTAGATTAACCGGGTTCGAATCCCGGTTAGGAAAGATAACTTTATTGGTTATGTCCAAGCAAATCAAATACGAACCACTGTTGATAACCGATGTCCAAGTATTCAACGGCAAGCTGAATAATCATACAAAGCAGAAATCCATGTTGGCATTTTACTGCGAAATTTCAAGAATATGAAATATATAACAGCTGTTAAAAACCTGCCTTCTCAAAGTCACATGGTTTTTTGATACCAGAGCTCCCTGGTGGTCTAGTGGTTAGGATTCGGCGCTCTCACCGCCGCGGCCCGGGTTCGATTCCCGGTTAGGGAACATAACTTTTTTGGTTATGTCCAAGCAATTCAAATACGAACCACTGTTGATAACCAATGTCAAATATTCAACGGCAAGGTGAATAACAGAACAAAGTCCAGATTAAACCTTTACTGCGATATGTCAAGAATATGAAATATTGAACATCATTTAGCCGTTTAAAAACATTCCTTCTACAAGAAAAATTGTGATTTCATTCTAGAGCTCCCTGGTGGTATAGTGGTTAGATTAACTGGGTTCGATTCCCGGTTAGGGAACACAACATTATCAGTTATGTCCAAGCAAATCAAATACGAACCACTGTTGATAACCGATGTCCAAGTATTCAACAGAAAGGTGAATAATCAAAAAAAGCAAAAATCCATGTTTGCATTTTACTGCGAAGTGTCAAGAATATGAAACATATAGCAAATATTGGCTGTTAAAAACCTGCCTTCTCAAAGTCACGTTGTTTTCTAATGATACAGCTCCCTGGTGGTCTAGTGGTTAGGATTCGGCGCTCTCACCGCCGCGGCACGCGGCCCGCCGCGGCCCGGGTCAAAGCAAATCAAATACGAACCACTGTTGATAACCGATGTCAAAGTATTCAACGGCAAGGTGAATAACAAAGTCCAGATTAAACCTTTACTGCGAAATGTCAAGAATATATAGTATTGAACTTCATTTAGCCGTTTAAAAACATTGCTTCTACAAGAAACATTGTGATTTTATTTTAGAGCTCCCTGGTGGTCTAGTGGTTAGATTAACCGGGTTCGATTCTCGGTTAGGGAACACATCTTTATTAGTTATGTCCAAGCAAATCAAATACGAACCACTGTTGATAACCGATGTCCAAGTATTCAACGGCAAGCTGAATAATCAAAAAAAGCAGAAATCCATGTTGGCATTTTACTGCGAAATGTCAAGAATATGAAATATATAACAGCTGTTAAAAATCTGCCTTCTCAAAGTCACATGGTTTTATGGTACCAGAGCTCCCTGGTGGTCTAGTGGTTAGGATTCGGCGCTCTCACTGCCGCGGCCCGGGTTCGATTCCCGGTTAGGGAACATAACTTTATTAGTTATGTCCAAGCAAATCAAATATGAACCACTGTTGATAACCGATGTCCAATTATTCAACGGCAAGCTGAATAATCAAAAAAAGATGAAATCCATGTTGGCATTTCACTGCGAAATGTCAAGAATATGAAATATATAACAGCTGTTAAAAATCTGCCTTCTCAAAGTCACATGGTTTTATGGTACTTGAGCTCCCTGGTGGTCTAGTGGTTAGGATTCGGCGCTCTCACCGCCGCGGCCCGGGTTCGATTCCCGGTTAGGGAACATAACTTTATTAGTAATGTCCAAGCAAATCAAATATGAACCACTGTTGATAACCGATGTCCAAGTACTCAACGGCAAGTTGAATAATCAAAAAGAGCAGAAATCCATGTTGGCATTTTACTGCGAAATGTCAAGAATATGAAATATATAACAGCTGTTACAAACCTGCCTTCTCAAAATCACATGGTTTTTTGATACAAGAGCTCCCTGGTGGTCTAGTGGTTAGGATTCGGCGCTCTCACCGCCGCGGCCCGGGTTCGATTCCCGGTTAGGGAACATAACGTTTTTAGTTATGTCCAAGCAATTCAAATACAAACCACTGTTGATAACCAATGTCAAGTATTCAACGGCAAGGTGAATAACAGAACAAAGTCCAGATTAAACCTTTACTGCGAAATGTCAAGAATATGAAAGATTGAACATCATTTAGCTGTTTAAAAACATTCCTTCTACAAGAAACATTGTGATTTCATGTTAGAGCTCCCTGGTGGTCTAGTGGTTAGATTAACCGGGTTCGAATCCCGGTTAGGAAAGATAACTTTATTGGTTATGTCCAAGCAAATCAAATACGAACCACTGTTGATAACCGATGTCCAAGTATTCAACGGCAAGCTGAATAATCATAAAAAGCAGAAATCCATGTTGGCATTTTACTGCGAAATTTCAAGAATATGAAATATATAACAGCTGTTAAAAACCTGCCTTCTCAAAGTCACATGGTTTTTTAATACCAGAGCTCCCTGGTGGTCTAGTGGTTAGGATTCGGCGCTCTCACCGCCGCGGCCCGGGTTCGATTCCCGGTTAGGGAACATAACTTTTTTGGTTATGTCCAAGCAATTCAAATACGAACCACTGTTGATAACCAATGTCAAATATTCAACGGCAAGGTGAATAACAGAACAAAGTCCAGATTAAACCTTTACTGCGATATGTCAAGAATATGAAATATTGAACATCATTTAGCCGTTTAAAAACATTCCTTCTACAAGAAAAATTGTGATTTCATTCTAGAGCTCCCTGGTGGTATAGTGGTTAGATTAACTGGGTTCGATTCCCGGTTAGGGAACACAACATTATCAGTTATGTCCAAGCAAATCAAATACGAACCACTGTTGATAACCGATGTCCAAGTATTCAACAGAAAGGTGAATAATCAAAAAAAGCAAAAATCCATGTTTGCATTTTACTGCGAAGTGTCAAGAATATGAAACATATAGCAAATATTGGCTGTTAAAAACCTGCCTTCTCAAAGTCACGTTGTTTTCTAATGATACAGCTCCCTGGTGGTCTAGTGGTTAGGATTCGGCGCTCTCACCGCCGCGGCACGCGGCCCGCCGCGGCCCGGGTCAAAGCAAATCAAATACGAACCACTGTTGATAACCGATGTCAAAGTATTCAACGGCAAGGTGAATAACAAAGTCCAGATTAAATCTTTACTGCGAAATGTCAAGAATATATAGTATTGAACTTCATTTAGCCGTTTAAAAACATTGCTTCTACAAGAAACATTGTGATTTTATTTTAGAGCTCCCTGGTGGTCTAGTGGTTAGATTAACCGGGTTCGATTCTCGGTTAGGGAACACATCTTTATTAGTTATGTCCAAGCAAATCAAATACGAACCACTGTTGATAACCGATGTCCAAGTATTCAACGGCAAGCTGAATAATCAAAAAAAGCAGAAATCCATGTTGGCATTTTACTGCGAAATTTCAAGAATATGAAATATATAACAGCTGTTAAAAACCTGCCTTCTCAAAGTCACGTTGTTTTTTGATGATACAGCTCCCTGGTGGTGTAGTGGTTAGGATTCGGCGCTCTCACCGCCGCGGCCCGGGTTCGATTCCCGGTTAGGGAACATAACTTTATTAGTTATGTCCAAGCAAATCAAATATGAACCACTGTTGATAACCGATGTCCAAGTATTCAACGGCAAGCTGAATAATCAAAAAAAGATGAAATCCATGTTGGCATTTTACTGCGAAATGTCAAGAATATGAAATATATAACAGCTGTTAAAAATCTGCCTTCTCAAAGTCACATGGTTTTATGGCACCAGAGGTCCCTGGTGGTCTAGTGGTTAGGATTCGGCGCTCTCACCGCCGCGGCCCGGGTTCGATTCACGGTTAGGGAACACAATTTTACTAGTTATGTCCAAGCAAATCAAATACGAACCACTGTTGATAACCGATGTCCAAGTATTCAACGGCAAGGTGAATAACAAAACAAAGTCCAGAAGAAAACCTTTCCTGCGAAATGTCAAGAATATGAAATATTGAACATCATTTAGCCGTTTAAAAACATTGCTTCTACAAGAAACATTGTGATTTCAATTTAGAGCTCCCTGGTGGTCTAGTGGTTAGATTAACCGGGTTCGATTCCCGGTTAGGGAAAACAACTTTATTAGTTATGTCCAAGCAAATCAAATACGAACCACTGTTGATAACCGATGTCCAAGTATTCAACGGCAAGCTGAATAATCAAAAAAAGCAGAAATCCATGTTGGCATTTTACTGCGAAATTTCAAGAATATGAAATATATAACAGCTGTTAAAAATCTGCCTTCTCAAAGTCACATGGTTTTATGCTACCAGAGCTCCCTGGTGGTCTAGTGGTTAGTATTCGGCGCTCTCTCCGCCGCGCCCCGGGTTTGATTCCCGGTTAGGAAACATAACTTTATTAGTTATGTCCAAGCAAATCAAATACGAACCACTGTTGATAACCGATGTCCAAGTATTCAACGGCAAGGTGAATAACAAAACAAAGTCCAGATTAAACCTTTACTGCGAAATGTCAAGAATATGAAATATTGAACATCATTTAGCCGTTTAAAAACATTGCTTCTGCAAGAAACATTGTGATTTCATTTTAGAGCTCCCTGGTGGTCTAGTGGTTAGATTAACCGGGTTCGAATCCCGGTTAGGAAAGATAACTTTATTGGTTATGTCCAAGCAAATCAAATACGAACCACTGTTGATAATGGTTGTCCAAATATTCAATGGCAAGTTGAATAATCAAAAAAAGCAGAAATCCATGTTTGCATTTTACTGCGAAGTGTCAAGAATATGAAACATATAGCAAAAATTGGCTGTTAAAAACCTGCCTTCTCAAAGTCACGTTGTTTTCTAATGATACAGCTCCCTGGTGGTCTAGTGGTTAGGATTCGGCGCTCTCACCGCCGCGGCCCGGGTTCGATTCCCGGTTAGGGAACATAAATTTATTAGTTATGTCCAAGCAAATCAAATATGAACCACTGTTGATAACCGATGTCCAAGTATTCAACGGCAAGCTGAATATTCAAAAAAAGATGAAATCCATGTTGGCATTTTACTGCGAAATGTCAAGAATATGAAATATATAACAGCTATTAAAAATCTGCCTTCTCAAAGTCACATGGTTTTATGGTACCAGAGCTCCCTGGTGGTCTAGTGGTTAGGATTCGGCGCTCTCACCGCCGCGGCCCGGGTTCGATTCCCGGTTAGGGAACATAACTTTATTAGTTATGTCCAAGCAAATCAAATATGAACCACTGTTGATAACCGATGTCCAAGTATTCAACGGCAAGCTGAATAATCAAAAAAAGATGAAATCCATGTTGGCATTTCACTGCGAAATGTCAAGAATATGAAATATATAACAGCTGTTAAAAATCTGCCTTCTCAAAGTCACATGGTTTTATGGTACCAGAGCTCCCTGGTGGTCTAGTGGTTAGGATTCGGCGCTCTCACCGCCGCGGCCCGGGTTCGATTCCCGGTTAGGGAACATAACTTTATTAGTTATGTCCAAGCAAATCAAATATGAACCACTGTTGATAACCGATGTCCAAGTATTCAACGGCAAGCTGAATAATCAAAAAAAGATGAAATCCATGTTGGCATTTCACTGCGAAATGTCAAGAATATGAAATATATAACAGCTGTTAAAAATCTGCCTTCTCAAAGTCACATGGTTTTATGGTACCTGAGCTCCCTGGTGGTCTAGTGGTTAGGATTCGGCGCTCTCACCGCCGCGGCCCGGGTTCGATTCCCGGTTAGGGAACATAACTTTATTAGTTATGTCCAAGCAAATCAAATATGAACCACTGTTGATAACCGATGTCCAAGTACTCAACGGCAAGTTGAATAATCAAAAAGAGCAGAAATCCATGTTGGCATTTTACTGCGAAATGTCAAGAATATGAAATATATAACAGCTGTTACAAACCTGCCTTCTCAAAATCACATGGTTTTTTGATACAAGAGCTCCCTGGTGGTCTAGTGGTTAGGATTCGGCGCTCTCACCGCCGCGGCCCGGGTTCGATTCCCGGTTAGGGAACATAACATTTTTAGTTATGTCCAAGCAATTCAAATACAAACCACTGTTGATAACCAATGTCAAGTATTCAACGGCAAGGTGAATAACAGAACAAAGTCCAGATTAAACCTTTACTGCGAAATGTCAAGAATATGAAAGATTGAACATCATTTAGCTGTTTAAAAACATTCCTTCTACAAGAAACATTGTGATTTCATGTTAGAGCTCCCTGGTGGTCTAGTGGTTAGATTAACCGGGTTCGAATCCCGGTTAGGAAAGATAACTTTATTGGTTATGTCCAAGCAAATCAAATACGAACCACTGTTGATAACCGATGTCCAAGTATTCAACGGCAAGCTGAATAATCATAAAAAGCAGAAATCCATGTTGGCATTTTACTGCGAAATTTCAAGAATATGAAATATATAACAGCTGTTAAAAACCTGCCTTCTCAAAGTCACATGGTTTTTTGATACCAGAGCTCCCTGGTGGTCTAGTGGTTAGGATTCGGCGCTCTCACCGCCGCGGCCCGGGTTCGATTCCCGGTTAGGGAACATAACTTTTTTGGTTATGTCCAAGCAATTCAAATACGAACCACTGTTGATAACCAATGTCAAATATTCAACGGCAAGGTGAATAACAGAACAAAGTCCAGATTAAACCTTTACTGCGATATGTCAAGAATATGAAATATTGAACATCATTTAGCCGTTTAAAAACATTCCTTCTACAAGAAAAATTGTGATTTCATTCTAGAGCTCCCTGGTGGTATAGTGGTTAGATTAACTGGGTTCGATTCCCGGTTAGGAAAGATAACTTTATTGGTTATGTCCAAGCAAATCAAATACGAACCACTGTTGATAACCGATGTCCAAGTATTCAACGGCAAGGTGAATAACAAAACAAAGTCCAGATTAAACCTTTACTGCGAAATGTCAAGAATATGAAATATTGAACATCATTTAGCCGTTTAAAAACATTGCTTCTGCAAGAAACATTGTGATTTCATTTTAGAGCTCCCTGGTGGTCTAGTGGTTAGATTAACCGGGTTCGAATCCCGGTTAGGAAAGATAACTTTATTGGTTATGTCCAAGCAAATCAAATACGAACCACTGTTGATAATGGTTGTCCAAATATTCAATGGCAAGTTGAATAATCAAAAAAAGCAGAAATCCATGTTTGCATTTTACTGCGAAGTGTCAAGAATATGAAACATATAGCAAAAATTGGCTGTTAAAAACCTGCCTTCTCAAAGTCACGTTGTTTTCTAATGATACAGCTCCCTGGTGGTCTAGTGGTTAGGATTCGGCGCTCTCACCGCCGCGGCCCGGGTTCGATTCCCGGTTAGGGAACATAACTTTTTTGGTTATGTCCAAGCAATTCAAATACGAACCACTGTTGATAACCAATGTCAAATATTCAACGGCAAGGTGAATAACAGAACAAAGTCCAGATTAAACCTTTACTGCGATATGTCAAGAATATGAAATATTGAACATCATTTAGCCGTTTAAAAACATTCCTTCTACAAGAAAAATTGTGATTTCATTCTAGAGCTCCCTGGTGGTATAGTGGTTAGGATTCGGCGCTCTCACCGCCGCGGCCCGGGTTCGATTCCCGGTTAGGGAACATAACATTTTTAGTTATGTCCAAGCAATTCAAATACAAACCACTGTTGATAACCAATGTCAAGTATTCAACGGCAAGGTGAATAACAGAACAAAGTCCAGATTAAACCTTTACTGCGAAATGTCAAGAATATGAAAGATTGAACATCATTTAGCTGTTTAAAAACATTCCTTCTACAAGAAACATTGTGATTTCATGTTAGAGCTCCCTGGTGGTCTAGTGGTTAGATTAACCGGGTTCGAATCCCGGTTAGGAAAGATAACTTTATTGGTTATGTCCAAGCAAATCAAATACGAACCACTGTTGATAACCGATGTCCAAGTATTCAACGGCAAGCTGAATAATCATAAAAAGCAGAAATCCATGTTGGCATTTTACTGCGAAATTTCAAGAATATGAAATATATAACAGCTGTTAAAAACCTGCCTTCTCAAAGTCACATGGTTTTTTGATACCAGAGCTCCCTGGTGGTCTAGTGGTTAGGATTCGGCGCTCTCACCGCCGCGGCCCGGGTTCGATTCCCGGTTAGGGAACATAACTTTTTTGGTTATGTCCAAGCAATTCAAATACGAACCACTGTTGATAACCAATGTCAAATATTCAACGGCAAGGTGAATAACAGAACAAAGTCCAGATTAAACCTTTACTGCGATATGTCAAGAATATGAAATATTGAACATCATTTAGCCGTTTAAAAACATTCCTTCTACAAGAAAAATTGTGATTTCATTCTAGAGCTCCCTGGTGGTATAGTGGTTAGATTAACTGGGTTCGATTCCCGGTTAGGAAAGATAACTTTATTGGTTATGTCCAAGCAAATCAAATACGAACCACTGTTGATAACCGATGTCCAAGTATTCAACGGCAAGGTGAATAACAAAACAAAGTCCAGATTAAACCTTTACTGCGAAATGTCAAGAATATGAAATATTGAACATCATTTAGCCGTTTAAAAACATTGCTTCTGCAAGAAACATTGTGATTTCATTTTAGAGCTCCCTGGTGGTCTAGTGGTTAGATTAACCGGGTTCGAATCCCGGTTAGGAAAGATAACTTTATTGGTTATGTCCAAGCAAATCAAATACGAACCACTGTTGATAATGGTTGTCCAAATATTCAATGGCAAGTTGAATAATCAAAAAAAGCAGAAATCCATGTTTGCATTTTACTGCGAAGTGTCAAGAATATGAAACATATAGCAAAAATTGGCTGTTAAAAACCTGCCTTCTCAAAGTCACGTTGTTTTCTAATGATACAGCTCCCTGGTGGTCTAGTGGTTAGGATTCGGCGCTCTCACCGCCGCGGCCCGGGTTCGATTCCCGGTTAGGGAACATAACTTTTTTGGTTATGTCCAAGCAATTCAAATACGAACCACTGTTGATAACCAATGTCAAATATTCAACGGCAAGGTGAATAACAGAACAAAGTCCAGATTAAACCTTTACTGCGATATGTCAAGAATATGAAATATTGAACATCATTTAGCCGTTTAAAAACATTCCTTCTACAAGAAAAATTGTGATTTCATTCTAGAGCTCCCTGGTGGTATAGTGGTTAGATTAACTGGGTTCGATTCCCGGTTAGGAAAGATAACTTTATTGGTTATGTCCAAGCAAATCAAATACGAACCACTGTTGATAACCGATGTCCAAGTATTCAACGGCAAGGTGAATAACAAAACAAAGTCCAGATTAAACCTTTACTGCGAAATGTCAAGAATATGAAATATTGAACATCATTTAGCCGTTTAAAAACATTGCTTCTGCAAGAAACATTGTGATTTCATTTTAGAGCTCCCTGGTGGTCTAGTGGTTAGATTAACCGGGTTCGAATCCCGGTTAGGAAAGATAACTTTATTGGTTATGTCCAAGCAAATCAAATACGAACCACTGTTGATAATGGTTGTCCAAATATTCAATGGCAAGTTGAATAATCAAAAAAAGCAGAAATCCATGTTTGCATTTTACTGCGAAGTGTCAAGAATATGAAACATATAGCAAAAATTGGCTGTTAAAAACCTGCCTTCTCAAAGTCACGTTGTTTTCTAATGATACAGCTCCCTGGTGGTCTAGTGGTTAGGATTCGGCGCTCTCACCGCCGCGGCCCGGGTTCGATTCCCGGTTAGGGAACATAAATTTATTAGTTATGTCCAAGCAAATCAAATATGAACCACTGTTGATAACCGATGTCCAAGTATTCAACGGCAAGCTGAATATTCAAAAAAAGATGAAATCCATGTTGGCATTTTACTGCGAAATGTCAAGAATATGAAATATATAACAGCTGTTAAAAATCTGCCTTCTCAAAGTCACATGGTTTTATGGTACCAGAGCTCCCTGGTGGTCTAGTGGTTAGGATTCAGCGCTCTCACCGCCGCGGCCCGGGTTCGATTCCCGGTTAGGGAACATAACTTTATTAGTTATGTCCAAGCAAATCAAATATGAACCACTGTTGATAACCGATGTCCAAGTATTCAACGGCAAGCTGAATAATCAAAAAAAGATGAAATCCATGTTGGCATTTCACTGCGAAATGTCAAGAATATGAAATATATAACAGCTGTTAAAAATCTGCCTTCTCAAAGTCACATGGTTTTATGGTACCTGAGCTCCCTGGTGGTCTAGTGGTTAGGATTCGGCGCTCTCACCGCCGCGGCCCGGGTTCGATTCCCGGTTAGGGAACATAACTTTATTAGTTATGAACAAGCAAATCAAATATGAACCACTGTTGATAACCGATGTCCAAGTACTCAACGGCAAGTTGAATAATCAAAAAGAGCAGAAATCCATGTTGGCATTTTACTGCGAAATGTCAAGAATATGAAATATATAACAGCTGTTACAAACCTGCCTTCTCAAAATCACATGGTTTTTTGATACAAGAGCTCCCTGGTGGTCTAGTGGTTAGGATTCGGCGCTCTCACCGCCGCGGCCCGGGTTCGATTCCCGGTTAGGGAACATAACATTTTTAGTTATGTCCAAGCAATTCAAATACAAACCACTGTTGATAACCAATGTCAAGTATTCAACGGCAAGGTGAATAACAGAACAAAGTCCAGATTAAACCTTTACTGCGAAATGTCAAGAATATGAAAGATTAAACATCATTTAGCTGTTTAAAAACATTCCTTCTACAAGAAACATTGTGATTTCATGTTAGAGCTCCCTGGTGGTCTAGTGGTTAGATTAACCGGGTTCGAATCCCGGTTAGGAAAGATAACTTTATTGGTTATGTCCAAGCAAATCAAATACGAACCACTGTTGATAACCGATGTCCAAGTATTCAACGGCAAGCTGAATAATCATACAAAGCAGAAATCCATGTTGGCATTTTACTGCGAAATTTCAAGAATATGAAATATATAACAGCTGTTAAAAACCTGCCTTCTCAAAGTCACATGGTTTTTTGATACCAGAGCTCCCTGGTGGTCTAGTGGTTAGGATTCGGCGCTCTCACCGCCGCGGCCCGGGTTCGATTCCCGGTTAGGGAACATAACTTTTTTGGTTATGTCCAAGCAATTCAAATACGAACCACTGTTGATAACCAATGTCAAATATTCAACGGCAAGGTGAATAACAGAACAAAGTCCAGATTAAACCTTTACTGCGATATGTCAAGAATATGAAATATTGAACATCATTTAGCCGTTTAAAAACATTCCTTCTACAAGAAAAATTGTGATTTCATTCTAGAGCTCCCTGGTGGTATAGTGGTTAGATTAACTGGGTTCGATTCCCGGTTAGGGAACACAACATTATCAGTTATGTCCAAGCAAATCAAATACGAACCACTGTTGATAACCGATGTCCAAGTATTCAACAGAAAGGTGAATAATCAAAAAAAGCAAAAATCCATGTTTGCATTTTACTGCGAAGTGTCAAGAATATGAAACATATAGCAAATATTGGCTGTTAAAAACCTGCCTTCTCAAAGTCACGTTGTTTTCTAATGATACAGCTCCCTGGTGGTCTAGTGGTTAGGATTCGGCGCTCTCACCGCCGCGGCACGCGGCCCGCCGCGGCCCGGGTCAAAGCAAATCAAATACGAACCACTGTTGATAACCGATGTCAAAGTATTCAACGGCAAGGTGAATAACAAAGTCCAGATTAAACCTTTACTGCGAAATGTCAAGAATATATAGTATTGAACTTCATTTAGCCGTTTAAAAACATTGCTTCTACAAGAAACATTGTGATTTTATTTTAGAGCTCCCTGGTGGTCTAGTGGTTAGATTAACCGGGTTCGATTCTCGGTTAGGGAACACATCTTTATTAGTTATGTCCAAGCAAATCAAATACGAACCACTGTTGATAACCGATGTCCAAGTATTCAACGGCAAGCTGAATAATCAAAAAAAGCAGAAATCCATGTTGGCATTTTACTGCGAAATGTCAAGAATATGAAATATATAACAGCTGTTAAAAATCTGCCTTCTCAAAGTCACATGGTTTTATGGTACCAGAGCTCCCTGGTGGTCTAGTGGTTAGGATTCGGCGCTCTCACTGCCGCGGCCCGGGTTCGATTCCCGGTTAGGGAACATAACTTTATTAGTTATGTCCAAGCAAATCAAATATGAACCACTGTTGATAACCGATGTCCAATTATTCAACGGCAAGCTGAATAATCAAAAAAAGATGAAATCCATGTTGGCATTTCACTGCGAAATGTCAAGAATATGAAATATATAACAGCTGTTAAAAATCTGCCTTCTCAAAGTCACATGGTTTTATGGTACTTGAGCTCCCTGGTGGTCTAGTGGTTAGGATTCGGCGCTCTCACCGCCGCGGCCCGGGTTCGATTCCCGGTTAGGGAACATAACTTTATTAGTAATGTCCAAGCAAATCAAATATGAACCACTGTTGATAACCGATGTCCAAGTACTCAACGGCAAGTTGAATAATCAAAAAGAGCAGAAATCCATGTTGGCATTTTACTGCGAAATGTCAAGAATATGAAATATATAACAGCTGTTACAAACCTGCCTTCTCAAAATCACATGGTTTTTTGATACAAGAGCTCCCTGGTGGTCTAGTGGTTAGGATTCGGCGCTCTCACCGCCGCGGCCCGGGTTCGATTCCCGGTTAGGGAACATAACGTTTTTAGTTATGTCCAAGCAATTCAAATACAAACCACTGTTGATAACCAATGTCAAGTATTCAACGGCAAGGTGAATAACAGAACAAAGTCCAGATTAAACCTTTACTGCGAAATGTCAAGAATATGAAAGATTGAACATCATTTAGCTGTTTAAAAACATTCCTTCTACAAGAAACATTGTGATTTCATGTTAGAGCTCCCTGGTGGTCTAGTGGTTAGATTAACCGGGTTCGAATCCCGGTTAGGAAAGATAACTTTATTGGTTATGTCCAAGCAAATCAAATACGAACCACTGTTGATAACCGATGTCCAAGTATTCAACGGCAAGCTGAATAATCATAAAAAGCAGAAATCCATGTTGGCATTTTACTGCGAAATTTCAAGAATATGAAATATATAACAGCTGTTAAAAACCTGCCTTCTCAAAGTCACATGGTTTTTTGATACCAGAGCTCCCTGGTGGTCTAGTGGTTAGGATTCGGCGCTCTCACCGCCGCGGCCCGGGTTCGATTCCCGGTTAGGGAACATAACTTTTTTGGTTATGTCCAAGCAATTCAAATACGAACCACTGTTGATAACCAATGTCAAATATTCAACGGCAAGGTGAATAACAGAACAAAGTCCAGATTAAACCTTTACTGCGATATGTCAAGAATATGAAATATTGAACATCATTTAGCCGTTTAAAAACATTCCTTCTACAAGAAAAATTGTGATTTCATTCTAGAGCTCCCTGGTGGTATAGTGGTTAGATTAACTGGGTTCGATTCCCGGTTAGGGAACACAACATTATCAGTTATGTCCAAGCAAATCAAATACGAACAACTGTTGATAACCGATGTCCAAGTATTCAACAGAAAGGTGAATAATCAAAAAAAGCAAAAATCCATGTTTGCATTTTACTGCGAAGTGTCAAGAATATGAAACATATAGCAAATATTGGCTGTTAAAAACCTGCCTTCTCAAAGTCACGTTGTTTTCTAATGATACAGCTCCCTGGTGGTCTAGTGGTTAGGATTCGGCGCTCTCACCGCCGCGGCACGCGGCCCGCCGCGGCCCGGGTCAAAGCAAATCAAATACGAACCACTGTTGATAACCGATGTCAAAGTATTCAACGGCAAGGTGAATAACAAAGTCCAGATTAAATCTTTACTGCGAAATGTCAAGAATATATAGTATTGAACTTCATTTAGCCGTTTAAAAACATTGCTTCTACAAGAAACATTGTGATTTTATTTTAGAGCTCCCTGGTGGTCTAGTGGTTAGATTAACCGGGTTCGATTCTCGGTTAGGGAACACATCTTTATTAGTTATGTCCAAGCAAATCAAATACGAACCACTGTTGATAACCGATGTCCAAGTATTCAACGGCAAGCTGAATAATCAAAAAAAGCAGAAATCCATGTTGGCATTTTACTGCGAAATTTCAAGAATATGAAATATATAACAGCTGTTAAAAACCTGCCTTCTCAAAGTCACGTTGTTTTTTGATGATACAGCTCCCTGGTGGTGTAGTGGTTAGGATTCGGCGCTCTCACCGCCGCGGCCCGGGTTCGATTCCCGGTTAGGGAACATAACTTTATTAGTTATGTCCAAGCAAATCAAATATGAACCACTGTTGATAACCGATGTCCAAGTATTCAACGGCAAGCTGAATAATCAAAAAAAGATGAAATCCATGTTGGCATTTTACTGCGAAATGTCAAGAATATGAAATATATAACAGCTGTTAAAAATCTGCCTTCTCAAAGTCACATGGTTTTATGGCACCAGAGGTTCCTGGTGGTCTAGTGGTTAGGATTCGGCGCTCTCACCGCCGCGGCCCGGGTTCGATTCACGGTTAGGGAACACAATTTTACTAGTTATGTCCAAGCAAATCAAATACGAACCACTGTTGATAACCGATGTCCAAGTATTCAACGGCAAGGTGAATAACAAAACAAAGTCCAGAAGAAAACCTTTCCTGCGAAATGTCAAGAATATGAAATATTGAACATCATTTAGCCGTTTAAAAACATTGCTTCTACAAGAAACATTGTGATTTCAATTTAGAGCTCCCTGGTGGTCTAGTGGTTAGATTAACCGGGTTCGATTCCCGGTTAGGGAAAACAACTTTATTAGTTATGTCCAAGCAAATCAAATACGAACCACTGTTGATAACCGATGTCCAAGTATTCAACGGCAAGCTGAATAATCAAAAAAAGCAGAAATCCATGTTGGCATTTTACTGCGAAATTTCAAGAATATGAAATATATAACAGCTGTTAAAAATCTGCCTTCTCAAAGTCACATGGTTTTATGCTACCAGAGCTCCCTGGTGGTCTAGTGGTTAGTATTCGGCGCTCTCTCCGCCGCGCCCCGGGTTTGATTCCCGGTTAGGAAACATAACTTTATTAGTTATGTCCAAGCAAATCAAATACGAACCACTGTTGATAACCGATGTCCAAGTATTCAACGGCAAGGTGAATAACAAAACAAAGTCCAGATTAAACCTTTACTGCGAAATGTCAAGAATATGAAATATTGAACATCATTTAGCCGTTTAAAAACATTGCTTCTGCAAGAAACATTGTGATTTCATTTTAGAGCTCCCTGGTGGTCTAGTGGTTAGATTAACCGGGTTCGAATCCCGGTTAGGAAAGATAACTTTATTGGTTATGTCCAAGCAAATCAAATACGAACCACTGTTGATAATGGTTGTCCAAATATTCAATGGCAAGTTGAATAATCAAAAAAAGCAGAAATCCATGTTTGCATTTTACTGCGAAGTGTCAAGAATATGAAACATATAGCAAAAATTGGCTGTTAAAAACCTGCCTTCTCAAAGTCACGTTGTTTTCTAATGATACAGCTCCCTGGTGGTCTAGTGGTTAGGATTCGGCGCTCTCACCGCCGCGGCCCGGGTTCGATTCCCGGTTAGGGAACATAAATTTATTAGTTATGTCCAAGCAAATCAAATATGAACCACTGTTGATAACCGATGTCCAAGTATTCAACGGCAAGCTGAATATTCAAAAAAAGATGAAATCCATGTTGGCATTTTACTGCGAAATGTCAAGAATATGAAATATATAACAGCTATTAAAAATCTGCCTTCTCAAAGTCACATGGTTTTATGGTACCAGAGCTCCCTGGTGGTCTAGTGGTTAGGATTCGGCGCTCTCACCGCCGCGGCCCGGGTTCGATTCCCGGTTAGGGAACATAACTTTATTAGTTATGTCCAAGCAAATCAAATATGAACCACTGTTGATAACCGATGTCCAAGTATTCAACGGCAAGCTGAATAATCAAAAAAAGATGAAATCCATGTTGGCATTTCACTGCGAAATGTCAAGAATATGAAATATATAACAGCTGTTAAAAATCTGCCTTCTCAAAGTCACATGGTTTTATGGTACCTGAGCTCCCTGGTGGTCTAGTGGTTAGGATTCGGCGCTCTCACCGCCGCGGCCCGGGTTCGATTCCCGGTTAGGGAACATAACTTTATTAGTTATGTCCAAGCAAATCAAATATGAACCACTGTTGATAACCGATGTCCAAGTACTCAACGGCAAGTTGAATATTCAAAAAGAGCAGAAATCCATGTTGGCATTTTACTGCGAAATGTCAAGAATATGAAATATATAACAGCTGTTACAAACCTGCCTTCTCAAAATCACATGGTTTTTTGATACAAGAGCTCCCTGGTGGTCTAGTGGTTAGGATTCGGCGCTCTCACCGCCGCGGCCCGGGTTCGATTCCCGGTTAGGGAACATTACATTTTTAGTTATGTCCAAGCAATTCAAATACAAACCACTGTTGATAACCAATGTCAAGTATTCAACGGCAAGGTGAATAACAGAACAAAGTCCAGATTAAACCTTTACTGCGAAATGTCAAGAATATGAAAGATTGAACATCATTTAGCCGTTTAAAAACATTCCTTCTACAAGAAACATTGTGATTTCATGTTAGAGCTCCCTGGTGGTCTAGTGGTTAGATTAACCGTGTTCGAATCCCGGTTAGGAAAGATAACTTTATTGGTTATGTCCAAGCAAATCAAATACGAACCACTGTTGATAACGGATGTCCAAGTATTCAATGGCAAGTTGAATAATCAAAAAAAGCAGAAATCCATGTTTGCATTTTACTGCGAAGTGTCAAGAATATGAAACATATAGCAAAAATTGGCTGTTAAAAACCTGCCTTCTCAAAGTCACGTTGTTTTCTAATGATACAGCTCCCTGGTGGTCTAGTGGTTAGGATTCGGCGCTCTCACCGCCGCGGCTCGGGTTCGATTCCCGGCTAGGAAAGATAACATTATTGGTTATGTCCAAGCAAATCAAATACGAACCACTGTTGATAACGGATGTCCAAGTATTCAATGGCAAGTTGAATAATCAAAAAAAGCAGAAATCCATGTTGGAATTTTACTGCGAAATGTCAAGAATATGAAATATATAACAGCTGTTAAAAACCTGCCTTCTCAAAGTCACATGGTTTTTTGATACAAGAGCTCCTTGGTGGTCTAGTGGTTAGGATTCGGCGCTCTCACCGCCGCGGCCCGGGTTCGATTCCCGGTTAGGGAACATAACTTTTTTGGTTATGTCCAAGCAATTCAAATACGAACCACTGTTGATAACCAATGTCAAGTATTCAACGGCAAGGTGAATAACAGAACAAAGTCCAGATTAAACCTTTACTGCGATATGTCAAGAATATGAAATATTGAACATCATTTAGCCGTTTAAAAACATTCCTTCTACAAGAAAAATTGTGATTTCATGTTAGAGCTCCCTGGTGGTCTAGTGGTTAGATTAACCGGGTTCGATTCCCGGTTAGGGAACACAACTTTATTAGTTATGTCCAAGCAAATCAAATACGAACCACTGTTGATAAACGATGTCCAAGTATTCAACGGCAAGGTGAATAACAAAACAAAGTCCAGAATAAACCTTTACTGCGAAATGTCAAGAAAATGAAATATTGAACATCATTTAGCCGTTTAAAAACATTGCTTCTACAAGAAACATTGTGATTTCATTTTAGAGCTCCCTGGTGGTCTAGTGGTTAGATTAACCGGGTTTGATTCCCGGTTAGGGAACACAACTTTATTAGTTATGTCCAAGCAAATCAAATACGAACCACTGTTGATAACCGATGTCCAAGTATTCAACAGCAAGCTGAATAATCAAAAAAAGCAGAAATCCATGTTGGCATTTTACTGCGAAATTTCAAGAATATGAAATATATAACAGCTGTTAAAAATCTGCCTTCTCAAAGTCACATGGTTTTATGCTACCAGAGCACCCTGGTGGTCTAGTGGTTAAGATTCGGCGCTCTCACCGCTGCGCCCCAGGTTTGATTCCCGGTTAAGGAACATAACTTTATTAGTTATGTCCAAGCAAATCAAATACGAACCACTGTTGATAACCGATGTCCAAGTATTCAACGGCAAGGTGAATAACAAAACAAAGTCCATATTAAACCTTTACTGCGAAATATCAAGAATATGAAATATTGAACATCATTTAGCCGTTTAAAAACATTGCTTCTGCAAGAAACATTGTGATTTCATTTTAGAGCTCCCTGGTGGTCTAGTGGTTAGATTAACCGGGTTCGAATCCCGGTTAGGGAACACAACTATATTAGTTATGTCCAAGCAAATCAAATACGAACCACTGTTGATAACCGATGTCCAAGTATTCAACGGCAAGCTGAATAATCATAAAAAGCAGAAATCCATGTTGGCATTTTACTGCGAAATTTCAAGAATATGAAATATATAACAGCTGTTAAAAACCTGCCTTCTCAAAGTCACATGGTTTTTTGATACCAGAGCTCCCTGGTGGTCTAGTGGTTAGGATTCGGCGCTCTCACCGCCGCGGCCCGGGTTCGATTCCCGGTTAGGGAACATAACTTTTTTGGTTATGTCCAAGCAATTCAAATACGAACCACTGTTGATAACCAATGTCAAATATTCAACGGCAAGGTGAATAACAGAACAAAGTCCAGATTAAACCTTTACTGCGATATGTCAAGAATATGAAATATTGAACATCATTTAGCCGTTTAAAAACATTCCTTCTACAAGAAAAATTGTGATTTCATTCTAGAGCTCCCTGGTGGTATAGTGGTTAGATTAACTGGGTTCGATTCCCGGTTAGGGAACACAACATTATCAGTTATGTCCAAGCAAATCAAATACGAACCACTGTTGATAACCGATGTCCAAGTATTCAACAGAAAGGTGAATAATCAAAAAAAGCAAAAATCCATGTTTGCATTTTACTGCGAAGTGTCAAGAATATGAAACATATAGCAAATATTGGCTGTTAAAAACCTGCCTTCTCAAAGTCACGTTGTTTTCTAATGATACAGCTCCCTGGTGGTCTAGTGGTTAGGATTCGGCGCTCTCACCGCCGCGGCACGCGGCCCGCCGCGGCCCGGGTCAAAGCAAATCAAATACGAACCACTGTTGATAACCGATGTCAAAGTATTCAACGGCAAGGTGAATAACAAAGTCCAGATTAAACCTTTACTGCGAAATGTCAAGAATATATAGTATTGAACTTCATTTAGCCGTTTAAAAACATTGCTTCTACAAGAAACATTGTGATTTTATTTTAGAGCTCCCTGGTGGTCTAGTGGTTAGATTAACCGGGTTCGATTCTCGGTTAGGGAACACATCTTTATTAGTTATGTCCAAGCAAATCAAATACGAACCACTGTTGATAACCGATGTCCAAGTATTCAACGGCAAGCTGAATAATCAAAAAAAGCAGAAATCCATGTTGGCATTTTACTGCGAAATTTCAAGAATATGAAATATATAACAGCTGTTAAAAACCTGCCTTCTCAAAGTCACGTTGTTTTTTGATGATACAGCTCCCTGGTGGTGTAGTGGTTAGGATTCGGCGCTCTCACCGCCGCGGCCCGGGTTCGATTCCCGGTTAGGGAACATAACTTTATTAGTTATGTCCAAGCAAATCAAATATGAACCACTGTTGATAACCGATGTCCAAGTATTCAACGGCAAGGTGAATAACAAAACAAAGTCCAGAAGAAAACCTTTCCTGCGAAATGTCAAGAATATGAAATATTGAACATCATTTAGCCGTTTAAAAACATTGCTTCTACAAGAAACATTGTGATTTCATTTTAGAGCTCCCTGGTGGTCTAGTGGTTAGATTAACCGGGTTCGATTCCCGGTTAGGGAAAACAACTTTATTAGTTATGTCCAAGCAAATCAAATACGAACCACTGTTGATAACCGATGTCCAAGTATTCAACGGCAAGCTGAATAATCAAAAAAAGCAGAAATCCATGTTGGCATTTTACTGCGAAATTTCAAGAATATGAAATATATAACAGCTGTTAAAAATCTGCCTTCTCAAAGTCACATGGTTTTATGCTACCAGAGCTCCCTGGTGGTCTAGTGGTTAGTATTCGGCGCTCTCTCCGCCGCGCCCCGGGTTTGATTCCCGGTTAGGAAACATAACTTTATTAGTTATGTCCAAGCAAATCAAATACGAACCACTGTTGATAACCGATGTCCAAGTATTCAACGGCAAGGTGAATAACAAAACAAAGTCCAGATTAAACCTTTACTGCGAAATGTCAAGAATATGAAATATTGAACATCATTTAGCCGTTTAAAAACATTGCTTCTGCAAGAAACATTGTGATTTCATTTTAGAGCTCCCTGGTGGTCTAGTGGTTAGATTAACCGGGTTCGAATCCCGGTTAGGAAAGATAACTTTATTGGTTATGTCCAAGCAAATCAAATACGAACCACTGTTGATAATGGTTGTCCAAATATTCAATGGCAAGTTGAATAATCAAAAAAAGCAGAAATCCATGTTTGCATTTTACTGCGAAGTGTCAAGAATATGAAACATATAGCAAAAATTGGCTGTTAAAAACCTGCCTTCTCATAGTCACGTTGTTTTCTAATGATACAGCTCCCTGGTGGTCTAGTGGTTAGGATTCGGCGCTCTCACCGCCGCGGCCCGGGTTCGATTCCCGGTTAGGGAACATAAATTTATTAGTTATGTCCAAGCAAATCAAATATGAACCACTGTTGATAACCGATGTCCAAGTATTCAACGGCAAGCTGAATATTCAAAAAAAGATGAAATCCATGTTGGCATTTTACTGCGAAATGTCAAGAATATGAAATATATAACAGCTGTTAAAAATCTGCCTTCTCAAAGTCACATGGTTTTATGGTACCAGAGCTCCCTGGTGGTCTAGTGGTTAGGATTCGGCGCTCTCACCGCCGCGGCCCGGGTTCGATTCCCGGTTAGGGAACATAACTTTATTAGTTATGTCCAAGCAAATCAAATATGAACCACTGTTGATAACCGATGTCCAAGTATTCAACGGCAAGCTGAATAATCAAAAAAAGATGAAATCCATGTTGGCATTTCACTGCGAAATGTCAAGAATATGAAATATATAACAGCTGTTAAAAATCTGCCTTCTCAAAGTCACATGGTTTTATGGTACCTGAGCTCCCTGGTGGTCTAGTGGTTAGGATTCGGCGCTCTCACCGCCGCGGCCCGGGTTCGATTCCCGGTTAGGGAACATAACTTTATTAGTTATGTCCAAGCAAATCAAATATGAACCACTGTTGATAACCGATGTCCAAGTACTCAACGGCAAGTTGAATAATCAAAAAGAGCAGAAATCCATGTTGGCATTTTACTGCGAAATGTCAAGAATATGAAATATATAACAGCTGTTACAAACCTGCCTTCTCAAAATCACATGGTTTTTTGATACAAGAGCTCCCTGGTGGTCTAGTGGTTAGGATTCGGCGCTCTCACCGCCGCGGCCCGGGTTCGATTCCCGGTTAGGGAACATAACATTTTTAGTTATGTCCAAGCAATTCAAATACAAACCACTGTTGATAACCAATGTCAAGTATTCAACGGCAAGGTGAATAACAGAACAAAGTCCAGATTAAACCTTTACTGCGAAATGTCAAGAATATGAAAGATTGAACATCATTTAGCCGTTTAAAAACATTCCTTCTACAAGAAACATTGTGATTTCATGTTAGAGCTCCCTGGTGGTCTAGTGGTTAGATTAACCGTGTTCGAATCCCGGTTAGGAAAGATAACTTTATTGGTTATGTCCAAGCAAATCAAATACGAACCACTGTTGATAACGGATGTCCAAGTATTCAATGGCAAGTTGAATAATCAAAAAAAGCAGAAATCCATGTTTGCATTTTACTGCGAAGTGTCAAGAATATGAAACATATAGCAAAAATTGGCTGTTAAAAACCTGCCTTCTCAAAGTCACGTTGTTTTCTAATGATACAGCTCCCTGGTGGTCTAGTGGTTAGGATTCGGCGCTCTCACCGCCGCGGCTCGGGTTCGATTCCCGGCTAGGAAAGATAACATTATTGGTTATGTCCAAGCAAATCAAATACGAACCACTGTTGACAACGGATGTCCAAGTATTCAATGGCAAGTTGAATAATCAAAAAAAGCAGAAATCCATGTTGGCATTTTACTGCGAAATGTCAAGAATATGAAATATATAACAGCTGTTAAAAACCTGCCTTCTCAAAGTCACATGGTTTTTTGATACAAGAGCTCCTTGGTGGTCTAGTGGTTAGGATTCGGCGCTCTCACCGCCGCGGCCCGGGTTCGATTCCCGGTTAGGGAACATAACTTTTTTGGTTATGTCCAAGCAATTCAAATACGAACCACTGTTGATAACCAATGTCAAGTATTCAACGGCAAGGTGAATAACAGAACAAAGTCCAGATTAAACCTTTACTGCGATATGTCAAGAATATGAAATATTGAACATCATTTAGCCGTTTAAAAACATTCCTTCTACAAGAAAAATTGTGATTTCATGTTAGAGCTCCCTGGTGGTCTAGTGGTTAGATTAACCGGGTTCGATTCCCGGTTAGGGAACACAACTTTATTAGTTATGTCCAAGCAAATCAAATACGAACCACTGTTGATAAACGATGTCCAAGTATTCAACGGCAAGGTGAATAACAAAACAAAGTCCAGAATAAACCTTTACTGCGAAATGTCAAGAAAATGAAATATTGAACATCATTTAGCCGTTTAAAAACATTGCTTCTACAAGAAACATTGTGATTTCATTTTTGAGCTCCCTGGTGGTCTAGTGGTTAGATTAACCGGGTTTGATTCCCGGTTAGGGAACACAACTTTATTAGTTATGTCCAAGCAAATCAAATACGAACCACTGTTGATAACCGATGTCCAAGTATTCAACAGCAAGCTGAATAATCAAAAAAAGCAGAAATCCATGTTGGCATTTTACTGCGAAATTTCAAGAATATGAAATATATAACAGCTGTTAAAAATCTGCCTTCTCAAAGTCACATGGTTTTATGCTACCAGAGCACCCTGGTGGTCTAGTGGTTAAGATTCGGCGCTCTCACCGCTGCGCCCCGGGTTTGATTCCCGGTTAAGGAACATAACTTTATTAGTTATGTCCAAGCAAATCAAATACGAACCACTGTTGATAACCGATGTCCAAGTATTCAACGGCAAGGTGAATAACAAAACAAAGTCCATATTAAACCTTTACTGCGAAATATCAAGAATATGAAATATTGAACATCATTTAGCCGTTTAAAAACATTGCTTCTGCAAGAAACATTGTGATTTCATTTTAGAGCTCCCTGGTGGTCTAGTGGTTAGATTAACCGGGTTCGAATCCCGGTTAGGGAACACAACTATATTAGTTATGTCCAAGCAAATCAAATACGAACCACTGTTGATAACCGATGTCCAAGTATTCAACGGCAAGCTGAATAATCATAAAAAGCAGAAATCCATGTTGGCATTTTACTGCGAAATTTCAAGAATATGAAATATATAACAGCTGTTAAAAACCTGCCTTCTCAAAGTCACATGGTTTTTTGATACCAGAGCTCCCTGGTGGTCTAGTGGTTAGGATTCGGCGCTCTCACCGCCGCGGCCCGGGTTCGATTCCCGGTTAGGGAACATAACTTTTTTGGTTATGTCCAAGCAATTCAAATACGAACCACTGTTGATAACCAATGTCAAATATTCAACGGCAAGGTGAATAACAGAACAAAGTCCAGATTAAACCTTTACTGCGATATGTCAAGAATATGAAATATTGAACATCATTTAGCCGTTTAAAAACATTCCTTCTACAAGAAAAATTGTGATTTCATTCTAGAGCTCCCTGGTGGTATAGTGGTTAGATTAACTGGGTTCGATTCCCGGTTAGGGAACACAACATTATCAGTTATGTCCAAGCAAATCAAATACGAACCACTGTTGATAACCGATGTCCAAGTATTCAACAGAAAGGTGAATAATCAAAAAAAGCAAAAATCCATGTTTGCATTTTACTGCGAAGTGTCAAGAATATGAAACATATAGCAAATATTGGCTGTTAAAAACCTGCCTTCTCAAAGTCACGTTGTTTTCTAATGATACAGCTCCCTGGTGGTCTAGTGGTTAGGATTCGGCGCTCTCACCGCCGCGGCACGCGGCCCGCCGCGGCCCGGGTCAAAGCAAATCAAATACGAACCACTGTTGATAACCGATGTCAAAGTATTCAACGGCAAGGTGAATAACAAAGTCCAGATTAAACCTTTACTGCGATATGTCAAGAATATGAAATATTGAACATCATTTAGCCGTTTAAAAACATTCCTTCTACAAGAAAAATTGTGATTTCATGTTAGAGCTCCCTGGTGGTCTAGTGGTTAGATTAACCGGGTTCGATTCCCGGTTAGGGAACACAACTTTATTAGTTATGTCCAAGCAAATCAAATACGAACCACTGTTGATAAACGATGTCCAAGTATTCAACGGCAAGGTGAATAACAAAACAAAGTCCAGAATAAACCTTTACTGCGAAATGTCAAGAAAATGAAATATTGAACATCATTTAGCCGTTTAAAAACATTGCTTCTACAAGAAACATTGTGATTTCATTTTAGAGCTCCCTGGTGGTCTAGTGGTTAGATTAACCGGGTTTGATTCCCGGTTAGGGAACACAACTTTATTAGTTATGTCCAAGCAAATCAAATACGAACCACTGTTGATAACCGATGTCCAAGTATTCAACAGCAAGCTGAATAATCAAAAAAAGCAGAAATCCATGTTGGCATTTTACTGCGAAATTTCAAGAATATGAAATATATAACAGCTGTTAAAAATCTGCCTTCTCAAAGTCACATGGTTTTATGCTACCAGAGCACCCTGGTGGTCTAGTGGTTAAGATTCGGCGCTCTCACCGCTGCGCCCCGGGTTTGATTCCCGGTTAAGGAACATAACTTTATTAGTTATGTCCAAGCAAATCAAATACGAACCACTGTTGATAACCGATGTCCAAGTATTCAACGGCAAGGTGAATAACAAAACAAAGTCCATATTAAACCTTTACTGCGAAATATCAAGAATATGAAATATTGAACATCATTTAGCCGTTTAAAAACATTGCTTCTGCAAGAAACATTGTGATTTCATTTTAGAGCTCCCTGGTGGTCTAGTGGTTAGATTAACCGGGTTCGAATCCCGGTTAGGGAACACAACTATATTAGTTATGTCCAAGCAAATCAAATACGAACCACTGTTGATAACCGATGTCCAAGTATTCAACGGCAAGCTGAATAATCATAAAAAGCAGAAATCCATGTTGGCATTTTACTGCGAAATTTCAAGAATATGAAATATATAACAGCTGTTAAAAACCTGCCTTCTCAAAGTCACATGGTTTTTTGATACCAGAGCTCCCTGGTGGTCTAGTGGTTAGGATTCGGCGCTCTCACCGCCGCGGCCCGGGTTCGATTCCCGGTTAGGGAACATAACTTTTTTGGTTATGTCCAAGCAATTCAAATACGAACCACTGTTGATAACCAATGTCAAATATTCAACGGCAAGGTGAATAACAGAACAAAGTCCAGATTAAACCTTTACTGCGATATGTCAAGAATATGAAATATTGAACATCATTTAGCCGTTTAAAAACATTCCTTCTACAAGAAAAATTGTGATTTCATTCTAGAGCTCCCTGGTGGTATAGTGGTTAGATTAACTGGGTTCGATTCCCGGTTAGGGAACACAACATTATCAGTTATGTCCAAGCAAATCAAATACGAACCACTGTTGATAACCGATGTCCAAGTATTCAACAGAAAGGTGAATAATCAAAAAAAGCAAAAATCCATGTTTGCATTTTACTGCGAAGTGTCAAGAATATGAAACATATAGCAAATATTGGCTGTTAAAAACCTGCCTTCTCAAAGTCACGTTGTTTTCTAATGATACAGCTCCCTGGTGGTCTAGTGGTTAGGATTCGGCGCTCTCACCGCCGCGGCACGCGGCCCGCCGCGGCCCGGGTCAAAGCAAATCAAATACGAACCACTGTTGATAACCGATGTCAAAGTATTCAACGGCAAGGTGAATAACAAAGTCCAGATTAAACCTTTACTGCGAAATGTCAAGAATATATAGTATTGAACTTCATTTAGCCGTTTAAAAACATTGCTTCTACAAGAAACATTGTGATTTTATTTTAGAGCTCCCTGGTGGTCTAGTGGTTAGATTAACCGGGTTCGATTCTCGGTTAGGGAACACATCTTTATTAGTTATGTCCAAGCAAATCAAATACGAACCACTGTTGATAACCGATGTCCAAGTATTCAACGGCAAGCTGAATAATCAAAAAAAGCAGAAATCCATGTTGGCATTTTACTGCGAAATTTCAAGAATATGAAATATATAACAGCTGTTAAAAACCTGCCTTCTCAAAGTCACGTTGTTTTTTGATGATACAGCTCCCTGGTGGTGTAGTGGTTAGGATTCGGCGCTCTCACCGCCGCGGCCCGGGTTCGATTCCCGGTTAGGGAACATAACTTTATTAGTTATGTCCAAGCAAATCAAATATGAACCACTGTTGATAACCGATGTCCAAGTATTCAACGGCAAGGTGAATAACAAAACAAAGTCCAGAAGAAAACCTTTCCTGCGAAATGTCAAGAATATGAAATATTGAACATCATTTAGCCGTTTAAAAACATTGCTTCTACAAGAAACATTGTGATTTCATTTTAGAGCTCCCTGGTGGTCTAGTGGTTAGATTAACCGGGTTCGATTCCCGGTTAGGGAAAACAACTTTATTAGTTATGTCCAAGCAAATCAAATACGAACCACTGTTGATAACCGATGTCCAAGTATTCAACGGCAAGCTGAATAATCAAAAAAAGCAGAAATCCATGTTGGCATTTTACTGCGAAATTTCAAGAATATGAAATATATAACAGCTGTTAAAAATCTGCCTTCTCAAAGTCACATGGTTTTATGCTACCAGAGCTCCCTGGTGGTCTAGTGGTTAGTATTCGGCGCTCTCTCCGCCGCGCCCCGGGTTTGATTCCCGGTTAGGAAACATAACTTTATTAGTTATGTCCAAGCAAATCAAATACGAACCACTGTTGATAACCGATGTCCAAGTATTCAACGGCAAGGTGAATAACAAAACAAAGTCCAGATTAAACCTTTACTGCGAAATGTCAAGAATATGAAATATTGAACATCATTTAGCCGTTTAAAAACATTGCTTCTGCAAGAAACATTGTGATTTCATTTTAGAGCTCCCTGGTGGTCTAGTGGTTAGATTAACCGGGTTCGAATCCCGGTTAGGAAAGATAACTTTATTGGTTATGTCCAAGCAAATCAAATACGAACCACTGTTGATAATGGTTGTCCAAATATTCAATGGCAAGTTGAATAATCAAAAAAAGCAGAAATCCATGTTTGCATTTTACTGCGAAGTGTCAAGAATATGAAACATATAGCAAAAATTGGCTGTTAAAAACCTGCCTTCTCAAAGTCACGTTGTTTTCTAATGATACAGCTCCCTGGTGGTCTAGTGGTTAGGATTCGGCGCTCTCACCGCCGCGGCCCGGGTTCGATTCCCGGTTAGGGAACATAAATTTATTAGTTATGTCCAAGCAAATCAAATATGAACCACTGTTGATAACCGATGTCCAAGTATTCAACGGCAAGCTGAATATTCAAAAAAAGATGAAATCCATGTTGGCATTTTACTGCGAAATGTCAAGAATATGAAATATATAACAGCTGTTAAAAATCTGCCTTCTCAAAGTCACATGGTTTTATGGTACCAGAGCTCCCTGGTGGTCTAGTGGTTAGGATTCGGCGCTCTCACCGCCGCGGCCCGGGTTCGATTCCCGGTTAGGGAACATAACTTTATTAGTTATGTCCAAGCAAATCAAATATGAACCACTGTTGATAACCGATGTCCAAGTATTCAACGGCAAGCTGAATAATCAAAAAAAGATGAAATCCATGTTGGCATTTCACTGCGAAATGTCAAGAATATGAAATATATAACAGCTGTTAAAAATCTGCCTTCTCAAAGTCACATGGTTTTATGGTACCTGAGCTCCCTGGTGGTCTAGTGGTTAGGATTCGGCGCTCTCACCGCCGCGGCCCGGGTTCGATTCCCGGTTAGGGAACATAACTTTATTAGTTATGTCCAAGCAAATCAAATATGAACCACTGTTGATAACCGATGTCCAAGTACTCAACGGCAAGTTGAATAATCAAAAAGAGCAGAAATCCATGTTGGCATTTTACTGCGAAATGTCAAGAATATGAAATATATAACAGCTGTTACAAACCTGCCTTCTCAAAATCACATGGTTTTTTGATACAAGAGCTCCCTGGTGGTCTAGTGGTTAGGATTCGGCGCTCTCACCGCCGCGGCCCGGGTTCGATTCCCGGTTAGGGAACATAACTTTCTTGGTTATGTCCAAGCAAATCAAATACGAACCACTGTTGATAACCGATGTCCAAGTATTCAACAGAAAGGTGAATAATCAAAAAAAGCAAAAATCCATGTTTGCATTTTACTGCGAAGTGTCAAGAATATGAAACATATAGCAAATATTGGCTGTTAAAAACCTGCCTTCTCAAAGTCACGTTGTTTTCTAATGATACAGCTCCCTGGTGGTCTAGTGGTTAGGATTCGGCGCTCTCACCGCCGCGGCACGCGGCCCGCCGCGGCCCGGGTCAAAGCAAATCAAATACGAACCACTGTTGATAACCGATGTCAAAGTATTCAACGGCAAGGTGTATTATATAACAGCTGTTAAAAACCTGCCTTCTCAAAGTCACGTTGTTTTTTGATGATACAGCTCCCTGGTGGTGTAGTGGTTAGGATTCGGCGCTCTCACCGCCGCGGCCCGGGTTCGATTCCCGGTTAGGGAACATAACTTTATTAGTTATGTCCAAGCAAATCAAATATGAACCACTGTTGATAACCGATGTCCAAGTATTCAACGGCAAGCTGAATAATCAAAAAAAGATGAAATCCATGTTGGCATTTTACTTCGAAATGTCAAGAATATGAAATATATAACAGCTGTTAAAAATCTGCCTTCTCAAAGTCACATGGTTTTATGGTACCAGAGGTCCCTGGTGGTCTAGTGGTTAGGATTCGGCGCTCTCACCGCCGCGGCCCGGGTTCGATTCACGGTTAGGGAACACAATTTTACTAGTTATGTCCAAGCAAATCAAATATGAACCACTGTTGATAACCGATGTCCAAGTATTCAACGGCAAGTTGAATAACAAAACAAAGTCCAGATTAAACCTTTACTGCGAAATGTCAAGAATATGAAAGATTGAACATCATTTAGCCATTTAAAAACATTCCTTCTACAAGAAACATTGTGATTTCATGTTAGAGCTCCCTGGTGGTATAGTGATTAGATTAACCGTGTTCGATTCCCGGCTAGGGAACACAACTTTATTAGTTATGTCCAAGCAAATCAAATACGAACCACTGTTGATAACCGATGTCCAAGTATTCAACGGCAAGGTGAATAACAAAACAAAGTCCAGAAGAAAACCTTTCCTGCGAAATGTCAAGAATATGAAATATTGAACATCATTTAGCCGTTTAAAACAATTGCTTCTACAAGAAACATTGTGATTTCATTTTAGAGCTCCCTGGTGGTCTAGTGGTTAGATTAACCGGGTTCGATTCCCGGTTAGGGAAAACAACTTTATTAGTTATGTCCAAGCAAATCAAATACGAACCACTGTTGATAACCGATGTCCAAGTATTCAACGGCAAGCTGAATAATCAAAAAAAGCAGAAATCCATGTTGGCATTTTACTGCGAAATTTCAAGAATATGAAATATATAACAGCTGTTAAAAATCTGCCTTCTCAAAGTCACATGGTTTTATGCTACCAGAGCTCCCTGGTGGTCTAGTGGTTAGTATTCGGCGCTCTCTCCGCCGCGCCCCGGGTTTGATTCCCGGTTAGGGAACATAACTTTATTAGTTATGTCCAAGCAAATCAAATACGAACCACTGTTGATAACCGATGTCCAAGTATTCAACGGCAAGGTGAATAACAAAACAAAGTCCAGATTAAACCTTTACTGCGAAATGTCAAGAATATGAAATATTGAACATCATTTAGCCGTTTAAAAACATTGCTTCTGCAAGAAACATTGTGATTTCATTTTAGAGCTCCCTGGTGGTCTAGTGGTTAGATTAACCGGGTTCGAATCCCGGTTAGGAAAGATAACTTTATTGGTTATGTCCAAGCAAATCAAATACGAACCACTGTTGATAATGGTTGTCCAAATATTCAATGGCAAGTTGAATAATCAAAAAAAGCAGAAATCCATGTTTGCATTTTACTGCGAAGTGTCAAGAATATGAAACATATAGCAAAAATTGGCTGTTAAAAACCTGCCTTCTCAAAGTCACGTTGTTTTCTAATGATACAGCTCCCTGGTGGTCTAGTGGTTAGGATTCGGCGCTCTCACCGCCGAGGCCCGGGTTCGATTCCCGGTTAGGGAACATAAATTTATTAGTTATGTCCAAGCAAATCAAATATGAACCACTGTTGATAACCGATGTCCAAGTATTCAACGGCAAGCTGAATATTCAAAAAAAGATGAAATCCATGTTGGCATTTTACTGCGAAATGTCAAGAATATGAAATATATAACAGCTGTTAAAAATCTGCCTTCTCAAAGTCACATGGTTTTATGGTACCAGAGCTCCCTGGTGGTCTAGTGGTTAGGATTCGGCGCTCTCACCGCCGCGGTCCGGGTTTGATTCCCGGTTAGGGAACACAAATTTATTAGTTATGTCCAAGCAAATCAAATATGAACCACTGTTGATAACCGATGTCCAAGTATTCAACGGCAAGGTGAATAACAAAACAAAGTCCAGATTAAACCTTTACTGCGAAATGTCAAGAATATGAAAGATTGAACATCATTTAGCCGTTTAAAAACATTCCGTGTACAAGAAACATTGTGATTTCATGTTAGAGCTCCCTGGTGGTCTAGTGGTTAGATTAACCGGGTTCGATTCCCGGTTAGAGAACACATCTTTATTAGTTATGTCCAAGCAAATCAAATACGAACCACTGTTGATAACCGATGTCCAAGTATTCAACGGCAAGCTGAATAATCAAAAAAAGCAGAAATCCATGTTGGCATTTTACTGCGAAATTTCAAGAATATGAAATATATAACAGCTGTTACAAACCTGCCTTCTCAAAATCACATGGTTTTTTGATACAAGAGCTCCCTGGTGGTCTAGTGGTTAGGATTCGGCGCTCTCACCGCCGCGGCCCGGGTTCGATTCCCGGTTAGGGAACATAACTTTATTAGTTATGTCCAAGCAAATCAAATATGAACCACTGTTGATAACCGATGTCCAAGTATTCAACGGCAAGTTGAATAATCAAAAAGAGCAGAAATCCATGTTGGCATTTTACTGCGAAATGTCAAGAATATGAAATATATAACAGCTGTTACAAACCTGCCTTCTCAAAGTCACATGGTTTTTTGATACCAGAGCTCCCTGGTGGTCTAGTGGTTAGTATTCGGCGCTCTCACCGCCGCGGCCCGGGTTCGATTCCCGGTTAGGGAACATAACTTTTTTGGTTATGTCCAAGCAATTCAAATACGAACCACTGTTGATAACCAATGTCAAATATTCAACGGCAAGGTGAATAACAGAACAAAGTCCAGATTAAACCTTTACTGCGATATGTCAAGAATATGAAATATTGAACATCATTTAGCCGTTTAAAAACATTCCTTCTACAAGAAAAATTGTGATTTCATTCTAGAGCTCCCTGGTGGTATAGTGGTTAGATTAACTGGGTTCGATTCCCGGTTAGGGAACACAACATTATCAGTTATGTCCAAGCAAATCAAATACGAACCACTGTTGATAACCGATGTCCAAGTATTCAACAGAAAGGTGAATAATCAAAAAAAGCAAAAATCCATGTTTGCATTTTACTGCGAAGTGTCAAGAATATGAAACATATAGCAAATATTGGCTGTTAAAAACCTGCCTTCTCAAAGTCACGTTGTTTTCTAATGATACAGCTCCCTGGTGGTCTAGTGGTTAGGATTCGGCGCTCTCACCGCCGCGGCACGCGGCCCGCCGCGGCCCGGGTCAAAGCAAATCAAATACGAACCACTGTTGATAACCGATGTCAAAGTATTCAACGGCAAGGTGAATAACAAAGTCCAGATTAAACCTTTACTGCGAAATGTCAAGAATATATAGTATTGAACTTCATTTAGCCGTTTAAAAACATTGCTTCTACAAGAAACATTGTGATTTTATTTTAGAGCTCCCTGGTGGTCTAGTGGTTAGATTAACCGGGTTCGATTCTCGGTTAGGGAACACATCTTTATTAGTTATGTCCAAGCAAATCAAATACGAACCACTGTTGATAACCGATGTCCAAGTATTCAACGGCAAGCTGAATAATCAAAAAAAGCAGAAATCCATGTTGGCATTTTACTGCGAAATTTCAAGAATATGAAATATATAACAGCTGTTAAAAACCTGCCTTCTCAAAGTCACGTTGTTTTTTGATGATACAGCTCCCTGGTGGTGTAGTGGTTAGGATTCGGCGCTCTCACCGCCGCGGCCCGGGTTCGATTCCCAGTTAGGAAACATAACTTTATTAGTTATGTCCAAGCAAATCAAATATGAACCACTGTTGATAACCGATGTCCAAGTATTCAACGGCAAGCTGAATAATCAAAAAAAGATGAAATCCATGTTGGCATTTTACTGCGAAATGTCAAGAATATGAAATATATAACAGCTGTTAAAAATCTGCCTTCTCAAAGTCACATGGTTTTATGGTACCAGAGGTCCCTGGTGGTCTAGTGGTTAGGATTCGGCGCTCTCACCGCCGCGGCCCGGGTTCGATTCACGGTTAGGGAACACAATTTTACTAGTTATGTCCAAGCAAATCAAATATGAACCACTGTTGATAACCGATGTCCAAGTATTCAACGGCAAGTTGAATAACAAAACAAAGTCCAGATTAAACCTTTACTGCGAAATGTCAAGAATATGAAAGATTGAACATCATTTAGCCATTTAAAAACATTCCTTCTACAAGAAACATTGTGATTTCATGTTAGAGCTCCCTGGTGGTATAGTGATTAGATTAACCGTGTTCGATTCCCGGCTAGGGAACACAACTTTATTAGTTATGTCCAAGCAAATCAAATACGAACCACTGTTGATAACCGATGTCCAAGTATTCAACGGCAAGGTGAATAACAAAACAAAGTCCAGAAGAAAACCTTTCCTGCGAAATGTCAAGAATATGAAATATTGAACATCATTTAGCCGTTTAAAACAATTGCTTCTACAAGAAACATTGTGATTTCATTTTAGAGCTCCCTGGTGGTCTAGTGGTTAGATTAACCGGGTTCGATTCCCGGTTAGGGAAAACAACTTTATTAGTTATGTCCAAGCAAATCAAATACGAACCACTGTTGATAACCGATGTCCAAGTATTCAACGGCAAGCTGAATAATCAAAAAAAGCAGAAATCCATGTTGGCATTTTACTGCGAAATTTCAAGAATATGAAATATATAACAGCTGTTAAAAATCTGCCTTCTCAAAGTCACATGGTTTTATGCTACCAGAGCTCCCTGGTGGTCTAGTGGTTAGTATTCGGCGCTCTCTCCGCCGCGCCCCGGGTTTGATTCCCGGTTAGGGAACATAACTTTATTAGTTATGTCCAAGCAAATCAAATACGAACCACTGTTGATAACCGATGTCCAAGTATTCAACGGCAAGGTGAATAACAAAACAAAGTCCAGATTAAACCTTTACTGCGAAATGTCAAGAATATGAAATATTGAACATCATTTAGCCGTTTAAAAACATTGCTTCTGCAAGAAACATTGTGATTTCATTTTAGAGCTCCCTGGTGGTCTAGTGGTTAGATTAACCGGGTTCGAATCCCGGTTAGGAAAGATAACTTTATTGGTTATGTCCAAGCAAATCAAATACGAACCACTGTTGATAATGGTTGTCCAAATATTCAATGGCAAGTTGAATAATCAAAAAAAGCAGAAATCCATGTTTGCATTTTACTGCGAAGTGTCAAGAATATGAAACATATAGCAAAAATTGGCTGTTAAAAACCTGCCTTCTCAAAGTCACGTTGTTTTCTAATGATACAGCTCCCTGGTGGTCTAGTGGTTAGGATTCGGCGCTCTCACCGCCGCGGCCCGGGTTCGATTCCCGGTTAGGGAACATAAATTTATTAGTTATGTCCAAGCAAATCAAATATGAACCACTGTTGATAACCGATGTCCAAGTATTCAACGGCAAGCTGAATATTCAAAAAAAGATGAAATCCATGTTGGCATTTTACTGCGAAATGTCAAGAATATGAAATATATAACAGCTGTTAAAAATCTGCCTTCTCAAAGTCACATGGTTTTATGGTACCAGAGCTCCCTGGTGGTCTAGTGGTTAGGATTCGGCGCTCTCACCGCCGCGGTCCGGGTTTGATTCCCGGTTAGGGAACACAAATTTATTAGTTATGTCCAAGCAAATCAAATATGAACCACTGTTGATAACCGATGTCCAAGTATTCAACGGCAAGGTGAATAACAAAACAAAGTCCAGATTAAACCTTTACTGCGAAATGTCAAGAATATGAAAGATTGAACATCATTTAGCCGTTTAAAAACATTCCGTGTACAAGAAACATTGTGATTTCATGTTAGAGCTCCCTGGTGGTCTAGTGGTTAGATTAACCGGGTTCGATTCCCGGTTAGAGAACACATCTTTATTAGTTATGTCCAAGCAAATCAAATACGAACCACTGTTGATAACCGATGTCCAAGTATTCAACGGCAAGCTGAATAATCAAAAAAAGCAGAAATCCATGTTGGCATTTTACTGCGAAATTTCAAGAATATGAAATATATAACAGCTGTTACAAACCTGCCTTCTCAAAATCACATGGTTTTTTGATACAAGAGCTCCCTGGTGGTCTAGTGGTTAGGATTCGGCGCTCTCACCGCCGCGGCCCGGGTTCGATTCCCGGTTAGGGAACATAACTTTATTAGTTATGTCCAAGCAAATCAAATATGAACCACTGTTGATAACCGATGTCCAAGTATTCAACGGCAAGTTGAATAATCAAAAAGAGCAGAAATCCATGTTGGCATTTTACTGCGAAATGTCAAGAATATGAAATATATAACAGCTGTTACAAACCTGCCTTCTCAAAATCACATGGTTTTTTGATACAAGAGCTCCCTGGTGGTCTAGTGGTTAGGATTCGGCGCTCTCACCGCCGCGGCCCGGGTTCGATTCCCGGTTAGGGAACATAACATTTTTAGTTATGTCCAAGCAATTCAAATACAAACCACTGTTGATAACCAATGTCAAGTATTCAACGGCAAGGTGAATAACAGAACAAAGTCCAGATTAAACCTTTACTGCGAAATGTCAAGAATATGAAATATTGAACATCATTTAGCCGTTTAAAAACATTCCTTCTACAAGAAACATTGTGATTTCATTCTAGAGCTCCCTGGTGGTCTAGTGGTTAGATTAACTGGGTTCGATTCCCGGTTAGGGAACACAACTTTATTAGTTATGTCCAAGCAAATCAAATACGAACCACTGTTGATAACCGATGTCCAAGTATTCAACAGAAAGGTGAATAATCAAAAAAAGCAGAAATCCATGTTTGCATTTTACTGCGAAGTGTCAAGAATATGAAACATATAGCAGAAATTGGCTGTTAAAAACCTGCCTTCTCAAAGTCACGTTGTTTTCTAATGATACAGCTCCCTGGTGGTCTAGTGGTTAGGATTCGGCGCTCTCACCGCCGCGGCCCGGGTTCGATTCCCGGTTAGGGAACATAAATTTATTAGTTATGTCCAAGCAAATCAAATATGAACCACTGTTGATAACCGATGTCCAAGTATTCAACGGCAAGCTGAATATTCAAAAAAAGATGAAATCCATGTTGGCATTTTACTGCGAAATGTCAAGAATATGAAATATATAACAGCTGTTAAAAATCTGCCTTCTCAAAGTCACATGGTTTTATGGTACCAGAGCTCCCTGGTGGTCTAGTGGTTAGGATTCGGCGCTCTCACCGCCGCGGTCCGGGTTTGATTCCCGGTTAGGGAACACAAATTTATTAGTTATGTCCAAGCAAATCAAATATGAACCACTGTTGATAACCGATGTCCAAGTATTCAACGGCAAGGTGAATAACAAAACAAAGTCCAGATTAAACCTTTACTGCGAAATGTCAAGAATATGAAAGATTGAACATCATTTAGCCGTTTAAAAACATTCCGTGTACAAGAAACATTGTGATTTCATGTTAGAGCTCCCTGGTGGTCTAGTGGTTAGATTAACCGGGTTCGATTCCCGGTTAGAGAACACATCTTTATTAGTTATGTCCAAGCAAATCAAATACGAACCACTGTTGATAACCGATGTCCAAGTATTCAACGGCAAGCTGAATAATCAAAAAAAGCAGAAATCCATGTTGGCATTTTACTGCGAAATTTCAAGAATATGAAATATATAACAGCTGTTACAAACCTGCCTTCTCAAAATCACATGGTTTTTTGATACAAGAGCTCCCTGGTGGTCTAGTGGTTAGGATTCGGCGCTCTCACCGCCGCGGCCCGGGTTCGATTCCCGGTTAGGGAACATAACTTTATTAGTTATGTCCAAGCAAATCAAATATGAACCACTGTTGATAACCGATGTCCAAGTATTCAACGGCAAGTTGAATAATCAAAAAGAGCAGAAATCCATGTTGGCATTTTACTGCGAAATGTCAAGAATATGAAATATATAACAGCTGTTACAAACCTGCCTTCTCAAAATCACATGGTTTTTTGATACAAGAGCTCCCTGGTGGTCTAGTGGTTAGGATTCGGCGCTCTCACCGCCGCGGCCCGGGTTCGATTCCCGGTTAGGGAACATAACATTTTTAGTTATGTCCAAGCAATTCAAATACAAACCACTGTTGATAACCAATGTCAAGTATTCAACGGCAAGGTGAATAACAGAACAAAGTCCAGATTAAACCTTTACTGCGAAATGTCAAGAATATGAAATATTGAACATCATTTAGCCGTTTAAAAACATTCCTTCTACAAGAAACATTGTGATTTCATTCTAGAGCTCCCTGGTGGTCTAGTGGTTAGATTAACTGGGTTCGATTCCCGGTTAGGGAACACAACTTTATTAGTTATGTCCAAGCAAATCAAATACGAACCACTGTTGATAACCGATGTCCAAGTATTCAACAGAAAGGTGAATAATCAAAAAAAGCAGAAATCCATGTTTGCATTTTACTGCGAAGTGTCAAGAATATGAAACATATAGCAGAAATTGGCTGTTAAAAACCTGCCTTCTCAAAGTCACGGGGTTTTTTGATACCAGAGCTCCCTGGTGGTCTAGTGGTTAGGATTCAACACATTTATTGGAGCGGCCCGGGTTCGTTAGGGATCTCAGCTTTATTAGTGATGTCCCAGTAAATAAAATACAAACCACTGTTTTTAGTGATATCAAAGTATTCAACGGTAAAGTGAAAAAACAGAAATCCATGTTACCCTTTTACTGCTAAATGTCAAGAATATGAAATATATAACAGAATTTAGCTGTTAAAAACCTGCCTTCTCAAAGTCACATTGTTTTTTGATAACAGAGCTCCCCGGTGGTCTAGTGGTTAGGATTTGGTGCTCTCACCGCTGCGCTGCTTAGGGAACAAAACTTTATTAGTGATGTCCAATCAAATACAAACCACTGCTAATGATTGATATCCAAGTATTAAGCGGAAATATAATAATTTTAAAAAAGTAGTCTTCCATGTTTAACATTTACTGCAAAATGTCAAACTATGAAAGAATAGACCTAATTTAGCTGTTCAACAACCGGCCCAGTGTTAGGCATATGGCTAGGTAAATCTACAGCTCCCTGGTGGTCTGGTGGTTAGGATTCGGCGCCCTCACTGCAGCGGCCCGGATTTGATTCGCGGTTAGGGTTTACAGCTTTATTAGTGATGACAAACCACTGTTGATAACCGATGTCCAAGTATTCAATGTCGGGGTGAATAACGAAAAAAAGTAGACTTCTAAGGTGAACGTCTGCTGCAAAATTCAGAAATATTAAACCTAGTTTAGCTGTTAAAAAACTAGCCTCGTACAAGTCACATGGTTATTTAAAGCTGCAGCTCCATGGCGGTGTTGGGATTCGCTCAGAATACAAATAACTAGTCAGAATATAAATAACTACCATAGGTAGAAGGTGATACGACACACATTGCGCTATTCATGGCCCAACCCCTGATTTCACCCTCTCACGACTGGTGCCTGGTCTAGGATTACCTACTTATGTTCATAATGAAAGCTCAGATTAAACCATTGCCATATACAAGCTTAAAATACATACTAAAAAATCATAACCTAATTTATAGGGTTAGGGTTTAAATGTGCAATTTCTCATGATAGAAGTAAAATTTTTCGGTAGTTGCATCTGTAGAAATGATTGGACTGGACTGAGCCACATATATATATATTAGTGCTGTCAGTTTAACGCGCTATTAACGGCGTTAACGCGAACCAATTTTAACGGCGTTAACTTTTTTAATCGCGCGATTAACGCTCTTTGGGCTTGGCAAACCTTGTATTTGTTTCACCTGCTGTCTAGCAATAACTAGTCACGTTAAAAAAACTACAACACCATACCGGATCTAGCTACACCAGAAACAAAACAACAAGCATGCCGCACAAACTTGTTGGGGCAAGCAAGGATACTTGAATAGGAAAAACTTCCTAAAAGTGTGTGTTTGTGTTTGTGTGTCACTCTGTTCGAGCCTGCACGAGAGTTCAATGCTGTTACGTCTTTCTGACCAATCGCAGTTCAAGGCCCACCTGGGCTGTACCACTTCGGGAGGGGCCGCTCAGTTACCCCCCTCTAGACAAAATCGACTTGGTTGCGACGTTGACAGTTTGTTGCGTCTTTTGTGTTGAGTGAGTGAGAGGTTGTGGGCGCACAGCTCAGGCTGCCGGACGGTGCTGCAAGGAACTTTTATAAACGCAATATTGTTGTCCCGCAGTAATCTGCCCGACAGCCCCAAAAATTAACGGCCCACAGGGAATTCTCCCGACTCTCCCGATTACCACTCCGCCACCGTGTGTGTGTGTGTGTGTGCGTGCGTGTGCGTGTGCGTGTGTGTGTGTGTAGGCGTTATTCGATAGCCTGGTAATGTGTATAGGCCTACGTACAGTAGGAATATTCATACTGGTTCAAATAATAAATGTTATAGTATTTCCCATCTTTGCTGAGCAAGAGTTTTGTTTGAAAGTTCAGTGATTGAAACAAATAAAAGCCTGGGCTATTGAAGTTTTACGGTAGGCCTACCACTGTCATGCACCTACCCGATGTCAAGTGGACCGGGTTTAATTCACTGCGGGTCTCTCTTCTTACTGTCCTTCTCAACACTCTGATCTCACTAAAAGGCTAGCAGCACGAAATCAAGGGATATTTAGAATAGAAAAAAATGTGTGATTATTCGCGATTAATCGCGAGTTAACTATGACATTAATGCCATTTATCGTGATAAAAAATGTTAATCGCTTGACAGCACTTGCATATATATATATATAGTATTGCTTCTCGCCCTACCCGCCTACCCCTTCACAGAATGAGGCCCCCCCTACCTTTGGCCCGTCCTGGGGGATGTGAAGGCGATGGAGGACATGCTGGGAGAAGGCCCTCAACATCCCCTCTGTGTGACACTCAGAGATCTAGAACACAAGCACAAGCCTCTTTATTTTAATTTATAGACAGATGTCTGGATTGTGAGTCAAACCGGAACACATTACATTGTTAGCTCGACACGTATACTTAAAAAAATGTTTTCAGAGACCGAATCTGGTCAGGATGTTTAAGTGAAGGGGGGAGTGGCTTAATAGCGGGGAAAAAAGCAGCTGTGGCTGGTGAGCTTGATAAGGTAAAGGAAATACACAATGTGTCCTTTACCTTATTGAATATACATCACATATTTACTGATGTATGTTTGGCTCTCCCTCCCATAGTGAGACTGGGTTTGTCGTCAGAGCAGTAGGAATCTTGGGGAACACCTAATATAGTGGGGGCCTGACAGCTGAGTCGGCAGCCCCGCTGTTCGGCCCCATGCTCACCAATTCAATCCCAGACATGTTTTACTTCCCCCTCACACCAATTCTATGGATACATGCAGGACAATAAATATGACTCAACTGGAGGCAGCAATAAAGAGCCTCCACTATAAACCCTAGCAATCAATATTTCAAAGCTCAAGGTGGGTGCCCCAGGCCTTCACACATTCTAATGATGTCAGCTTTACACAAAAAACCTTGGAATTAACATTTAAATGACAGTAGTCGAGGGTTTTAAATACATTGCATAAACAGTTTGTCCCGAAAATTGCCTGTTTATGGACAAAGAAAACCATGGCCTGAAACAAGGAAGAAAGCAGTCTGATAAATTGTGTGTTTGATATAGAAGTAACATAAATCCTGGGTTACTGGGTTCAAAACAAATGTGCTAAATGACAACATTCCCTGTATCCATATAAATGTATACATGCAAGTCATTCAGAATATCTCTGTCTCTTTCTGTCTCTCTCTCCCTTTCTGGTAACTTACCAAAGGAGTATTGTAAAACAGACCATATCTCATCCTGGGGAGGAGGGAAAAGATGGCGTCTTTGAAGCACACCTACCATTAGGAATAGGAAACAGGATGATTAGCAAATGTTTCTGCGTGTGCTATGAATAGGAAGTAAACTGTGCATTTTTTTTAAACATAATAAATGATATATCATATAACTCAGAAAGTAGATAGTTGTTCCAGTAGACTCACTCCTATTGCCTTTCAAAAAAAAAGAATACCCATTGGTAGGCAATGTGATACATAATATTGAAGTGTTACAATAACTATCATGAGCTCATTGACTAAAATGTCATTATACATTTTTAAGCATTATTCCTTGTAAACGTGACCAGTAGCTCTTAATCACTTAAATACAGATGTGTATTTACCCGCTTTGAATCGTAGGTCTTAAGATGGATGATGTCATAGTCTGAGAAGGCTTTCCATGTTTCAGGAAACAGATCTCCATAAGCATGAAAACTCTGAAAAGCATTGTTCAATAGACAATACATATCGATAGTAATATCCAGAAGTCAAAATATATATACACCATCCTCCATCCTGTTGTTTCCTCGGTCGTGCATCTCAGTCACAAAGCAACCACGTTTAGAATAAGTTGCCTGTAAATCTTTAACTGCCATTTCCTCTGCATCAGAGCTGGCCTGACGCAGTTTAATCATCAGCCATCTTTAACAAACCCTGAATCTCAGGGGAGAGTGTTAGGGACCCACCGTGTCCCACATGAGGAGGTTGACGTCTCGGCTGAAGGAGTTGTTGATGTGCTGGGAGACGTACAGGTTGACAAAGTCACAAAAGTGGTGGTACATGTTCACTCCTACAAGAACAAAGAGACATAATGGGTTTCCACCTGCAACTGGATGTGATCACTTTATACATAGAGTGTACATAAATGTACAAAAATAAAGCAGAAGTAAAGTATAATTTTTATTTAACCTTTATTTAACCAGGAGAAGTCTCACTGAGATTAGAAATCTCTTTTACAAGAGAGTCCTGTCCATAATGTACACCTGTGTATAAAAAGGCACCGTGCTTCCAGTTTGATTTCAAATCCTAAAGCTACACTGTAAGGTTGTGTGTTTGAATGTGTTATCCAATACGCCCCATTCTCTGAACTAAACCCCAGAGGTAAGGAGGTGTGTACCAGCATCCAGCTTCATGAACACAGTGGGTTTTTCAATGACCAGGTCACATAGCCCATCGTCTATGGGCTGGAGGTCCAGCTCCGTGTACGTCTGCAGCTCTGCATACCTTCAGGGTAGGGATCATATAGGGACAGAGATTAGATATGTTTTGCCATTAACTGTACAGAATAAATGGATGGATGATACTGGACCTGCTCGACTGGAAGCGCAGCACGGCTGTGCTTTCCATTTCGATTATAGCCGGGCTACCCGCTCGAACGTGTGGGTTTAACAGATGAAGCGCTGGTCTTGATTATATGAGAACCTCAACACACTTGTTTGTTGCCAGTTTGGTTTTTGCTTAAAACTTACCGTATAATGTCATTGCTTCATATAAGAGATTTGGGTTATTTTAGACGGCTGAAACAAACCAAGAAGATGAACTCAAGTTTGATGTTCAATGTTTTTGCTTCCTAATCTCGAACGCTCATTGAGTGCTGACTTACCTCAGATCAGTCTTGTTAACACATTGGACAAAGTTTCACACACATTTCCTCAGATGCCACATGATTTTAGGAAAGAAAATTAGCAGCTATATATTATAAGCATATAATAGTGTGAAACTTTGTCCAATATCATGTTTTTTTGTCCATACCAAGACCATTCCGAAAGAAATCTGTCCTACCTCAATGAGCCATTTGTTTTGTGCAAGAGAATAACTTCCAGACGGGGAACTTCAATTGAACCTTCATTACCCTTTCTAATTAGGCTTGTATAGGATTTAATAAACAATAAAGAATCAAGCTATTTTGACCCATCGCCATACACCAGTGACCAGGGCGGAGGTCACTGAGCCCGCTTTGGAGGAGGGTCGGGCTCGCTTTGGCCCGATCTGGGAGATGGTCAATCTCTGGCGTGACTCAACACAGCTCGGGGTATGCAAATCAGCAAAAGTGCCAAGCCAAAAGTGCTAATATGTCATAAGTGTGCATCCAAAATGTAGAGCTATGTATTATTATACATTATATTTAAGTAGACTTAAATGTGTTTTGACTTTCACATGAGAGTCTGAACTAGTTTCAGGAGGGTCCCATGTCAGTATTGTATTTGTGTATTATAAGGAAAACTATTCCCCTTTTACACATGGTAATGTCTTAGTATTATACAGCCATAACTACACTATCCAATCAAAATTAAAGGTAGACGAGCCAGCCAGAAGTCGAACCTGGAATCTTCTGGTCAGACGCGTTATCCATTTCGCCACTGGCCCCCTGTATGCTGTAAATACAGTGGGCCTTCTGGTGCATGTCAGCCCCTCCCAGCAGGGGGCTCCACGAGGGCTCCTGCCCCTCCCCTCATCAGACAAGAAAAGGGACTGTTGAAAAATAAAGCTAGCTTATCTACCTATAAAGCAAAGTGTGTCCTTTGCATATCTCTAGAAAAGTTCACCTGGTATGCTTCACACTTGGCCTGTGTATTGCCGGAGACCCCAGGAAGTACAGTGTCTTCTAATTTGGACACACGACAAGTTCAATAGTAATAAACTCTGAACAAAACAAGCAACAAGTGTCACGCATCTCAATTGTGTATGTTTCCCATACCAACTTCTGACCGCGCCACTCTTAAATGCAACTCAAATTGTCTAAGTTTGCCATATACTGACTTATAACACTAATTTAGCAAACTAAAAATCAACTAATAAAGTGAATGGCCTCTGTTTGTGTGTGTTTGTATGTATGTCATTCACATATCTTGACTTCTGTTCATCTGATCTACTTCACACTTGGGCCGTGTATTGCCGGGGACCTGAGGAAGTGCATTGTCTACATATTTGGAAACAAGGCACGCTATTAATAAACTTTGAAAAAAAACCAACAACCAGCGTGGCTCTGTGTAGCAGTGGGGGGCGGGGCTTCAGGGCTCTGAAGCTCAGCAGTTCACGTGGTCACTGTACTTGGAGTCTCTGTATGTCTGTATGTCCCTCAGATCCCATCGACAACCGTTCAGTTGATTGACTTCCCAGTGGACTGGTGTTTTGCTGGTCAAGGTAGGACAGTGCCCACTGGGAAGTTGTATGAATCAGTGGCCCTCGAGAAAGCTGCAAGCAGAAATACGGGAGGCCAAGCAAACGGCCCGTTCCGAACAGGCACGTTTTGAACGGGGACTGTACTAGTATTCATAATGAAGAGAACGCCAATGGCACGCAACACACTTTAAATCTCTGGCTTCCATTCATTTTTGGTTTCCAGAAGGTGTTCTGCCGAAAAGGTTTTATTGTGTTAGTAAGTCAAGAAAAATCACTTCTCCGCTTTCTCTCTTTAAGGCAAGAACACATTTTAAGTACTCTGTTAATCCCACTTGTTTTTTCTATTTGGCTGTTGATATGCAAGTTTCCTTTGTAGTCATTGTAATAAGTCATTGCAAAGCAATTGTTCAGAATTAACATACAAAAGAGGTGATGATATTAACTGACCTATATGGCAAGTTCAAATTTGTTGGAACTGAGAGAGGCAAAGAGTGCCATTTAAAGACATATTCCAATGCAAATAGACAGGTCATCGGCTTCCTCTTCAGAAATGATTCCAGGTTGCCAGTCAGTTATGCAGACTAATTAAGAACCAATACTCCTACATCCCACCTATTCTAAGTTAAATCATTCCAGCTCTCTAAAGAAGAGTCTAGAGCTCCCTGGTGGTCTAGTGGTTAGGATTCGGCGCTCTCACCGCCGCGGCCCGGGTTCGATTCCCGGTCAGGGAACAAGATTTTGCAACTTTCTACATGATGGTTTACTATCCGGAGAGATTCACACAAAATTGAATTTTAAATCGTGTGTAAATCTTAGGTAACACACTAACAGTCGGAAGTTAAGAGATGTTAACCTATACATCTCTTGACAGTACATAAACATCTCTTGTCTGTACATGACTTTAAACAGAATAACACCTAAGTCTCATTTCAATTTCCCAAATTCACTTTTTTTAACACAATTTCAGAATTTCTATGCATCATCCACTGTATTGCTGAAGTGTACAGAGTGTGGGGGGAGAATTCTAGCTCAGTTAACTCAGACAGTATTACATCACACACATCCCTGTCTCGCCAGCTGTCAGCACAACACACATTCTAGATAAACAGTGCACTGGCTTATGACATCAGGTCCCTGGTGGTCAAGTGGTTAGGATTCTGCGCTCTCACCGCCGTGGCCCGGATTAGATTCCCGGTATAGGAACTCAACTATATTAATGATGTCCAAGTAAATCAAATACAAGCCACTGTGTTTAGTGATATCAAAGTATTCAACAGCAAAGTGAATAATGAAAAAAAACAGTCCTTAACCAAACTGGCTTTCAATACATTACTCTTACACAAACCTAACATGAACGGCTAATGTTAAGTGATAACTAAATGGAGTATTGCAATTGAAACATATTTTTTAGACCCACCAAATTCCGAAAACATGTAGTTGAGCTAATTCTGTCTGAATTAAATATAAATTATTCGAAAATAACCAAAAATTTCTGCCAAAAAATGCAGGTTGGTGATGCAGACTAATGAATGACCAACAGTCATACATCCCTCAAATTTCTGGTCTCCTGGTTATTGACCAGTGGTTGGTATTGACACTTGCGCATCCAGTCCGGGATCGACTCCCCGTCAGAGAACTCAACAGTATGTAACTTTCTAAATGATGGTTTCCGATCCTGAGAGATTAATACTATGACTTTTCAGCAAATTCACAATTTTGGTGGTAAACCTCTGAAAGACCTAAGTAGTTTACTCTTCTTTCTACAAGCTTCAACTAGTATATACAAGCCTGAACTAATAGTATGTCAATGTCATTATACACTTTCTAGTATTCATGATCCCATATTAAAACATAGATAAATTCAGCCTTTATCTGCCAGGTTGAATGTCTAAGGTGCATCATCCACTGTGTTCCAGGAGTGAGGGGGGAGTCCCCTAGCTCAGTTAACTGAGACAGTATTACATCACACATATCCCTGTCTAGTCAGCTGTCAGCACGTCACACATTCTAGAGAAATAGCGCACTGTCCATAATACTTTAGCTCCCTGGAGGTCTAGTGGTTAGGATTCGGCGCTCTCACCGCCACGGCCCGGGTTTGATTCCCGGTCAGGGAACTACGTTTTATGTCTCATTGTCTAAACTGGTTGTTCCTATATTCCTGTTACCCAAATTTAACCTGACAGCTTATGTTTAGTAAAGTCTAAACAGAGAAATTTAATTGAATCATGGTTCTCTAGTAATCAAATTCTAAAAACATGTAGTTGAGCATGACTCAGCCAATTCAGATTAAATTAAATGAATATAAATATACATTTAACTCTGTATATTATGTGAACCTGACAGGAATATAGTCAGGGAATCAAAGTCATCTTCAGAAATGTTTCAGTCAAAATCTCCCACAAAGTTGCTTGCAATCAATACCTCATTGACTAGTCCTACATCCCACCTATCCCAAGTCACATGGTTCATTTTTAAACACTCCCTGGTGGTCTAGTGGTTAGGTTTTCTGTCTCCTTGTCAAACCTGGATTTCCATATATTCCTCTTACCCAAATCTAACATGTACAGCTCATGTTAACTTAAGTCTGAAATTGCATAGATACATTGTTTTCTAGATCAACTTAATTCCCTAACATGTAGTGGAGCTTGCCTAAGTTAATTCAGATGGAATAAAAAATATAAAAAATATATTAATATAAAAAATATTAACACAAATTTAACTTCGGAAAGGATGTTGGGTGATCAAAATGATCTCAGAAATAAGAAGTGAAAAACACACACATGCATACAGACACATGCGCACACACACTATGTGGCTGCAGGCCAGTTATGCAGACTAATTAAGAACAATTGTCCTTTATCCAGCCAATTGATAGTCACATGGATTGATTGTTTAACAGCTCCCTGGTGGTCTAGTGGTTAGGATTCGGCGCTCTCACCGCCGCGGCCCGGGTTCGATTCCCGGTCAGGGAACTAACTTTTAAGCAATTTTCTACATGATGGTCAACTATCCAAAGATATGAATTTAAATTATTGTGTACATCTTAGTAAACACACAAATGTAAATGCTAATTGAAAACCTTTGTATCAGAAGTTAAGAGATCCTATACATCTCCTGACAGTACATAAACATTCTCTTGACTGATAGAATAACTAAAAGTGCCAGAAGACTTACATCAAATTCCCTTTTTTTTTTTTTTACAGTATTCTGGAATTTCTGTGCATCATCCACTGTATTCCTGAAGTGTACAGAATGGGGGGGGGGGGGATCCTTGGTCAGTTACAGTAACTGATACAGTATTACATCACACTAATCCCTTCCTCGCCAGCTGTCAGCATGTCACACATGCTAAAAAAGAGTGCATTGACATGATGAGCTCAGGTCCCTGGTGGTCTAGTGGTTAGGATTCGGCGCTCTCACCGCCGCGGCCCGGGTTCGATTCCCGGTCAGGGAACTCACCTTTTCTGTCTCCTTGTCAAACCTGGATTTCCTCTCTTACCCAAATCTAACATGAACAGCTAATGTTAGCTTAAGTCTTAAATTGCATAGATACATTGTTTTCTAGATCAACTTAATTCCCTAACATGTAGTTGAGCTTGCCTCAGTTAATTCAGAAGGAATCAAAAATATAAAAAATATATTAATATAAAAAATATTAACCCAAAATAAACTCCAGAAAGGATTTTGGGTTATCAAAATGATCTCCGAAATAAGAAGTGAAAAACACACACAGGCACATTAGAGCATGGAAATCCGGCCCGAGCCCGACGGGATCCGACAGTACTCGACAGGCCGGGTCGAGTTTGGACAAATATTTGAAATTATGCTCGGGTTCGGGTCGGGCTCGGTCACAACTGCGCGATAAGGCGTTGGAGTTGGCGTCGGCATTGCTTTTGTTTTAACGTTAATTTTACTTTGCTGGGGACACTCGTGTTAAATTTTAATTTCATAGGCTACCTGTCCTACAGAACCTTGTGTCATTTTGTGAAATATATCGTTATCGTATGTGGATTTCAATTGGTTATGATTCTGCGCAGCAAGCGCACCTTAACAGCGAGCACAAGAGTGCTCGCTGTTAACGCGTGCTTGTTGCGCTCATCTGTTGACATTTTCAAATGCCTTGCAGTTGTTTAATAAGGGCGTACTTTCATATACACAAATGTAAACATGTCATTAGGATGAGAAAAAATAGACCTTAACTGTGTCGGGCTCGAACATATATATCTAGATGTCGGGGTCGGGCTCGGTTACTTCTCTATCGGACGCAGGCCGGGCTCGGACAGAAAAATACGTCCTGTTCAGCACTCTAATGCACACACACACTATGTGGCTGAAGGTCAGTTATGCAGACTAATTAAGAACAAATAGTCCTTTATCCAGCCAATTGAAGGTCACATGGTTGGGTTGATTAGCAGCTCCCTGGTGGTCTTGTGGTTAGGATTCGGCGCTGTTACGATGCTGACCGTAGACAGCCCGTAACCTAAGTCTGTCCCTACGTGGTGTGGTGAACTTGAGTATTGTTCCTAATCTTTCCCAGGGTGAGTGCAATCTAACCTATCGAGGGGGTAAGGTGCGAGCTAATCACCACAAGCCCCGTCTCTCACACTCCACACCGGCTCCTCGTCCCGGTTGGATGAACCGTCATTCCCGCTGACCAGCCCGCGCCTTGATCCAGTCTTTAATTCACCATGTATATATATCAATCCCAAAAGTATTCCCTTCATGGAATGTCCGAGCAGCGTGAGTCCCTCGGGTTATTCTCCTCCCCCCGACTCTCACCTCAGTCTCAAACTCTCCAGACCTCCCCCTCAGCTGTTGCTACTTACCTGTGATGAGCACCTCAACACCGCCCCCTCTGTGTGACTCAGTACTGACCCTAACCCTAAGCACATGCTACCCTACCGCAACAGGCGCTCTCACCACCGCGGCCCGGGTTCGATACCCGGTTGGAACTAACCTTTAAGCAATTTGCTACATAATGGTCAACTATCCAAAGATATTAATTTCAATTATTATGTACATCTTAGTAAACACAGAAATGTAAATGCTAATAGCAAACTTTTGTATCAGAAGTTAAGAGATGTTAACCTATACATCTCCTGACAGTACATAAACAACTCTTGACTGATAATGTAACTAAAACTGCCAGAAGACCTACGTCAAATTCCCTTTCATTTACAGAATTCCTGAATTTCTGTGCATCATCCCCTGTATTCCTGAAGTGTAGCTGTCAGCACGTCACACATTCTAAAAAAAGAGTGCATTGACAACATGACCTCAGCTCCCTGGTGGTCTAGTGGTTAGGATTCTGCGGTCTCACCGCCGTGGCCCGGGTTTGATTGCCGGTCAGGGAACTCAACTTTATGTCTGAAATTAATTTAAAGGAACTTAATACCTGACTTACTGCAGCATTTCCTCTAAGTATGTACTGGTCTGGCACTTTATGTAAACGTATTGTATGTTGTATTTACAGGTCCATCTAAATCAAATGACTCTTAACAATGTCCTCTGCCCAGTCTACTCTATATCACCCAGGATGAACCTAACATAGCTCATTGATGCTCCAGTGGTTAGGATTTGGGGCTCACACCACCGGGGCATGCATTTGCTTCCCAGTCAGGGAACAATGATTTTGAACTTTCTCTTTTCAACACGTGTGACGCAAACCATGAATAAGAATTAAGTACCTGAAATGATCTATCATTTATAGATATGTCTAAAGTCATAGAATTGTATTTCATGGTGGTCTGGTAATGAAAGGCAATGAAAGCCATAATGACCGCTTTTTGTTTCGAGCATTCGGTAACTTTAAGTTACGTCAGTCTGCATCAGACGTTACCGTGTCTTTCTACTGGACATTTAGGGAGCACTTGAACATTGTGTAGTGTATCTTGCATTACCAAGATTGCAGCGGACTCTTGTGATCTCCTTCAGCCGCCAGTGATGCTCTGCTCAGACTGCAGTGCCCTCCCATCTCTCCGTGTTGGATAAAGTCCTCCTTATACCTGCACCGCAAACACAAGGTGGGTTCACACAGGGAAACAGAACAATACTTTCGCTGTAAACTCCTGGCATTCACCAATGTCAAGATAAGACAGTGGCATGACCTTTCGTGACCTCTGCGCGGGCTCCGTAAGTCCAAGTAAAGGTTGGTCGCCTGACAGAACCGAGTGTGGCGGCTGCACCGTAACGATGAATCCCCCTATAATTAAAAACAGAACTTTATTTAATTGTATGAGGCTCAGGGTTTTCCACACCAACTGGACATCTTGACCAATATATTCAAGCAATAAGCCACGAGAGGTCGTGGCTTAAAGTGATGTATCAACCGATAGGGGGCGTTGTTAGTCTGAAACCCCCTAGCTGTAAATCAGGCTGTCAAGTGGCTTAATGCTTGAATTTAACAGTTACTAAAACAGTAACTAAAGACTACATCGTAAGATTTCATAAAGTAAACACACAGCAACATAAAATGTGATAATTTATTGAATTTGTATTAATACAAAAAAAATTAATATGCGAAACAGATCTGTGTTAATAGAGGATTTTACTACGGCTTTGAGCTAATCAGAATCAAGGACCGGAACTAGCCGTTTTATTAAGCCACTGCATTGTTGAATATCTTTTAACAGTTCCAAATCAATGCGCAAAAAATATTAACAACGGTCAAATACATAGATATATTTAGTACATGTTTACTAAGGAAAAAAGAACGAAATAAGCTGATTCAGCCAAAAAATAACGTTATATCTGAAAGTATTTAATATGCAATCATTGTTGGTAACTGTGGTATAAGCTGAATAAACCACGACGGGGTGTCCCGTTATTGGAAATAATGTACAACCTTATTGAAGGACAAACAATAATAACAGGATAACCCATCATGGTTTATCCCTTACATACAAACTTTTTACATACTGAGTCCGTAGTGCTCCATCTTTATGTACAACATCTGTGCTACTGTTTGTTCCTGTTGACTCCTGTGCATCCTGCGGAACAGAGGATATGAGTGAACTCACAGGTCTGCTGGCTGCGCATAGAGTCTTCATCTCAGAGAGCTGCTCCCTGACGTAACCAAAGTCTCCCTGCTTCCAAAACAGATCCCGGGCTGCTTCCACCGTCTGAGCCCTGTAGGGGTTTAACACCAGATACTGAAGATCAATAAATTATATAATTAGTTAGATTACAGTTCTAAAATACCACATTGTCCTTTGTGATAATTAAATGCATGAAAAAATTAGTAAGTTAGTTAATTTCCACTATAATTAGTGTTTCTTTCTCACGGCTCACATTACATTTACATCACATTTTATCACATTTGTTGAAATTCGCTTAATATCCCGACAGCAATCAATAAATCATATGCTCCAAAAAAAAGGGGGGGGTAATTAAATGGTGTATGTGGCTGTCCCAAGTCCTGTTAGAAACCTGTCCAATCATTTAATTTGGCTTACCTGATTGTGTAGCTACCTACCTGGCTACCTGTGCGCAATAATTGTACCTGATGCTAAAGTTAGCGGGCTAGAGCAGTTCTTCGGGGAGTGGCTTTGGAGGGAAGCCTGGTATTTCTTTCAGTTGGATACTAGTTGGATAAATCTAGCTAACCCTTCAATTTGATACCAATTTGAGGCTTTAAGAGATTCTGAGGGAAAAGTTAGAGCGAGCCAGCCAGGAGTCGAACCTGGAATCTTCTGATCCGTAGTCAGACGCGTTATCCATTGCGCCACTGGCCCTCTGTGAAGCCTTGACTTCAGGAGATGATTATTACAAAAGCCCCCTCGTGTCCTACCCCCAATGGATTTAAAAATCAATACAGCAAGAACATTGACATTGCCATCAGTGTGACCGTGACTGTAAGGTGAAAACAACAACCTAACCATGTGTTAGTGGACAACCGGCTTGGAAACTTACCATCTGACATCAGCTTTGGAGCACACAGGGTAACCGAAGCTCTTCTCAAGAGCGCAGTGCTTCTCATAGCCCCAACAGGCTGACAGATTCCCCAGTGCATCCTGTGTAAGGGCATATGAAAAACCTTAGTAAGAGACTTTCCAAGGGTCTAACTCAGTGGTTCTCAAACTTTTTATACTGCGTACCACCACAGAAAATATTGGTCTCCCAAAGTACAACCATTATGACATGTTATAAAATATAACAACATACAGTAGCATAGGCCTGCGGCCCTTTTCAGCTACGCACATCTCATGAAGGAGGCACATTTATTCTTAAAATAATATTATTTATTGTTAGCTATTGTCAGCTGTACACAGTGGTAGCACTAGAAAAGAGACACGGAAACACATACACATAAACACACAGCAAGTGAGAACATGATCTCATGGTAAATGTATTGACTCGTACTAGTATTTGGATAGTATTGTTTTTAATCTAACACATTATTTTTTCCTATTCCTCTGCGTACCATAGTTTGAGAACCACTGGTCTAACTAAAACTAACTAAAACAATTGAATGAATTAGTCTTTTATTTCAACCACCACCAGCACTATATAACCAAGGTCTACCAAGTTCCAATAATGGGGAGGGAAATAATACAGTAGACTGGAGGTATACACCAAAACAGTCATCACACGTCTTTGTTCTCAACAAATACTGTTGTTGTGCTGCAAATAATCCTGGTAAAAGGCAGATCCCTTAATCCATTAAAAACTGGTCAGTTATTACTTTTGAATTTTACATTGGCATTGTATTCTGCCACATGATGATTCGTTTGAGATCTCTCTCTATTCCATGGCTGAATGCTTCTAGCTCTGACAATCTTTCACAGGGTATGAATATTGTATTTCTAACAAATTAAAACAAATGAATGGAAGTGGAAAATCCGACAAGTACGAATGTAGTCAGTAACACAATCCACCTCCACCTCATATCCAAACACTAACACGGATGAACACACCCACACACAGAAAGGCTAATATCTTACTTTAAAAGGGCAGAGAGGGTCCTGGTGGCAGAGCTTGGAGACTCTCTGGTTGTTGCGTAGGAAGTAGGGTATGTGCTCTGGGGGCAGAGACAGGCTGCTGTAGTTGAACAGTGGTGCCGCTGGACGGTGGCCAAACTTCCCAGGCTCCGCGGAGGTGATCGAAGTGGACGCAACGACTATGGCCAGCGCTAGTAGCAGCAGCAGCATAGTCGGACAAGCCTCACATTCATGTGAGATGATGACTGCTCTTCACAGCCCTCTGAGTTAGAGGGGAGACAAAAGGGGAGGGAAATGGTCAGACGCAGTGCTCTTGGTTTAAGGGTCAAGAGCAGCACAGTTTACGAGCATGTGGGTACAGGCTGGTGTGTGACTCCAGGGAGCTCCAAGGAACTGTAGAGGCTTCAGGAAATATTAGCGGCCGTTTTCCTGCGATTGTCTTGGCAGTCATAACTAAGCTAGGTGGAACTTGAGCGTCAGACAAAGTGCGAGAGAACATGCCTCTTCGAGGAGCCAATGGACGTGCAGTGTAGGTGGCTTTGATCCTTAAATGTTAAAATATGTTCCATATATCGTACAGTGGATGAGGGGGATTCTCCTCAAATAAATGCACAACGCTTTTTCTCCATAATGTCGTTTAAATTACAAAAGTGTACGCATGGCATATACACAATATGCTAGTAAAACGTCATAACGTTAGGCTACCGGTAAACGTTTCTCTAAAAATGATGGATAAAACCATACCTTGACACATTCGCCAAACAGTTCGAACAGTCCCTTGAGAGATTAGCTATGTCATCATGCCGGTTCTTTTGTTTTGTGTTTTGCAAAGCAATTCACAATTTCCTAAAGCATAGCTTAGAAAATATTAATTAGCCGTACTTCAACTATTCAACAGTTAACCTAGAGCACGAGCATATATGACAGTCAAGCAATCCGTTTCCCGCCGTCACTCAGCACACAATCACAGTCTGTTCATCACAATTAATCACGGGGAAATTCTTTAAGAAGACCTAAAAGTAGCAGTTTAATACAAGGTTCATCACGAAATGTACCCGAATTGGCCACTTCTTATCCTGGGCTACCCTGAGATGTTGATGTAGCAGGTCGCCATAACACCGGAAACCTCGCACCGGTCTACGATACCCATAGTCAGACACCAGGGGGAGCTGTTGGTCTACAGCACATATGGGAAAGCGTGGAAATCATGCTGGCAATGGCATGAAGTATTTAGCATTTAAAAAAAAAAAAAGGAATTAAGAAAATACAAATACTATTCAAACACGTTGGGCAATAGCTGGAAATTCTGCAGGGAGTGTTCGGAGAGGAGGATGAGGGACCAAATTAACAACATCACGGACGACCTCTCGTCCCTAAGCTGTGCTGTGCAAATTATAACTTTTCCCTCAGGTAAGACGTGTTGATATCTCACTGGAACTCACTGGAAGCTTATCGGGCTCTTGTAGGGAATGTTTCCCTTTTTAGCCCACCTTAACTATTGGTTATATTGATTGGGTATAGATTTTGCTATTAATCTATCTAGGCTTATTATCCCTGCACAGATAGAGTCGGTTTATCCAGAGCTTGTCGAGACGGTCCCTTTCCCTTTCAACGATCTCCAATGAAAAGATAAATAAGTAGCATAATCAATAGTAGCAGCGCTGTGACTGGCAATGGTCTTCTCATCCTTAAAAGGTAGCGAAGGCAATACAAAGCACCTCAAAATAAATAAACCTGTACATCTGGATTAACACTATCCTAACATTGTTTTCTTGGCCTAATGCAAACGTATGGATGCAGGAAGCATTTCACAACAGTAAACTGTATATTATTAGACTGTTCATGGTGATGTAGTGAAAACTTAAAGGTTTAAACATATCCTAACCTTCTATTTGAAACAGGTCAGTGTTTACAACCCGGAAGTACCACTGAGTGAAACACAAGTGAAAAAATAAGCAGAATCCATGAGACTGAGAAGAAAAAGAATCGAACCAGCCAGGAGTCGAACCTGGAATCTTCTGATCCGTAGTCAGACGCGTTATCCATTGCGCCACTGGTCCGCTGAATGACACCACGTTCTTAACAAATAAAAACATGGTCCCACCCGCTTGTATGACATTCTATCCTTCCAATCAGAGTATAGCTCCTCCTACTTATTTTCACAAAGCACGGAGTACTTAATGTCTTCACATTATTATATTATTGCGGCGATCACGGCCGTGGTCTCCTCTTCAAGTGTCGCAACGGATCCTGGGAGGGTCGGCGGCACCGCCACCGAGGCATTCGTGGTTGTGCCTGATATATTTGTGTTTCATGTGGGTGCGCGGGGTGTGTTTAAATAAAGGCAACTCGTGGTCGTGTAGAGTATGGGCCACCAGGGTTGCAAACGCCTATAACTTTGGATCCCCTTTGGTCATTCCCGTGCTGCTCGCGACATTATTATTACACAATTTTTTTCAAAAATATTAGGCATCACAAAAATTACTGGGTTTTTAAGGAGGGAGGGTTAAGGGGGCTCAGCCCTTTTAAAGGGGATCGATGCTGTTATTGATGTATTAAATATTTATTGGTAAATATAAGCATTTACAAATATATAATATATGATAAATATGTATACATACACACACACTCAAAAATATATATTACAGTATGTTGCAATGTTTAGAATGATTTGACCAGCAAATAAGTCTCATGTCAAAGATTGGTTAAAATATATAACATGGTTATGTACTGTTTACATACATCTACTGATGCCTCTGGACACATCACCAGTGATGTGCCTGGAATCATCCGACGTTTTTGGTCTTCAACATAATACGCCCTCCTCCAGGTGACCCAGCCGGGGCTGATCAGCCCCCCACCCCAGGTCAAGGGTTCGGAGGAGGGGCAGTCCCCTTGAACTGACTGTGGCCAGTCTCTGCAGTCCGGGGCACCACACACTTCCTGCAGTTGTTTGCCTTCCCTGTTACAAGCCGTTTTTGGAGAGGGCATGTGGAGGCTCTGCTGAGGGAAAGCAAACATAAAGGGGGTCTGGGTGTTAGGGTAAGGTAATAGAGGGTTGACAGGGAGGAAAGGGGCTCTAGGTTGGGATTGAGCTTACCATTAGGGACCCGCCATACCTCAGAGCGTTTTCAAGGACCCACCTGAAATTCTGCCCCGTGAACTGGCCAACCTGCAGCTTATGCAGACCCAGAACCCACACATCATCCTCTGTGTCAAGGCCTTGCTCCGCTGCAGCTCCAACACCTCATCTGGTGGAAGAGGACGCAACCATGGCTGGGCCCGGCTCTTCAACCGACTAGCTTCATGAGAGTCATTTATATTGACCCTCCAATCAGCCTTCTTTCTAAGATTTGGCTCCATATCTGTTAGTTAAAGACAATGTTAAAGCCATCATAAAATAATAACAAAATAACAAGAAAGGGAAGGCAAACAGATTGTTTATCTAAGCACCTATGCTATATATTTGTATACATAGTAGTGCAGTAGGATTCTTTCACATGTACATATCTTGAACTTGTACATATTGTTTGTAGTTTTTACTATATCAATGTGTGTATGGGTAGGTGTAGATGCTTAGTGTATTTGTTGTGATAAATGGCTAAATGTTAAATTGCCATTGTAACAATGCATTTTCTCTTTGGGGATGAATAAAGTAATCGATCTATCCTATCACTGGCCTAATGAAACATCATAGACACTATGATAACAAGATGAGTCTTAGGAACACCCTATATCAACTGTGCAGGTAGGCTTCTTCAGGATAAGCTAGAGAACAGGGATATACAACGTGCCCTACCTGTTTTCCAGGTAGGGCAGGCACCACTGGTGGAGGGCTGGGCAGGTGGTGTTGGTTGTGGTGGTGGAGAAGGAGGAAGTGGAACAGAGGACAAGGAACCACTGGTGGAGGATTGGGCAGGGGTTGGTGGAGGAGAAGGAGGTAACTTGGTAAGGTAGTCTGCCAGGCACCACCGCTTGAGGACAGAGCAGTGGGTGCAGTGGAGATGAAAGCAGTCATGTTGTCCATGGCCAAGTCCTCGAGCAGCTGGTCTGTGTCCTCAGATTCAGTGTCCTGCAGTCTGTTCCCAGTCAGCATACAGGTAGTAGACACCTACTCTCCTGGGAATGAAAACAATAATGGAATTAGTATAGTAGTATATGAACATGTGACGTGTGTCTGGGTTCCCTAGTCTGACCATACAGGCCATCTGCATTCTCCATGGGAGCAGAAAAAGTACATTTCCAGCATTTACTTAGATGATTACAAGTTGCTTTAAAGATAACCATTACCATACAGAGATTTCCTTGAAATCTTTTCAGTGTGTGAAGTTACTATTAATAAAATGTCCTTCTATGCTGCATTTTTGCTAGGTATATCAATGTAGGCTACTAATCTCTGAATAATCTAGAATATACAACCGATTAGCAATACATTAAGCTGTGTGATGGAGAGGCGGTTTGATGTAATGGTATATGTTAGAGCAGATACTATTACACCATTTAATGTCTTTAAAAAAAAAGATAAGATATGTCCATTTTTTGCTTAAGACGCCAACTGACATATCTATTTCTATATCTATCGATCTATCTATCTATCCATACTTATATATAATAATATATAGTAAAAAAAATATATATATATATATATCTTTTATTGAAATTTAACGAGAAAAATAAAAGTTGAAAAACTCGACTGGGGCAGCTAGGGGCCGACTTGGGCGCAAAATGTCGAAAACCCTGACTTTCCACGCCACAGGCCGCTTGCCAAGCCACAGTCCCCGCCCGGCTCCGGTGCTGCAGCTGGATGCTACTCCTCCAATGAGCTTTTTCCTCCACCTGTAGGTACTGCACACCTCAGTTTTTATACACAGAACATGTATCACCGAGCACACAAATTGGGATATAAATATAGAATATGTTCATAACGAACGATTGTTTCTGAATAACTACGGTATCTTGAGACTTAATGACACTGTGTTTGTATCACGCGTGCAGTCCGTGTATGCTGTGCTCTGAAATTTGTACACATGGAGCCTATGCACGGACCGCATGCATGATGCATCTTTAGCAGATACAGGAAGCGATTAACGCGCCACGGTGACGAGCGCCAGTTGGATTCCGTTTGAGCAGATATAGATTTAGTCAGCGGTGAGGCGGTCATCCCAGATAGCGTAGTTGATTTTTTTTGGACTTATTATTGAGAAATATGGCGATAATTTATTTCACGGTGGTATTTGAGCATAACTTTGGGGTAAATTCTTAGATGGATCCCGATTTTAGAAAAGAAACATGACTTCTAATACTTTGAAAGCGACTGAAGCCCTTGTTCATGACATTGGGGAACAAGAGTTGGACTTCTCAGATCTGTTTTTATGCGATGGTTTCGCCTCCGATGCTGATCAAGGTTTGTATTTTTGTGTTTGTTCTTTTGCTTGGTTTTGACTAGAATATTACCTACCTATAACACATATGCCAAATAGGAGGTTATAATGTCTAATCGTTTTTTTTGTGATATTAAGATACAAATGTTATCGAGGTCAATGACAGGTGTACAAATAACATTTAATAAAACGATCTCATAATTTAGTCACAATGCACAATTTTTACTGGTAATACTTATAGCTTACACGTCCTCTACTTAAGTAGGCCTACCGGCATACAAATGAAGTACTTTTAGGCGTTTATACATTCAGTAGCCTACATGCAGTATGCGCACAGTATGCATGCGGTACGTGATCTTCCTCAAAAATTATCCAAACAACTGCCGCAAATAAGTGCTTCCCGATACCCCACATTTGAAGAAATATCAAAAGAAAACGTGTAAGAAAGTTTAATCCATTTAATGCAAAATGTTGAAAGCTGTTCTTATGTATGACGCAACTGTAGGCAAAACATTTTTGCTAAAGCTGAACAAACTCTTGAACTTGATCCAGGACATCATTTGCATGATGACACCCATCACCCTGAAATGGCATCGCAAATGGCAAAATGGCACCCCAGCTCAGTCCCCTCAGCCTCCAGCCAAAGCCCCTCCCCACCTACTCTGGCTACAGTCGGTCAGTATAGGGCCGGCCTGGGGTTCCAATCCTTGGTCCAAGCCTCCAGCCCGGGGATCATCCCCGCTCCCAGCCCCAGGATTGAGATAACGCCGTCGGCTGACACTCTCAGCTCCAATGTGTCGGATCGGAGCCCCAGCTCAAAGGCCCTGGGACCCTACAGGGACCAGCCCTGTGTCAGCCCGGCCAGCAGCAACTCCTCCAGTGGCTGGCCCATCGAAGGCTGCTCCCCCTCCGTGTCTCCCAACATATCTCCGGCCAACGGCAGCGGCGGTGCTGCCGCACTGTCGGCCCTGGACCTGGGTCGGGGCATTCAGGGCATCGTGGGCACTTTCTCCGCCCACTCGTCCCCGGGGGCTTCCCCTCGCACCAGCATCACAGAAGAAACCTTCCTGGTGCCCCAGCACCACCGGGCCGCCTCCCCGCTGCCCCATCAGCGCTCCCGCTCTGTGTCACCCAAGGGCAAGCGGCGCTACGACCAGGAGCATGGCGGCCACCCCTGCTTGGGCGGTGGCACGCCGGTCAAGCAGCGCTCTCGAAGCCCCAGCCCCATCCCCAGCGGATCCGTCGCCGGCCCAGAACACCACGGAGCCAACCCGCCTGCCAACTACCAGGCAGGGTCCTCTGAGCCCCTGCCCCGGGCGGGGGAGTGTCCCTCCAGCCTGCTGGAGGACATGCTGGGCAGCCTCATCTCCCCCGGTCTACCTAAAGCAGCCGCTCCGTCTAACCTGCAGGAGGTTGAACCCTTCGTGGAGGAGAGCTGTGTGTATGTTCAGGCCCAGAGGCAGGACCGTAGCTATGGAGACGGGTGGGGTTGGATCACAGAGCGGGACGGGAGGCGAAGCAGAGCAGGGGCAGAGGTCCAGTCCGCTGAGGCTCTCTATATGCTCCCACATATCTGGCCGCCCTACATTCCCGCTGGCCACAAAGTCTACAGGTGGGTTCCTTCCGCGCCGGGGTGGTGGATTCTTATCCACTCCATGCTGACCCTGAAGTGTTTTGAGGAAATACGATTCAAATGGCTTGAAAATGATTGACCGCCAGCCATGTCATATTGAATGTTTTGCCATTTCAGAGAATGGCCATACTTATTAAGATACGGAGATAACAAAAGACAAACAAAAAATTATAAAGTATAATCAAAGCACAATTTTATTGCGAAACTGCTATTGCAGTTTCCAAGAAGCTTAAAGTGATGCTTCAGAAACAGCCACCGTAAATAAAAAGTGTATTTCCCCAGTGATGGTGCTGTAAATATCTATCTACTCTCAGATAACGCTTTCTATCTCCTTTCAGCTAACTATCTCTATCTCTCTGTCTTTTCCTTCCTTTGGTGACTCATGTTTCTCTTACCCCTTCATGAATCACAGTGGCCTCCCGGTGGCTGCAGTGCCGTCTCTGGAGTGGCCCCTGCCCAGTCAGTCTGGTCCCTATGAACTGGTGCTCCACCAGCAGCCCAAGTCGCACCACAGAGCCCACTATGAGACAGAGGGCAGCCGAGGGGCTGTAAAGACCCCCAATGGAGGGCATCCGGTGATACAGGTACGGTGGTTTATTGGTTGTGCAGAATGGGGCTCAAGCCATTGACTACTGCTGCACTGTCTCTACAGAGAAGAATAATAGGTTCATAAAACCATTAACTATTACATTTATATTCCTTGTCTTTCCTACTGGTAGGACAATGATACAAAAGTCATAATATATATATAATGTAATATATATACATCATTAAAACCCAAAGGTTTACCAACTGGAGCACAGGTTCTCAGTACAGAGAGCTGGCATTTCCCGGATATTGTCTCCCACAGGTTTGAGTTGTGAAGACCACAACCATGCAAATGAAGCAAACAGCCTTGTGTCGCCTCATGGTAGATGTGAGATAGACAAACACTGGTATGAGATGGCCTGAATGGCACCTCGTTATCTATTGACAAACATCACCTTTAAAACGAAACAAAAGGCAATACACGTTAAAACGGACGCAGCCCAGCCATGTAGGCATGCTTTTATCAATGTAGATTATTATTATTTATATTATTGAAATTATTAATATCATTACATTATTAATATTATTAATATTGTTATTATTATTATTATTATTATTATTATTATTATTATTATTATTATTATTATTATTATATTATCATTGTAAGTATGCTATATCCTGATGGTATACAACCTATGAACAATCAGTGAGTTAATCAGTCAATCACCTCTGGGATTATTAAAATTCATCTTTATAATGTCAAAAGTGTATTTTGCGCTACTTGTTAATGGAAAGGCTGAGGTCATATAAAGCTCTGGGGAACCAATTTTTGTACGAATTAATATATATATTCGTTTTTTTGGTGTTGTTTTGTTCTTGTACAGTTTTGTTCTTCACACACACACACACACACACACACACACACACATAACATTGGTTATTGTCTCCCAGCTTGTGGGCTTCAGAGGAGCCGGGCCCCTGGCCCTACAGGTCTTCATAGGGATGGCCGATGAGCGAGTGCTGAAGCCCCACGCCTTCTACCAGGTGCACCGCATCACTGGGAAGACGGTCACCACTGCCAGCATGGAGAGGATGGTGAACGGAACCAAGGTCTTGGAGATCGCCCTGGAGCCCAAGAACAACATGACAGCGTTGTGAGTACAATGAGATGACGTTCCACCCTCGTGGGTTATCTATTTACTTCCTCATTTTCCTTGTGGAAGACATGTCTTCACGCTTTTTCTTTAGTCTTTCATTGAAGGAGATTATTTATTGTACCTTTAAATGTTTTTATCACACGCATAAGAGGAATGGGTAGGAGAAACAGGTAGGAGTTTAGCAGTAGCTGAGCTGACAAATGACTATGTCAATTCAGAAAACGTACGGTTCAATTGGAAAGTTACCCTTTATTTAATGTATTCATGAAATAGTGAAATTAGAGTAATGACACTCTATATTCCCAAATTCTAGTATATTAGTATGACCCTTTTTTGCCGTCTACACTATGGATGTTTTAAAAAGAGACCAAAGAATAAACTAAATTAACCATAACAGAAAAAACAACAACAACACACTCTTACACTGTGAGAAGACGAGGGTCAGACGAGCGTGTCCGTCTTCTCCACCTCCGACAGGATCGACTGTGCTGGGATCCTCAAGCTGCGGAATGCTGACATCGAGCAGAGGAACAGCGAGACGGACATCGGCAGGAAGAACACGCGCGTTCGCCTGGTGTTCCGGGTGCACGTACCTCAGCCCCCCGGCGGCTTCATCTCCCTCCAAGTGGCCTCCCTGCCTATAGAGTGCTGTACGTGAGAAGCCTCATGATGTTTACTCGAACAGGAATAGCTATGATAGCTAACTTTATCTGTCCAGCACAGTAGCATTTTTTAAGCACCTTCCGAAAACAGGTTACGAAGTATCTTAGAAGACAAAAGCACAGAATACTGAATGAAATACAGAAATAGGTAAGACTGCAATGCATTGTGCAAATTGTAATATAAACATCACGTAGTAAAAGCCATTTTTTAAAGATGGATCTAAAGAAGTTAAATCGGTAATGTTATATTCCACCATGTCCACCATAAATCTGGATGAAGATTCACAACAGAGATCTAATTAGTATTTAAATGTATGCATGCTCATTTCCAGTGGTTCATCAAAAAGGAACAAAGCTACAGTTGAACTAGTTGGCATGGCCAATGTGAGTTGAAACTGCTCAACAAAACACATGTGATACTTTTCCTACACTAAACAACAATAGACCTATATCTCTTTGAATACATTTTTTGCTTTGCTTTCCGGTTCTGACTGTTAGAACCGTTAGAGTAGCCATCAGTCAATACTTTCATTTGTGATATACTGTAATCATCTGTGGAGCCAGTCTCTCTTCCAGAACACATACTTGGCCTTGTGCTCACGGTGGATATCTGTTGTTGTCTTTGTTATTTTACGTTTTCCTGGCAGCTCAACGTTCGGCCCAGGAGCTGCCGGCAGTGGAGAGGCAGGATCTTGATGAGTGCTCGGTGCTGGGCGGTCTGCAGATGGTTCTGACTGGACAGAATTTCACCTCAGACTCCAAGGTCATCTTCTCAGAGAGGATGCAAGGTGAGAAGGTGCACTAGGAGGAGGAGGAGGAGGAGAAGGGGGAAGAGAGGGTATTAGGAAGAAGAAAAGCAACTGCCTCCTCTGTCTTTAATCTAGTTAAATGAGTTGTTTATTTTTTACCAAAGATCCATCCATCACATTTAGCAAGAGCTATTATAACAACATTACACTTGATTTTAAAAGCTTGCCTAGTTATTTTGGATGAAAGGCTGTATTTTACATTTGTTTAGTAGTAAACTAGAATCATTGTATTATTAGTTTTATATTTACGTATTAAGTAGAACACAATAGTAGTGCTACTTAGTCCCTCAGTGTTGTTGGTGGTTGTAATAATGCATGGTAAAAATAATATGAAGGTTTACTTTAGTCATACTAGCAATACTATGCTAATGCAGCATGTATTTATCCATCACTGACACTATGTTAAGACTGCACTGGCAGTATTTGCATCCTTGCATGGGGTTAGCATTTGCATATCAGCTTCCGCTGGCATACACACACATACACTGAATTAGAGAACGATGCCATTTACGTCAATACGGAAATTTCACACCTGCCTCTGTGCAGTCCTGTTCTCCCACGCAGAGATGCGTGAGGTGACTTGAGTCTGAAAGTAGTGACGGTTCAGTCTGTGCATGTGTGTGAGTGCATATGTGTGTGTGTGTGTGTGTGTGTGTGTGTGTGTGTGTGTGTGTGTGTAGTTTATTCTGCTTAGTGTTGGGGTTTTGTGTAACAGGATGTGGTTTGGACTCACCGGTGAAAACACTGAGCTATAAAGAAGCAGAGCATCTCTTTCCTTGTGCTTTTTTGTCAAAGCGTGGGCTGATCACATCAGGTGAAAAGTGAGGTCGAAAAAAAAAGAATTGAAACCAGACAAATTTTAAAAGTTTTCCCTCTGTCTTCCCCAGTAGGGGGAAACGCACTGACCATTTGTATAACTTTATTCAATTTTGGTTGTTTTCCTTTACATTTCTGTCTAATAGCCTATTTACCAGTATGACTGATGCATGCATTCATTCACATTGATGAATCTCACAGATGGACAGCAGATCTGGGAAGTTGAGGCCAATGTGGACCGTGACAAGACCCAGCCTGTGAGTTTAACTTCCTGGTTTGCTGTTTGTCTTTCCACCTGTCTCAGGTTCTGGATGTTTCTCCGTCCGGCTGGCTGTCTATTTCTATGCTGTCTGTTTCCTAGTTTCGGAAGTTATCTTGTCTTCGTCCTTCGGAAGTACTTGTCTATATATGACAACACATGTTCCTGCATGTCCACATGTAGGCCATGCTGTTCGTTTCTGTTCCTCCATATCGAGACCCGACCATTACCCATGTGGCCAAAGTCAACTTTTACGTGGTCAACGGGAAGAAGAGGCGCAGCCAGCCGCAGCATTTCATCTACACGCCCCTTAAAGGTACGCATACCACTTGAATCCTCTGACCAGCACGGCCTTCGCTTAAGGTGGATATACTGTTGATGTTACCTCGGCAACAAAAATAGTATTATTACAAAATGATGAGGATGATCAGTATTAATATTATTATTTATGTAATAATATATTGTTTTGTATTTCTAACGTTATTTCTTCTTTATATTTTCTATTGCAGCCATTAAAACGGAACCGTTCACAAACTACGATATGTACGGCTGTGTTGACCCTCAAGCCTTTGACCCGAACCAAAGGTCACTCCGTCGTCACCCCCACCACGACAGCCTATCGAATGCCAGCAACCTCCCGCCGATATTATACCATGTGACCAACCATGTGCCGGCAGCTATACACGAGCCGACGCCCACGTACCACGAGGAGGACGAGCTGCTCTTCTACCCGTCCAAAAACATCCCGAGCCAACTCTACCACGCCTGGAACCAGCACCAGGCTGACCCGAGCAGCGGCTGCTACCCAGTGCTGAGGCACAACGCCGAGCCACACCAGCGCCTCTGCTCCTCCCTCGGTGTGCCAAATCTCTCCATCCATCACCCGTCCAACCCGGCCCACTGCCTCGACAACGGCGCCGCGCTCGGTGACAAACTCCAACGCGGGGGAGAAAGCTACCGAGCGGTTGCCATGGCGGCACTACCTGAAGGAAGTGATCCGTTCGGGGCCTGCTTGGTGGCCCCCAGGCACCAGGGTTACTCCCACACCGTGGGGCTCCTGGGAAAGTCCCTTCCGACGTCGTCGTCGTCGTCGTCTTCGAGTTGCGCTCAGAGACGAGATGCAGACAAGGTGTTTATGAGCCGACCGGAGCTGTGCGGCCACCCCCCGCTGACCCAGAGAGGGGAGGTCGGGACGGGACGCCCGTGGAACGACGTGGCGGGAGAGAGAGGGGTGAAGCAGGAACACCCAGGCCAGGTGTGTCTCGAGGACGGTAAGTAGACGCCATGCAGATCAGACTTTGAATGGTCACATGCAGAGGGGGGGCTCCTTGATAGTGGGATGCATTTGTATCCATCTCCGCCGTCATGTCCACATATAGGATTCAATAACTTTGTCTCTACACTTTTTACTATCTCGTGTCTCGTGGTTCACGTGTGTCCATTACCTAAATCTCAACCCACTGGCTAACAACGGAGCTATGCCGAGCGATTATGAAAAAGGAACTCTGTGTTATAGAAAGAGTATTGCAAAAATCCACATCCATTCATCATCTTTTTTTAGCAAGCAAAGGATCTGAGACCTGCTCTTAAACAAAGAGGGCTGCATCTCTAGCCAATAAGGCTGACAGAGAGGTAGAAAAATAGGAAGTTTGTAACCAAATAGATGTAGATTCTATGGCAGAGAATTCAGCAATGCAACCTAGCCTCGGCCCGGCTCTACCACATGCTTGATTAGTCTTAAAAGCTGTAGATGCAAATTAACCATTTCGTTAGCCATTAACCATTTTAATTTCAAAATTTGGTTTGCATGCTCAAACTTTAATCCATAATGGCATCTTAACTATCAACTTTATCTTTATAGTATGCACTGTGTATATATAATAATAATAACTAGCGCCCCCTTGTTGTAATTTGTGGTAAAACCAATTCCTTATTATTGTAAATTAGCAAAAATCTGACTTTAAATTACTGTTTTGGTATAGAATTTGTGAATATTACAATTACTTAAAGTTATTAACTATTCATTCAGTTTACTTAATAACTCATTTCAAAGTTAATTTCCTATTGGGGTTAATTAAAGTACCTCAATGAATGCCTAATAAAAACTCTGTATTGTGTTTTCAGTGCATGACATCATTAAAAGAGACTTAGGAGCCCGCAGTGGAGGAGCCTCTTAGAAAGCAACTCTGGTTTACACTGAAGAGAATGAACCCCTCACCCTTAAAGGGCCAGCTGATCATGTCTAGACCACAAGTGGCATGAGTACAAGGTTCTTCTACCACTAGTTTGCCAGATTGACTTTTGGAAAGGAATCCAGCTTTTGATGGCTCTATGTCTAAGTTTGAAATATAAGACTGGGGACCTCCCTAGGAGGTCCTCCTTTGGTTTATGTAGATATCCTTTTTGTAAGCTTGGTAATGCCCATAGCAGGAATCATTGGTATGAATATAGCAACTCTCTATCGGCAAAGACCCGCAAGCTGCATTTTTGGACGTTTTTCCTTTTTTTAAACAATGTTCACCACCAATTTCTAGTCAATTTCTGCAATCTTGGCAACCTTGCTATAACCTTCTGTTTCTGTATTAATATATCATTGTCTCCTATGTGTTAAGCGTCTTTGGGCCCTTGAAAGCTATTTAAAGCCAAGAAATATTTTTTATTATAAAGAACAAGTCACAGACTTTTATAAACTATCTGAGCTGGAATATTTTGTTTGTTTTTTTATTAAAATTCTTTACATTGGTATTGCTTATAACCATTTGTATTTACCTACACATACCTTCGATATTGCATGTTGTTGTTTTTGTCATATGTCATGAAATTAGATGGTCGGCATCTGTTCAAAATCCTTCATATTGATATCAATAACTACTATTGTGCTCAAATCATGGATGTACAATAATAGTTCCACATCCAAATGACGGATCACTGTCTAGATACAACCACTAGGTGGCGATGTGTTCCAAGCCTTCACATCGAGATCCAAAGCGGATGGATCAGTGACGTAACTTCCGATCCGCTGTTTTTCCAGCATTGTTTTTTATGATGTTTGGTGGTATTGAGAATAAAATCGCTCTAACCTGAATTAATGCACACATTCATCCAACAGGAAATAACGTCAACATAATTCCAGCCTTGGTAAGCTTTTTATTTGTGTATCGGCCCACTCCAATGCTTTCGTATTACCTGGCATTTAAAGTTAAACTAATTGGAACTGGCACTGTTTGCTATTTGACAATGACTCCGTCTACAGTAATGCCGTGACTGTTAGAATTGGCTGCATGGCATCCTTATAATGTAATGAATTAGAGCATTAGTAAAGGAACCAAGATTATTTTATCTGGAAATATATCCCTACACCAAAGCCAACTCAGTTATTTGTGTATGTGGTTTGATTGTACACGGATGGGTTATATAAAGCCACTTATCGGACGTGCATCATGTCGGCCGAGCTGGACCTGTCGCCCCCTGAGGTCCCGGAGCCCACCCTCCTGGAGAGCCTGCTGCGCTATGGGCTATTCCTTGGGGCCATCTTCCAACTCATCTGCATCTTGGCCGTCATTATCCCGTCCTCGAAGGGACACGAACAGGTAAATGCCAGAGATAGGTCGGGGTCTGGTTTTTCAAGTAAACCATAATCCAGCGTCGTTCTTCGTCGACGGACTACTTTGCAATTTTCAAAAGAGGAGGCATGGTATCTTTGCTCATATTTATTATTTCTATGTTACTATTGTGTACAATCAACCGGCCTTGGGATGTATAATACACGACACCTGTATATCACAAGTCATTCATGATTGTCTTCACGGTAATAGTATCGGGGCTTGCAGTCGCTGTTGTGAAGTGCTCCTCTTTCATCACCTCCTGATTTGAATGTATAATGACTGAGTCAGATGAATGGTTTAATAATATTTAAACGTATTAATACTGATGAACAATTTAGGAAATCTGTTGTACCAGAGAATAACAGGTTGGCCTTCTACTGACAAAGCTTTAGATAGGCAGGCTAGCCCATTATGTATTACTTCTGTTTAGATATGCTTTATATGGGTTAATATATATATATATATATATATATATATATATATATATATATATATATATTGTTTCAACTATGGATGTTATCATTATCCTCATCGGGGAGACATTGTTTAATGTCAATGTATGCGTATATTATATCATCTTAGTTTTAACAAATATCCTCAACTGGTGACCCCGGTTTAAGTTTTTTTGTGTCTTATATTTATATAAACTTTTCACAGGCTAAATGTTTATATTGCTTGTTTGGTGTGGCAATCGAAATGTATTTTTGTATGTATTTTGAGGTTGGTATTTACATTGTTTGTTCATTTGTCATTACCTTTGCATGTGCTAAGGAATATTTACTCATATAGCGGCCCTATATCCTGCCCATTTAGTGTGAATGAACTGTAATACCTCCTTATCAGATAGTTTGATGTAATAACTAAGTAAACAAAGTAAAGTTAAATTTTCCTTAAGTTTCCCATTTCCATTGTCAGCCAATATTTTAGTAAATATTTTATATTTTTAGTAGGGGACTTCTGAAGTATCATTTCACTAGTGAAATTAGAATTTAATTATTACACAGAGAAAGTTTGATGATACTCATTGCAATGCATAAGTAATTTGAATGGTGTGTGTGTGTGTGTGTGTGTGTGTGTGTGTGTGTGTGTGTGTGTGTGTGTGTGTGTGTGTGTGTGTGTGTGTGTGTGTGTGTGTGTGTGTGTGTGTTCCACAGGAAGAGACAGAGACTACTGATGGAAAGGCTGCTGAACAACTGAAAAAATCTAAAGGACCTGCACCTCAGATTCGCCAGAAACTCAAGAAAGAGAGCAAAAAGAAGCGATAGATTACCAGTAGCCTGACAGTGTTTATGTGTATTTTTGTCCATGTCCAACCGAATGCCAGCATTATTGTTAGCCTATAGGTGTGCTAAAATGGTAGGCCTACTACATTTTTCACTTCAGTGACCCTGAATTTACACTCAATGCCATGCCTGTTTTTACAAGTAGGCCCATGCGCTAACCTTTATAGATTAGTTTTAAGTAATTATCCAGCAAAAAAAATGTCTTGCCTGTTTTTACAAGTAGGCCCATGCGCTAACCTTTATAGATTAGTTTTAAGTAATTATCCGGCAAAAAAATGCCATGCGTGTCTTTTTTTGTTCATATTCAATTCAGCATTGCATTTCCGATTGAAAATTGTTTTAATAAATATATTATTACTGCTTTTAAAATATGCATTTTTTTAATGAATCACTGCTCAATATTAAATTGAGATTGTCATGTTCTTAATTATCTTCGTCCCAAGGTAGCTTCAAATTGGATCATGACGTAGGACGACTATATCCAAAGGTCCCTGACCAAAAAGCCTATTTATACGCCGTCGTTGTAAAATGTCTAAGCCAACATCTGCTACGATGGGCGGTGTCCGTATTCAAACCAGTATCTGACACGTGACGATGTGTGCAAAATGTTTCCGTTTCATTACCATTGTCTGCTTTAAATATGTAGGCTACGTACAATCCATTCGGTACCAACTGAAGAGGGGATGCCGAGGCCTACTACAGCGTGCGTAATACGACCATCATGTCAATATCAATGTCCGGACGTGATTCTTGACGCCATCTAGCTGCGTAAAGTGCGTAATACAGCCTACCTATCATTTGTGCATCGTGGTTTCGTCAGTAGAGCGTTGTGCGCGTGCCTTTCCACTCAATAGGCATGTTTTTACTAGATCGCTTGTGTTTGCCGATACATTTCGTCGCATGAATTGCGGTCTATGTAGTTATCGAACCGTAGCGTTTTTCCAGGGAACCACAACAGTAGGTCTTGTGTCATCTGCTGCAGCCGGGAGCTGTGCCCCTCACCTCATCAAAGCCGAATCCGTCATGACCTCTCTCCGCGCTTCCCAAATACGCTAAATGGGATTTGTGGTCGGGCCGAGGTTCAACAGCAGCTGGATATCCGTTTCCATTATTTCTCTAATGAGGACAGCGATTAGAATTTAATTGAACATCTCGTTCGCGCGTCTGTGATTTAAGAATCAATCTCAGGACGCATTAAAAGGTGAGTAGATAGGCTATTTACGCCAATTTAACAGCTATTGTGAAGAATTACGAGCTTTCATATAGCCTATAAGAGTTATTGTGATGCAAAAAAAGATAAATGTTGTATTCGTTAGAGCGGTGTGTGTTTCATTGTTACAGGCCAGTGTAACGGAGGCTTCATGTGGCCATTGCCCGGTGCCTCTCGTGCTCGAGAATAGCCCCATTTATATACGATGCTCGCGATGGGGAATAGTCGAATATCTGATGCCTTTACCCAAGATGACACTGCGCTATAATACGGGGAAAAAGCTTTAGAATATCATGACACTATCCATCGAATTTCAAAATGGAGTGGTAACAGCACCTGTTTTGATTCATCAGGCCGCGTAAGTGCTGCACTATGTGGGCTGTGTAGAGTCAGACACACTGCTAACAGTCCTGTCTTCTTATCATGCCTTTCCCCATTCACAAATCCATCTTGAATATCTGTTTACTCTTGGTTTAATGTACTGGCATGGGCTACTATGCGACTGTTTCTTTTCTATCCTTTTATTCTTTCTGATGGCTCACGCGGCTCATTGTGACAGCTGCTGTTGCCCGTGCAGGCTCCCACTACCCCACCCCTCGCTGCTAGGAACACAGGTTGTCTGAAAACAACTGGTGGGAATCCCGTGGAACTAGCATTGTAATTATGTGGATGATCCATGTATCTTTAGTAATTGTCTCTTTATAATCCCTCACACGTGTTGGTCAACATGTTTATTCAGGTCGGAAATATTCGGACTATGCAATTATATAACATGAATATGATTATATTTTGGTCACAGCACGTTGTTGGGGATTCAAGCGTTGAGTGATACTAATGAGTAGAGAATGCAAACGTCTAGGTATTCTTTGTTTTCATATAATCGATTTGTTTGTTTTTATAGAGTAGGCGAAGAAAGTCAGGGCTGTTCATGATCAACTTATGACCTTTTTAAAAATAATTAATTTTATTCATAATATGTTCTTGATTTTGAAATCCTATTCGATGTTTTAGAATGACTTACTGTCCATATGAACATTTAGATAGCTCAGTAAGCATTTAGATGGCTTAGTAAGTCTCTCTCTCTCTCTCTTTCTCTCTCTCTCTCTCTCTCTCTCTCTCTCTCTCCTCTAAGGGTCTGGACTTCAATAGTGGGTTTGGGACTTTTCATGTTTTGCTTCCCTATTCTTTGTGGCACTGAATGGAACAAGAGCTAATTATACAGCAGCCATCCTCATCGCCAGAAACAATTGTAGGCCGGCCTGTTCACTCAATGATGGACAGAAAACGGAAGTAGGTTTTATCAGCCGGCAGCCGCCCTCCGACTCTCCTCTCCTCCTTCTCTTCTCATGTCCTCTCTGTGTGACTGTGCACTGGCTTTTATTTGATAGACAATTGCAAGGTCAGAGCCAATTTTAGAATGTTACATTCCAGTCATACACTGGCGTGTGTGACCTGGGAGGTCACACTCCCATTTGTATTTTTTTTCTAATCCAGAATTATCTGGGATAATATATAATGAAATGCTTTTGTGTACTCATATATGAGAGAACGTCAAAAGCAAAGTGCTTCAGAAGAAGCATTATGGTTCATCTGTCGTTTGAGCAAGGTGTTCAGTCACGTGATGTTGGCTGCCTTGCAGTTTCACCATGTATGCAGGTGTTACCTAAATAAAAACACACTGTTCTTTCATCCCTTTATAAACCATAGTCTTGGTGCTCATGTGGATTTGGTCCACCTCACCATCCAGGACATAGGCCGAGAGCATATCTTACTGGAAGCCAACAACTCGGATCAGACTTTTGTTATAATGGTCCAAACAATATCTATGACGTGTATGTTTAAGGTATATATTTAGGCCTGTGTGCAGTATGATGTGCAAGACTTATGCAGGTAGAATTATGATTTTCTTTTGAGGTTAGCACTGAGAAAAAGAAAAACACACAAATATATATATATACACACACACGCACACCACTATCAAAGGACAAGGACTGGGAACATGAAAGTGTCTGCCGCCCGCGAGTGTTGTGTTTGGCGGAGGCGTGGCTCTGGGGTCGTGCTCCCTCTCTGAAGAACAGCAGGTTGACTACCGCTCCGCTCTGTCATGACTCACTGGCCTCTGTCAGAGCCAAACTTAACACACCATCCTGCTAACCAGCGCTGTCTGAGGAAGCAGAGGAAAGATGGAGTTTCTTTTGTTTACCGTAGAAATGATACCGCTTGAGAGGTGTTTTTTTTTTTGTTATGTCAGTGCTTGGATTATGCGAGCACCCAGGTCTTCAAATCTGAGATTTCACACAGGATTCAGTACGTGAAAAGACACATGTCTTTATTTTTTCTGTGTGACTGTAGGAATGTGAAGTGGAGATACATGAATTTCTGGGGTATATGAAAGACGGAGAAGGTCACTGAGAAGGTCTGAGGCAATTGGAAGTGTCCATCTTGATATGTCACATTCCTGAGCTAACAGAAGTGGCTTTCGCTATTCAGCAGTGTATAAAACTCCACTCCTTTTTACTCCTCAGTGATCTCAATTCTACTTTGCTTGCTTTCGTCCTCCTCATTTCACATGTTTAGTTACTATATAGTTATTCAATATCATGCACACACACACCAGAAAGAAAATAATCCAAATAATAATTGAAAACCCTGAGGTAAATATTCCAACTCTCTTGAACTCTTTTTGTGGCAGTCAAAGGTTTTGAAGGAAGCCCACTGTTCTTTAGATCCAATCAAATTAAAAAATTGCCCAACGACATCACTCCTGTGACACTGATGTTATCCTCCTCAAACGTGTGTAAGTCACACGCGTTTGAGCATGACGAGTCCCAACGCAACTCCCCGAGCAATGGGAATATCTCCTCTGGAATGAGACTTTGATACATACCCTTGTGTAATAATGGATTTGAGGATCATGCCTTTGTTGATTCCACTGCCACATTCTGCTCTTCTCACAATTCCCCATGGCCACTCACTCTCCCCTTCCCTTTCCTTCTTCCTACCCCCCTGCTGCTCAGGATGTCTTTTTTTGTGCTTGCCGGCACATTTCATACCCTTCCCTCAAACCCACCATACTCTTCCTGAATCCCCCCCCTCTCATCTTCTCCCTTTTATTCCTTCTGTCAATAGTTTCTCTCTCTCTCCCTCTCCCTCTCCCTCTCTCCCTCTTCCCCTCCCTCTCCCTCTTCCCCTCCCTCTCTCTCTCCCCCTCCCCCTCTCCCTCTTCCCCTCCCTCTCCCTCTCTCCCTCTCCCTCTCCCTCTCTCTCTCTCCCCCTCTCCCTCTCCTCCCCTCCCCCTCTCCCTCTCCCTCTCTCCCTCTTCCCCTCCCTCTCCCTCTCCCTCTCTCCCTCTCTCCCTCTCCCTCTCCCTCTCCCTCTCCCACTTTAAGTATTGAGTGTCCGATCAGATGTGTTGTTGTTGGGATGAGGCCACTTCGTGATGTCAGAGAGGCAGCCAGTTCACCGGAGGCAGCAAGACAATTTGTTTACTTGCGGCGACTTTGAGACAACCAAGTGCAGTGTTTTGGCTAGGCCGTTCGGAGATCTTGTACTTAAAGTAGGGACAGGCCCCATTGAGCATGCTCTCCATTTTACTGAGCACTTTTATTTGGTCTCTCTTTCTATTTTATGTTTTAATTTTCTTTGTGTTTCCCATAATAACTTCTCGTGCAGCGGTGCTGAGGTGTGGGTGAGATTGACTGGGTTGATGTGCTTGTGCATGGTGCTGATATGCACATAGAATGGTGCTGATAAGCTCAGCAAGGTTTTAGTGTGATCAGTAATCCAAGTCTGTCTCTGGTGCCTTCATTCCAATAGAAATGGTACAACAATATAACATAACAACAAATGGCTTGCGAGAGCACTATGTATCCGAGCCACATTTTTGTGGAAATTATGTTAGCGCAAACACAGTCTTCAATGTGCAATCCGACCGTCTGCGATTCATAATACTGTTGCTTCTGTTCTACACAATCAAATAAGTAGCCTACCTTCTTCTTTTAAGTCACTTTTTCTCTTCATGCTTTTAGTCTGATGCCATACATTTGCTAATGCTATCTGCAGTATCATCATGCATTTTTTCTTCTTCTATAGCAGGGCACTATTATGCAGTCAACATCTTTATATTTGTTATGCATGGCTGATTGCCGCGGCGCTAGTAATCCACTGGTGGCGCTGTGCCACTGCTGGATGCATGTAGTTGTCTTTATATTTAATGATTATTCATAAGTCATTAATACATTCAATGCATCATTGGACAAGATACATAACTAATCACTCTATTAAAGTAATGCGGCATATGCCCTAACAAACTCACTCAATGAATTGAAAGTAGATCAAAAGGTAAGAAAAGCTTGAACTTGAAAAGGCAGGAAATGCTCCTGAGCAAGAACCTTTTACACTGGCTGCTCTGTAGTCCCAACACCAAGTTGATCAGTGAATACATTGAATGGGTAGTAGGTTCATTGTGTCCTAATAGTCTGCTAGCTTTACTGCTAATATTCGGTAGAGTTTTAGATAGATTAAGGGTTCTGTATATAAGGCTGAAGGCTTACACCTACCATCTCAAGAAGAGGACACTCTCTCTCTCTCTGTTATCTTTCGCTGGGGCTTTTCCTTTCCTCCTCAGCCAGTAAGTGTAATACCTTGCAAAGAAATTCCACGGTTAACAAGCGTGCTATTTGAGTGGCGACTATATCCTATCATATGGCCACATAGCTGGGGAGAAGAAGCTGTGCCGATCCACAGACCAAAGCGGATGTACTTTGAAGCTTCTCATGCAGAGGCAAATGGTCATGGAGCAAACCAGCCCTGTTTAATATGGGTCTACACTGGGGAGCATGATGGGGCTCTATAATGTATTTAGCTAGAGTGTTAGTATGTTTAAATTCAGCATAGCATTAGCATTCAATGATTTGCTTGGCACATTCCAAAAAGGCTGTGGCATCAAGGTCATTCAACAGCTGGCTAAAGTGGTCTCTTGGCAAGAGGATGGGGATTGACTTTATTTGGGCGTGATAACTCAGTGTTATCTTTACAATCCATCACTGGCATCATACAATCATATATATTACACATTTGCAGTCTAAGTTTGAAATGATTTAAAGGTGTTTTTTTTTTATCTCAAACGTTCATAGTCTTCAATGTAGACTTCAATTGTATTGGCGGTCGGACAGTGTGCGTTCAGTCGGTCATAGAATTCTCTGTGGTTATGTTTCCTAAATTCCTCGTTCCTCTTTCAACATGAACGGTTGGTTTACGACAATTTGGTCGGTTGGCAGCCGCCCAGCCAAACGACCAGCAGCAACCAACCCACCACACGTTGTCCTTTTGACGGAACCCAAAGCTCGCGCGTCATCTCCGGGGTAGCTCCGGGCGGTACCAACCAACCAGACCCAAAGTCCATTAACCCCACTCCCCCACCCCACCTCCATCCAGCCGGCCTCTCGGCCTCATTGAGCGGCTTGCCACTGCCCACGTTGACCTATCTTTTGCGTCAGGCCTTGGGGCCTGTCTCTGTGTGTGAGTCAGTGCTGCACCATAGGATATGTTACCCCCCCCCCCCCCCCTGACACCACCACCACCTCCCTACTGTGGCAGATCAGGGCCTGGCAGGGGTTGAATCAAAGCCTGCGTGAACACACACGTACGCATGAAGTCACTGCAATGCAATCGCACATGGATAGTACATGCCGTCGTACACGCACGCACGCACGCACGCACGCACGCACGCACGCACGCACGCACGCACGCACGCACGCACACACACACACACACACGTATCGATCCACCCACACATTCCCTCAGCAGGATATGTTCTTGCTCATGAGAATTCCCCTACCTGCATGTGTGTGACTGCTGTGTCCGGGGTCTCTCTCTCTCGCTCTCGCTTTCTCTCTCTCTCTCTCGCTCTCTCTCTCTCTCTCTCTCACACTCTCTCTCTCTGTGTGTCTGTCTCTCTCCCTCTCCACCCACGAGTCCACAGCTGTCCGTGGGCCCGCCACGACAAGGCGCCCACACGGTTCTTTTTACAGCCTTTTTTCCTGTTCCACTTCTCGTCGTCGCTATTAGTCACACTCTGGTCTGTCAGAAAGGCTTGCGTCTGATATGCTGGTTGGCTGGTAGGGGGGGTTGTGTCTTATGACAAACTCTGTGTTCATGGGAATTAAGGAACAGCTGCTCTCACAACACTCACACACAGCATATTCACACAGTATGAAACTGAGAAGTTCAATATTCACAAAAAGTGTTTGCGCGCCCCTGTTGAAAAAGCTTAAAAAAGTCTCATACTGAGTCACCCTAGAATCAGTATGAGAATTCCCTAAAAGGAAATTAATGGTTATCTTATTAAAACCGTAAGCCTGTCTTCCTGACCAAGTTTGTCTCTTGTTTGGTTATTGGTTTAGTTCTGTGCTAGCGAATGACCAACCTTTAGGGCCTTAACATGTTACTATTAGGCCCTGAGAGCAGGAAGGAGCTACTCCCAATTGGAACTTTGGAAGAGAAATAAGATTCATTTGAATATTGTTATTTTTTTGTTTTCGTTATTGATTCTCTGCAGATCCATTTGACCGATAGCATGGCCTTGAGTCTGAAGGGTGTGTGAACATACGCACATGCGTGCTGTGTGTGTGTGTGTGTGTGTGTGTGTGTGTGTGTGTGTGCCTGTGTGTGTGTGTGTGTGTATATTAGTTATTTCAAGGTGTTTTATCCTGTTAGTCTTCGCGTTCTTGGGAGCTGACTGTACCTGGAAGAACTGCAGCATTACCACGTATGGAGCGCCAGCTAGCACGACTGCAGTGCCTCACGGTGGTGGGGGTGCGGCAAAATGTCAGTTGTCAGAGATAAAACAAGAAGGAAGTGATAAATCTCTGTTCGTTTCCCCCCATATAATTTATAGCTGAACTCATGGAACAATTATGTTTTGAGTTAAATTGAGTCCAATGAGGGGCAACGGTTTAGTTATGGATAAATAAATACTGTATAAGAATGTTGTTCTAGGAAAAAATTGGAATCTCTTGAATCTCATACATTCATACTCATACTTTATATTGTTCCATAAATGAATCATGGATTCCTATTTTATATTTATTTAGTAAAAGGTTGATGTGACCTTCACAATGGCTAGATGAATATGTGGTCCTTCTAGATTGATATAATTGTCGATAATGCGACAATGCCATGCGGCATATGGGGCATATTCTGAATAAATTAAAATGTTTGAATGAATTAAAATGTTTCTGACGATGGTGTTGTTCTGTGCGGTCTCTCCCCCTGCATGACCTCCTGGTGAGATGTGTTCTGGTGGCTGAGTACGGTCACACTGACCTGTGACGGTGCAGCATGGAGGCACACCCCAGAAGTAACCTGACTCTCGGTAGAAAACCCGTAAGAGAGTTTAGGATTAAAAAAAAAACGTGACTAGTACTAAAGAGAGTCCCTTTATCCCAGTGACCATGAGGAGGAGTGTCAAGAGGCTCAAAGTGCAGGGCGCAGCAGTGCCCAGCCGTAGGGGCCGGGGTGTGCGTTACGGGACAGCAGCCAGTGAGTGAGTCCAGCCGAAGCCAACTGACCCCCCTCCTCCTCCTCCTCCTTGTGACCTCCGCCCCGCCCAGGTCCGCGCGCACATGGGGGCGGGCAAGAGCAAGCCCAAGGAGCCCGGCCAGCGCTCCATGAGCCTGGACGGGGCCATCGGCACCGGCTCGGACAGCGGACACTTCCACCACCTGGGGCCCGCCCAGCAGACCCAGACCCCCAACCGGAGCCCCGCGGCGGGGACGGGCCGGCGGGAGCACCGGGGGCAGCACCAGCACGCGCCCTCAAACACCCCGGAGCTGGCGCTGTTCGGCGGCGTGGACCACGCGGGCACGCTCACCTCGCCCCAGAGGGGCCCCCTGTCAGGTAGGCCCCCCGACGGCGAGGCCAGAGGGGTAATGGGGAACAGGTGGAAGTCCAGTGCTGCATTCTGATCGTCACATTTCTTTGATATATCTGTGTTTGAGTTGTCTTCAATCAAATTTTATTGTTAGCATTATATTTCATGAGGAATTTCACTATAATTGCTAATGTGTGAAGGTTCTTTCGCTTATAAATATATATATATATATATATATATATATATATATATATATATATATATATATATATATATATCTTCTTTGGTGAATTTGTATTGGAGACATTCTACATCTATGACACTGAGATGTAAGGCTCAGTGACTCCATCCAGGGTCTTCCATCACGGGGCAAGGTGTGCATCTGAAACAACATCGTATTCTTCTTAAAAGCAAAAACAACTCCCTGCGATATGGAAGCCACAAAACAATAACACAAATGAATTCATTTTCATTTTCTGCTCGAAGGGCCACGTCTTTTATCACCCGAAATGGGTTATTGTACGTGTTATGTGTGGGTTGCTCAAGTCGTTATTAGTGCTAAGGTAAAAGGCATTGTCACATGGGGAGGTGGGGGTGATAGTGTGATTGTGAATAACACTGCTGGTCTGTATGGGGACATGGAAGAATATGAACATAATTGCTTTAATCCCAGTCTGCTGGCCAGGTAGTAAAAAGATAAAAAGGCCATCTGCAAGATTGCTAAAAAGGACATGGTTGTTCTATCCCATCAGTCAAGTTCACATCAATACATGTCATTTCGATTTGATTTGATTCTATCCAAATAGCATGTAAAATACTAAATCTAAATGTGTAAAATATTGACGTAATATCGATGATTGGTTGATTATAATGTCATCAAGGTATTGATCACTGGCATCAAATTGTCGATCATTAGCATCATGATGTTGTGCTATAGCATGGATTATTTTTTTTTTGTATCTTGGCATAAAGTGCTTCGCAAGTGGGTGTTAGCGCTGAATGAAAGAATCACTTGGAAAATCTTGACTCATTACACGTCGATCTAGTAGGTAACTAAAAAGCTTTTTGCATGGAGCCAGCGACGAAATATAATCTGAGTTACACAAACAAATGGAAAAACTTCTATCATTTGATACAATCACTGGAGGTCTTCTTCAGACTCCAGTGACCCGGCCGCTCGTGGTAGAGCAGTAATCAATAGGACGCCATCGATATGAATAGGTCTGATCATGTCTGACATACTCCATGTGTGTTACACACTGACCCATAATCACATCGGGTCACAGCAAATACTGAGATGTTTGATGCGACATCAATGTCACACGTTTTAATCATGTCAGGGCGATGGGGGGATACTGGCTGATGACATTGGACTGTTAAGTGTCTAGACTGGCCAGATGGTTGTCCTAATACAGCTCTGTCTGGAGAGATCGGCGCCACATCTGCTTGCAGAAGATAGATTTACTGCCCTCCGTCTCTCTCTCTTTCTCTCTCTCTCTCTCTCTCTCTCTCTCTCTCTCTCTCTCTCTCTCTCTCTCTCTCTCTCTCTCTCTCTCTCTCGATCTCTTTAACAAATAAATCGATGATTGGCTGGAGAAATCCTACGATTTCCGTCGGCTCGTGCAGCCTATGGCCATGGAAAGCCCCTTCTATCAGGGTTCCCAAGCGTCCTAGATTACCTAGAGACGTTCAGCACTTTCCAGTCAAGGCAAACAATGGAGGAAATTTAGATTGATCTATTTTCCTAATCAGCTTCGTTAATTGATGACCAAACTTTGAGTCATGCCACTTAAGTCAAAACTTTAATAGTGAATATCTTCCAGCCTACATTAGCAGTGCCATTTATGCTCAATGCGGTCACAAAATAAAATGATGTGTAACTGTTTTCAGTTTTTACATTAGCTGTGTAGCTTTAATCCTGTGTTTGCGATCGATTATTTAAGTGGTGCGGTTGCTGTGCAAATCGCGGATGATCCTTTATAGAACTTGTGTAAGCTTGTCGTTCCACATAGGCGGTCACTTTTCAACCTTTGTTACAAATAACCAGAGATGGGACAAAGTCACTGTTTGGCAAGTCCCAAGCAAGTCCCAAGTCTTAGCAGTCAAGTCCGAGTCGAGTCCCAAGTCAAGACGGGGAAAGCCAAGTCGAGTCCAAGTCAAAGTCACACCAAAGCCAAGTCGAGTCCAAGTCAAAGTCACACCAAAGCCAAGTCGAGTCCAAGTCCAAGTCCCAAACTTTTTCAAGTCTTGAACAAGTCACCATGTATTTTTACTTAATAATGTCATTATTAGGCTATTGATCATAATTTCAACATATCACTCTAAGGTACAGTCATTTCTTATCAATACAGTTATAATATCTTCATTGTTTCTGTCTTCAAATGTGTTATGATATGCGCATGCGCCGAAATCTTATGTCGTTAAAAGTAGCCCAATAGGGTGGGAAAACCGCCCGAACTGGCAACACTGCCTGAACGTCCTCAAAACGTAGGCCAATAGGTCGGTAAAAAACGCCGAATCTGGCAACACTGCTGAACGTCCTCACCTCCAGCGTCAACGTAAATCAATGAGACCAACTGAAACGAAGCCAATATGAAACTTAAACTGTGATTCGGAAGAATGTATAAATGATATCGAAATCATTTTAGATATTATTGAAGATACGAGTGTGTCGATTTGTTATATTTTTTGAACGAAGGTAAATGGTTGAACAATGATTTAGTTACGATGTCTTAAGTGTCAGAGGCTGGCCAGACGGCTTCAATGGGACCAACTCAAAACGCAGCCGATATGAAACTAAAACTGTCATTCTGAATAAAGTATAAACGATATCGAAATTTCGTTTTTATATCATTGAAGTGTAGATTTGTCTTCGTTCGCTGTTTTTCTTTCATCTCCACGGAAGTGAATGAGTCTTGGGTGTCTAGCCCTCTAGGCGGGAAATAGGTTAGATATCTAAAACACGTCCAGTCATTACAAGTCGAAGAGGCAAAGTCCGAGTCAAGTCTCAAGTCAATAGCAGTCAAGTCTAAGTCGAGTCGCAAGTCATGCGTAATTTTGTCAAGTCGAGTCTGAAGTCATCAAAATCATGACTCGAGTCCAAGTCATGTGACTCGAGTCCACATCTCTGCAAATAACACTTTTGTATTACCAGCCAGTTGTGTGTGTGTTGGTTTAGGGAGATGTTTGTAATGGGGGAGGTATGGAGAAATAGCCACTTCCCTAAAACACTTTGTTCTGTTTGCGTACGTGTGCGTTGCGCTTTGTGATCCATATCTCGCAGGCGGTGTAACTACGTTCGTGGCCCTGTATGACTACGAGTCACGGACGGCCTCCGACCTGACCTTCAAGAAGGGGGACAGGCTGCAGATCGTCAACAACACGTAAGGAGGACCCCTTATGGATTACATATCAGTGGCCGAAACCTCTCCCTGATGCCGGTCCAGATGGCAGGGTCTCCGAGCCGCTCTCGCTGTTAACACATAAATCGATAAGAATGAGACCCACAGCGAGAGCGTCCCTCGGTTAAATCACTCTGCTCCTCTAGTCAAGAGTGCTGATGTCATCAGGACCTCAGGCCTGATCCCAGCTAAAGAACACCAAAAACAATGTCATACATTGGGATCCATTGTAGGATTATACAGACGTCCTACAATGGATCACAATGAATCCAGCAAGCAACGTGTTTTGGGTTTTTGTTATCCCTGCATAGTAAAGCGTAGAACGAAAGTTGTGCTCACTTGAACTGAAGCCCTAATTCCCCTCCACCCCCGACAGATTGGCAGCGGCGGTACAGGAAGCGTAGTACAGCTAAATATAAAAGGCACCAGTTCCCAGAAAAAGCTTGTAGAGCAGGTGGTCCTGTGGCGATCCTGACAATGGTGTTGTTCTGTACGCTCTCTCCCTCCATGACCTCCTGGTGGGAAGAGCAGCTGTACGGTCACACTGAACTGTGACGCTGCAACGTGGAGTCATGCTCCTCTGTGTAACGTCTCTTCCACTGTGATTCCCCTCACGATGGAGCCAGCAAATCGTTGAGATTGCGATGTTTTTATCCCTTCCTTTTGCTATTTGATATTTCAAATAATTATAGTTTATATTATAGAAGAGTCAACATCTGTCCATGGTGTTCCGTTACACCACGCGTCCCCCTGCAGGTCAACCAAGCATGCACTGATTTTGTATAAAGTTGACCGGTCTGAATACGTTGGTATTTTGAGAATTGGCAATCACAAATTGAATGTCTCACGGCGTTTTTCGAGAACAGAAAGGAACGTACGTATCGCCGCACATACATTGTCTCATACTAAAAGCGGTGGGCTTGTAGGAAACGATTAATATAACAGCATCACTGGTCAGCATCGCCACCAGCGCCCGGTCCGTCCGTGGAGCTCCACGAGGCACCGTGTCCCCCGCTCGCCAAACGCTGCACGCTCTGCTGTGTCTTGATGTGTCCGCTGTTTTCCGTCATCTCTCCCTCTTCTCTTTCTCTCTCTTTCTCACGCTTCACGGTTTCTCCTAGGAGAAAGTACAGCTTCAGGTCAGTATCCCTATTGTGCAGTCCTCACATGCTTTCCGATGCGCCCTGGTGTTCGCCCCCCCTTTAGAGAGGCCCGGGTGTGCTTGGTAATAGACGTAGTGTAGCATCTAGATCAGTAGTAATTGGATGCACTCTGACATGTTTGATGCTCTAATGCCAAATCCCCTCCCTGAATAATGCATTTTATTTCAATACACCCAATGTGGATGCATGTAGATGTATATATGAAAGATGTGGCTTGTAGCTTCTTCTGTCTTTCTACCATTCGATTTATGTGTCCCGTATGTCCCACTCTATCATGAAGTACATTGACCTCAGATTGAACTGCTCAATCGCTTTCTTGCTCTAATAACTCTCTAAAATCTCTCTCTCTCTCTCTCTCTCTCTCGCTGTCTCTACGTGTGTGTCTCTCTCCATGGATCACACCTATATGTTTAGGGAAGGGGACTGGTGGCTGGCTCGCTCCCTGACGACCGGAGAGAGCGGGTACATCCCCAGCAACTACGTGGCCCCATCCGACTCCATCCAAGCAGAAGAGTACATCACCCACTCCCCTTATTTATCTCTCTCGCTCTCTCTCTCTCTCTCTGGGCTTTTCTTGTTTATTTTATTCCTTCATTGTATATTTTCCGGCGCAGATAGTTTCACCCCCTCCTCCCCGCATCCCCCCATCCCCCGCCCAGTTTTCCCACTCCATCACAGTCGTAGTCTCCTCATATCAGTATTAATGGCATCACAATATTGCTGTAAAAGTATTAGAAGGACACTTGCTCTTAGGGAAGGTTTGCTACCCCAAATACAGTATGATACTCGCCGAAAAGGAAAGCAGCCATCTGTGGATTGATGGACCGCCAAAAGAGACACATTTTACTAGTTAGACACGATTAGACACACGATCATTTTTACCCTCATTCACAATGGTGGGAAAAAATAAGAATCCGACACATTTACACGTTCATATGTTTGCATTTACAAACATATCCTTTCTTTCACCGTGTTAGAAGTGTAATGCAAACATTCACGTGTTAATGACATCTCATGAAAGTAACGCCAATACAAAGTAACATCAACGAGTTTTGTCATACATTGCATTGAGATCCACATCAACACATTTGCGACTACTGAGGTTAAGTCCTGACATCCCTGTTAGCCGTAACACTGAGATGGCCCCCTTTGCTGATGGTGTCGTAGGGCCTCTATCACCAGTTGTCTGCACCAGGCGCGCAGGCTTGGCATTTGTCACCCCCCATCTAATGCTCCCCCCTCCCCCTTCCCCTTCGTTTGACAGGTGGTATTTTGGGAAGATCACTCGGAGAGACTCTGAGAGGCTCCTGTTGAGCTTGCAGAACAGACGGGGAACGTTCTTGGTACGCGAGAGCGAGACCACCAAAGGTAAGGAGGAAGAGGAGGAGGAGAAGGGGGAGGTGGAGAGGGAAAACAGATCTAAGTGAGGCGGCCATAGTTTTGAATCCGACAGTGTTTTCAAAGAGGTATAGAAAAGTTCTTCCACAACTCAAGGATTTATGCTAACCTGTGGATTCATAAAGTATGATTAATCATTAAAAACATCAAATTATTGTTGTCATTTCAAGATTAAAGATAGGCCATTATATCTCAAATTAACCAAATCTACTGCCAAACTGAAGAAATTAGGTTGGTTTGAAGTAATATATATGTATATTTATATCCCTTTGTACCAGCCATGCTGTTGCCATTCCAAACTCTCTCTCACACACACACACAGACACACGCCACAGTGTGGGATACTGTAGGAAATCCACATCCCATATGTCCCCACGCAGCATAGCCAAACAACAGGTGACTGTATTAAACAGTCCTCCGAAATGTTGTCAAACGACAGCTGTACATAGCAAGCTGCCCGTATGGCAAGGCTTGCAAAGGTTTAAGGCAGTGGCATAACCATCAGGACGGCTGTTAATATGTCATGTAAATACAAATGCATTCTGCACAAAAGTTGGATACCATTTGACATCTTTCATCTTCTGTTGGACAACCCCGTAAAAAACATTACACAAAGTGCTTTGTGTAATGGTTGCAGTTCAAAAATACATATTTGCTGTCATTTTCCTCAGAAATACAGTTTCCCTTGGTGACCACAACCCAACACAAACAAATCTATTCAATATTTGACTTTTTTATTTTGCAAATGTGCATAGTGTGGATGGAAACATAGAAACCCCAGCTAGAGTTGCCCTTTTCAAACTCAAAGCAGAACTGGCTGATTGACAATTTTGTATCAATTATTTTGTACGTTTCGACCATATGTCCCTAAGGCCAGATCTCATTCTCTGCCAGCAAGCCCTTATTTTCCGTTGAGGAGATGGTCTATCCCTGGGAAATCCCTTGGAAAAGAAAAGGGGGCAAAGTGTCTTAATGAAGGTAGTAGGCATTTGAAAAACCAAAGCCAGTGGTACTTACCGCCCTCTCTCTGCAGTCATGGGGCTCTGGCTTTGGAGTTCAGTGGATGAATTATCTCTCTCTCTCTCTCTCTCTCTCTCTCTCTCTCTCTCTCTCTCTCTCTCTCTCTCTCTCTCTCTGCCTGTCTCTCTCTCTCTCTGACGTAGAATCTGACAGGGCTGTGGTCCTTAGGGAGTTGTTGCAGATCCATTTTATACAGTATGTGTGGAACGCGGAGCAGGGGGGACAGAGGGTGTGTGTGTGTGTGTGTGTGTGGGGTGTGGGGGGGGGGATGGCCTGTGAATCAATAGGGTTGAATCACTAACAGAACTAGGTCATTCTTAGGAGGGTGCTGCCTTTCACCCCTCGGCTGTAAATCTCTGATCTTCCAACACCCTCACGCACAAATTACGACCGCACATGCTCGCATACGGGCGCACACACAGGCGTGCTCATGCACGCACACATGAGCACGGGCACACACGCACAAACACGAGCGCGCACACACATACACATATAGGGAATAGTGCATGTACAGAGGTGTCGGAAAGAGGAAGCGTTCCGGGAAGAGGAGGGGCGGGGGGGCTGAGCGGTAGGGGGCGGTTGATCCCGGGGGTGTGTTGCTATGTATTGCCCCTGGTAACGTTGAAGCGTAAACCCCACCAAGATGAAGGGTACAGCTCATATGCAGACGTGCATGGTAGCATGGTCACAGGCCCCCTGGGTGGGAGACACAACCAACAGGCCAGCTTCATTTCTGGAACGCCTCAAACAGAAAACCAATCCTGATCTTGTGTGTGTGTGTATATATATATATATATATATATATATATATATATATATATATATATATATCCTTAAATACTTGTTCTGCTGACATGTTGCCAAGTGTCTTGTTTGTTTTCTAGCATTTGATCTTGCCAAATCTCCATTTGAATCATTTTCTTGGAGCACCAGAAGGCTAAAATGTTCCATGCGTAAGACGTGCCTGAAGCGGCCGCTGGATCAGAAAGTGAATAAGCAATATTTTTTTTGCAGATTAAGAGTCAGACTCAATAATTCCAAAAAATGTCCTAACTTGTTCAAAAACACTCTCTGACAGTAGGGGTTGCATTAGAAACTTCTACGATTAGCTTGGCTCACCTCAACATCACATTGTTTTGGTTTTCATTGTCTTAAATATGGTGTAATCATGAAAGAGGAGGGGTATCGAATATTTGTGGAATTGCTGATTGGCTCAAGCGGATCCACCAAGGACCATGATGTTTATATTGGGCGAGGCGGCTCCGGTTCCAGAGGAAGCTTTGATGGAGGGCAGACAGAGACCTACACTAATCACAGCTGTCTTGTATAAGGTGAACGCTGACTAGTGTCTTCTTTCTAACCTTGTTGATCCAACAACCCCCTCTCCTCCTCCTCCTCCTCCTCCTCTCCTCTTCTTCCTCCTCCTCCTCTTCCTCCTCCTCTTCTTCCTTCTCCTCCTCCTCCCTACTCCTCCTCCTCCTCCTCCTCCTCCTCCTTCTTTCTCCTCCTCCTCTTCTTCCTCCTCTTCCTCTTCCTCCTCTTCTCCTCCTCCTCCTTCTTTCTCCTCCTCCTCCTCTTCCTCCTCCTCCTCCTCCTCCTCCTCCTCCTGTCTGTGTCTGAAGGGGCGTACTGTCTGTCGGTGTTGGACTATGACAACACCAAAGGGCTGAACGTGAAGCACTACAAGATCCGCAAGCTGGACAGCGGGGGCTTCTACATCACATCCCGCACCCAGTTCAGCAGCCTCCAGCAGCTGGTCTTCCACTACCGCAGTCAGTAGACCAAACCCCCCCCCCCCCCCCCCCCCCCCACACACACATACATACACCTCTACCTCCCCCCTGGCCTCGCCTCATAGCTCCCCTCTACCTCTTGTTCCAGGATTTATCTCCAAGGCTCTGTCACACTCATTGACTCGTTTTATAATTTAGAATATATGCCACGAATTAGAGGTAGAAACCTATTTCCTTTGTTATCCCTAGTCGTATTTTTTTTTCTTCTCAGTATTAATTCTACTAATACAATATTTTGTTTATGTATATTTAATATCGAAGTTCCAAGCATATGGATTTATTACATCAGTAGTATCCATATTATATCCACAATATTCAGCAAGGCGTCACATTTCCAATGATCCCACTGAATGTGCTCATCACAGGTACTAATATAGTTAGTCATAAGCTTATACATAATCATACGTGTCATTCAGGAGGAAATCCCTCCGGGGGGGGGGGGTAGCCAAGAGGTTGACGAATCGCATGCACACACACAAACGCAACGTCGCCAGCTACATCCTCACCGCCCTGCTCCTCATGGTCTGGTTTCAGAGCACTCAGACGGCCTATGCCACTCGCTGACGGACGTGTGTCCCGTGGCCAAGCCCCAGACCCAGGGGCTGGGGCGGGACGCCTGGGAGATCCCCCGCGAGTCCCTCGGCCTGGACCTCAAGCTGGGCCAGGGCTGCTTCGGAGAGGTCTGGATGGGTGAGTCCCTCTCCCCCTCCCTCTCACTCCCGCCCTCTCCATGACCGGTGGCCGCCGAGGTCCGGTCTCCATTGCGTCTCGAGCGTGCGCAGTTGTGTCACCCACTTTGGACGTAGCCTAAGAGAGATATGGCCGCTTGGCTCCACTTGTATAACTGTGTGTCGGGGGGGAATCTGCCTCTGGCCGGCGTTTGCTGGCGGCGTTCTTTGCCGTTGATGTCATTTCCGCGGACCTGTCGACGGCTCGTGTTAATCCCTCCCGGTGGGGGAGCCGTTGTACTCTGTGGCTCGCTGCTGCCGACTCTGGAGAACGGGCTGACATCATGTTTCTTTACAGCGGATCTGGTTCCGTTCATTCTTTGGCCGTCTTTGTCGTTTATTAGCTCTAAGCATGCGCCGCTCTCCCCGAAATTGTGTGCGTGTGAGCCTTGTCCATCGGGGGACGAGAGCCGGGCTCGAAAGGTCATGTGTTGTGTTGCGTGTGACTGAAGCTCTCTGTAACCTTTTCGGTGCAAGTGTTCATTTTTCGGAATTCAAATCACATCACAACAAAACCAAACGCTCACACAAAGGACACACCGACTCCGCGAGCGGGGGCGCTGTCCGTCCGGGTGACATCAGTGACTCGAAAGGCCGTGTGTCCTGGCAGGCACCTGGAACGGGACGACGCGCGTGGCCATCAAGACCCTGAAGCCGGGCACCATGTCCCCCGAGGCCTTCCTGCAGGAGGCCCAGGTGATGAAGAAGCTGCGGCACGAGAAGCTGGTGCAGCTGTACGCCGTGGTGTCGGAGGAGCCCATCTACATCGTCACCGAGTACATGAGCCAAGGTGACCCCGGAGACACACGCGCGCACACACACGCGCGCACATGTGATTGCGTGCGCAAACAAGCCCAGACACACCCGACGCCTGCACTCGTGCCTCGATACACACAAAGACACAAATGCATTAACATTCAGTAACAAGTCCTCCAAGGCAAGATGTACTATTGAACTGTTTAATAATTTACTAGTCTCTTTTGTCCAAAAGCGTACAATGAATACAGAGACAGGACTCATGACCACAACTCACCGGCCCCCATACTAGACCTGCCCGTCAATACTCTGCTGAACAGGAGCCACAATTTACTTCTGGTGTTTACTTTGTTACATTGACTCCTAATTCCCTATATATATTGTTTGCTGAACAGGTAGTTTACTGGACTTCCTCAAAGGTGACGCAGGGAAGTTGCTTCGTCTTCCTCAGCTCGTTGACATGGCCTCTCAGGTACCGTCTACCCAGATCTACTGCCTCTCGGTGCACCGTGTTCCTCCTTAGCTATTGATCCCACACCAGTAGAGCGCCCCTCCCCCCTCCCCCTCCTCCCGCCCCCCTCCCCCCTCCTCCCTCCCCCCTCCCTCCTCCCCACTCCCTCCTCCCTCCCCCCTCCCCCCTCCCTCACTCTTGTATAGCTCAGCTCGTCTTATTCTTTCTGCTGACGTTTTGTATCTTGTGTCTCGCTCTCTCGGTCTCTCTCTCTATCTATCTATCCATCCATCTCCCTCCTTCTCTCTCTCTGTGTTATCTTTCCCCTCTATGTCTCCCTCTCTCTCTCTCTCCCTCTCTCTCTCTCTTACTCTCTCCCTCTTTCTCTCTCACTCTCCCTCTGTCTCCATCTCTCCCGTCCTCTCTGTCTCTGTCTCTCTCTATCTTTCTCTGTCTCACTCCCTCTCCCTCTCTCGCCATCTCTCTTGCTCTCACTCTGTCTCTCTCGCTCTCTGCCACTCTCTCTCGCTCTCTGTCTCTCTCGCTCTCTGTCTCTCTCGCTCTCTGTCTCTCTCGCTCTCTGTCTCTCTCGCTCTCTGCCACTCTCTCTCGCTCTCTGTCCCTCTCGCTCTCTGCCACTCTCTCTCGCTCTCTGTCTCTCTCGCTCTCTGTCTCTCTCGCTCTCTGCCACTCTCTCTCACTCTCTGTCTCTCTCGCTCTCTGTCTCTCTCGCTCTCTGTCTCTCTCGCTCTGTGTCCCTCTCCCTCCCTCCCCCAGATTGCAGCGGGCATGGCGTATGTGGAGCGGATGAACTACGTGCACCGGGACCTGCGGGCGGCCAACATCCTGGTGGGGGACAGCCTGGTGTGTAAGGTGGCCGACTTCGGCCTGGCGCGGCTCATCGAGGACAACGAGTACACGGCCCGCCAGGGTAGGAGGAGACCGCCACACACACACACACACACACACAATCACACACCTCAGGCGTCCTGGGATAGGGATAGCAAAGCACACACATAATGGCCATGAAGGGTCTGCGCCTTCGCGTGACCCTGCAAACCCCTAACGGTCCAAAAGTTGAATTATCTAACTGTACAGTATAAACCATCTGTACAATGACCTTCTTGAATCTCACAACAAGTGGCAGTGATGTCACGCAAAACCATCTGTGACGAAGAAAAGTCAGCACACACACGCACACGCACCTTAAGGGTCTTCCTGGGATGGGGATAGCGAAGCACACATGTTATGATCCTGATGGCTCTGCTCCTTCTATGTACCAGTGCACTGCAAGTAGACTTATCCTCACCAGTTGAGTCTACCCGCGTACCCTGGTAGGTAAAATGAGCGGACCCATAATTATTTTAACGAGCGACACCTGGGTTTGCCAAGGGGACACATCTGTGAGAAGGGTCTATGGCCCCCAAAACAACGTTTGAGGTTCATTCTCTCAAGCACAATGTAATCTGATGCATTTTGTCCGTTGCCCTCTGCGTATCCACAACTCAAAGCGCTTTTTCCATTTCCCATGATGCCCCAGGAGCCAAGTTTCCCATCAAGTGGACGTCTCCGGAGGCAGCTCTGTACGGCCGCTTCACCATCAAGTCAGACGTCTGGTCCTTTGGTGTGCTGCTCACAGAGCTGGCCACCAAAGGAAGAGTCCCTTACCCTGGTATGGGGCTCCAAAGCACATAGACCTACACCAACACTCACAACCCCCCCCACACACACACACACACACACACACACACACACACAATTAAACCTGCGTGTTAAAATAGGAAGATAATATGCTAGAATCTTCTTGGGACTCGCAGGTAAAAGCTTTGCATTGGATATTTAACATTTACTCTTATTGTTTAATTGTTTTAGTATATAGTACACGTGAACACTCCAAAAATAAACAAGGTAACACTTTTTGCCGGGATTTATTTATTTTTAATTGCGGTTTATTTTTTTTTATAAGCGTGACGAGACGACCGTCACGCGCAATTCTGCGATGAAAACAATATCCAGAGTTTGAGATCTCAATCATGGGATATTGTCCAATATCCCGAGATAGCGAACCAATCAAATTGCGCCATCTTAGGAGGTTCACGTGTAGCATATACTAAACTGCAATGGTTACTCAGTATCAGTTTTAAAACAGAAAATGGTGCAATAGTCAGTCTAATAACCACATGAAATGATGAAAACAGACAACTGATTAAATCACTGTAGTTTTAACTTTTAGGTGGCAGCAACCTCCCCAAACGCATGACCCTTTAAAACCCAAACAGTCCAAAAGTTGAATAATGTAACTGTACAGTATAAACCATCTGGACAATGAAATTCTTCAAACTCACAACAAGGGGCCAGGCACGCAAAACCATGTGCTGACTGAGAAATCTCTCTCTCTCTCTCTCTCTCTCTCTCTTCCCCCCCCCTCTCTCTCTCTCTCTCCCCCCCCCCCCCCCCCCTCTCTCTCTCTCTCTCTCTCCCCCCCCCTCTCTCTCTCTCTCTCTCTCTCTCTCTCTCTCTCTCTCTCTCTCTCTCTCTCTTCCCCCCCCCCCCCTCTCTCTCTCTCTCTCCCCCCCCCCTCTCTCTGCCTGTGTCCCGTCCCAGGGATGGTGAACCGCGAGGTGCTGGACCAGGTGGACCGGGGCTACCGGATGCCCTGTCCGTCCGAGTGCCCCGGCTCCATGCATGAGCTCATGCTGTCCTGCTGGCGGAAGGAGCCCGAGGAGCGGCCCACCTTCGAGTACCTGCAGGGCTTCCTGGAGGACTACTTCACGTCCACGGAGCCCCAGTACCAGCCCGGGGAGAACCTATAGACACTGTATGCTAGCCCCGCCCTCCCCTCATCGCCCCTCCCTGCCCCTTCGCCTCGAGAAGCTTTTACTGTCAATCCATCTGCACTACGCCCCCCCCCCCCCCCCCCCCCAATGGAACGAGCTCTGTTCTCTTCTTTTTTCTTTTTTTTTAAAATCCATTTTCTGTGGCGGGAACGCGACCGCCTGCGTAAGAACGGGACGCTGTGCCACGGAGAAGGGAGAAGGCCCACCGAGGAAACCGGAGGAGCTCCTTTTGGTTTTTCTCTGCCAGCGATAGCAGGAAAACCGAGAGAGGTGTGAGGTTCTCCTGCGACGGGAGAGGAACTCGGAGGGGGGGACTCCTACGCACTGGGAGCAGATAAAGGGGCTGCTCTATTTGGACCGTGTTTTGGTTAGGGAGGGACTCCCGTTGACTGTGCCAACAACTTTGATTTCTGCAGCCGGGGCGCCTGTGTGGAGATGGATCCTTCCGCCAGGAGATGACCTTCTGGTGGCTAGATGGTGTGTTTTCATGGAACCTCCCACCATTTGTTGTGTGTGTGTTTGTGTGTGTGTGTGTGTGTGTGTGTGTGCGCGCGTGTGCGTTCTCCTCCAGTAATCCGCGGGAGAGCACTGCCACTGTGGCACAGGTGCCAAAGGAATGTCGACTTTCTGTTTCTGTGTCGCCTTTTCTCCAAATCACTCTCCTTCCTGTCACAATCACTTCCTGTGTGTCCGTCTGTGAATCTGTCTTTGGTCTGTCTGTTTTTCTGTCTTCCTCGTCTTTTTCTCCAGTCTGCCTTTTATTATTATCTCTTTCTCTCTGTCTCTCTCTCTCTTTTGCTTTCGCTCTCTCTCTCTCTCTCTCTCTCTCTCTCGCTTTCTATCTCTGTCTCTGTCTCTGTCTCTCTCGCTCTATGGTTCTCTCTCTCTCTCTCCAGTATTCTCAAGTGCAGCTTCTTCAAGCAAGTGTTGACTCTGGAACAATTGTTTTTTTTTTTTTTAACTCTGAAACGTCTGGGTTTTTGCTTGCTTATATTATTTAATTTGTTCCATAATTTTTTGTTCATAAACTTTTGTCCGATTTATGAATTTAAAAGAATAAGTTGTAATCACCACTTATCATGGGAGTGCCAGGGTAATTGTAGTTGACAGGCTGGTTCTGCAATGCTGGAAGTAGGTAGCA